>NC_136296.1:3011719-3178792 GCF_964198595.1 Lampetra fluviatilis
GTGCACCACAAGTGCCAGGCCTTGTTGTCAATCCACTGCTGGATGACAGCCTCCCCCACGGCAGGAAGAGCTGAGACGCGGTGCCACAGCACAGTACAACATTGCCCTCTGCTGCCCATCAGGTGTCGCTGCAGCAGCCTGTAACAACCTGATTTCTCACATTAACATCATGCTAATCTCTCACATTAACATCATGCTAATCTCTCACATTAACATCATGCTAATCTCTCACATTAACATCATGCTAATCTCTCACATTAACATCATGCTAATCTCTCACATTAACATGATGCTAATCTCTCACATTAACATCATGCTAATCTCTCACATTAACATCATGCTAATCTCTCACATCAACATAGCCACTTGTGTGCCCTCGTCTAAGAGGCCGCTCTCCTATCTTACAGTTACATGCTAATTTCTCACATTAACATCACTAGCCCCGGCCACTTCTTTATGACCCTTGGGCTACACCTATTTCAAACCTTTTAAAACAGTCTGCCTCAGCAGCAGCAGCAGCAGCAGACCACGCTTTCCCACCTGATGACGGACGCTTGTGTTGCGCCCGAAACGTCGTGATTTATTTTGTTTTCTACCTACGTGACTTTACCAAAAGAACCAAAGAGTATGGATTCCTGCAGTGACGAAAGCTTCAAATCCAGATTGTAACAACCTGCTTTGTGCATCCCGGTTCACCGGGACGAGGCTCTGCGATGCACACGCTGACCCGGACCGGCCCACGGCTCGGGTCGACACGTTGCTCCTCCGTGCGTTGGTCAGTTTGGCTAAGTGCGAACTTAACCTACCCGCTCGATTAATATCCATCAACTCGATCGGTCAGTGTTAATCCGTTGCACGGAAAGTCCCGTTTTGACCAGTTGCCCTCCTGGTTTGCAAGGGAGATCCGCGGTGCATCGGCACAGCGCAACAGCGTCGGAGCGATCCGTACGGAGGAACGGGCAAAAGCGGAACAGAAGATGCCGATGAACTTTTCGTGAACCTCGGCACACCGTGTGTCTGTGTGTGTGTGTTGCAGTGTCGTCGTGCGTTCCATCCGGTTCACTCGTCAGCAACACCGTGCCCTCCGAGGTGAGCTTGCGTGTCGGGCGTGCTTTGCGTGCGTACGGGGTTATGTGTGTGAGTGGGGAGCGGTAGTGTAGCGGTTAGCGCGTTGCGCTGCAAACCCGGCGACCCGGGTTCGATTCCCGCTCACGGCCAATACCGGTGACGATTATCTGAACCTGGTCCTGGGCCTTCCCTAGGTCGACTCAGCCTCAATTGAGTAGCTGGTACGGTGTGTAGTAAACATCGCCACTGGGGAGACAAAGGCGACCAGGCATGGAGCTGGACACCCACCCCCTCGTGTGCCTTGCCTGCCTTCAAAGGTGCTCACTAACAGCACTTGCCCCAAAAGTATGTTACGGGTTATACGGGGAATCTTTATCTTAGCATTTGCATGGGAAGCGGTGGCGCAGAGTTCACCGTCCTCTGATGTTAACTGTGGTCGGAAGTTGAATTGAGGTGGTCAGGGTTTAGAGCACCATGTGGTAACCATGGCTCCACCACTGCCTCTTGGTAAATGAGTATTCTTGTGAGTTAAATACACAGCATATACTCAGTGTTCTGACTCGGATGTCACTCACTTGGTTCGGATAACTACGTAGAGTCAACAAAGTCACGGTGTGGCCACGCGCTAACAAGCACGTTGGCCTCATGTCCTTTGGAAGCCCTGGGCCAGTGTTGAGTAATTTCACGTTCCTGTGGAGAGAGAAAGTCTTTAACTCCACCGGGGTTCAGGGGTCGAGCTTGCAGTCAAGTTCCAGTGGTGAATAAAGTTCTTTTGGAACCACAATGCCGCCCCTTCAGACTTAGAACTTACGCAGGGTCTACGAAAATTATTTAGAATTTAGCATGAACATCCAGAAACTGTCCTATTGAGTATACTCACAGTGACTTACGTGATGTAATCATATCAGTCTTCCATGGTACAAGTCATCCTGAATGCCACTAATCTATGCCTGGGGTGAGCAGTGGCATAGTTGTTAGAGCACTGCACTATGAATCCGACCACTTGAGTTCAATTCCTGGCCACGGCTAACATCGGTGGCGAGTGATGTGCTGGGCGGTGGTGGCTATTCACGTGGCGTGTAATCCAGCATTGGGGGGGGGAGGCAGTGAGGGTTGGTAGATCACACAAATGTTGTAAAGCTCCCTTCCCATGGGTGTCATATCCTGGCTCGTCAGGAGAAGGCAGTACAGCAAGTGGACGCATCGCCATCTGTTTCCATCTGCACGGAGATATAGCGTTGCCCCCTCACGTGCACGGGTTTTCTCCGGGTGCTCCGGTTCCCTCCCACCATTAATTGTCTGAAAACATCTTCAAATGAAAATCCAACGTCGCGGGACCCTCCTGAAAAAGAGTCCGACGAGGATAAATAAGTAAATTGTTTTTTGGAATAATTTTAGCAACTGACCCTGGGACGGACCTCGTTCACCACAACCCGCACCGACGAACCTCGTGGAACATCCCCGTTGACTTGCCACAGCCCGGGGGAAGGCCTTCACCCGGCAGTGCATTAACGGTGGGCTGCTCATGACTCCCAGGCCAACAGTCGATTGGCGAGGGACTGCCGCCCGTGAAGTTGTCGGCTCGAGACCCGGTGTGAGGGTTTGCTTCCTTCCAGGGCTCCTGCCAGTGCCGGGATCACGTGATGGGGCCAGAGTGTGACGTCTGCAAGCCCCTCTATTGGAACATCAACTCCTACAATCCCTCTGGCTGTGAAGGTGAGCGTGGCCCAGCGGCGGTTTGCCCTGGTGCAAGGAATGAAACGGGGGCGGGGGGTGGCCCCGTTGGCTTAACCCGAACCACCCACCCCCTCAGCTCCCTCGTAGCCCGTGGGCCTCCGACCTGCGGGCCCTGGTGCAGTCACGCCGCCCGCACGTTTGGGTTGATTTGTACAAAAATTTGAACGAAAGTAACTTCAGTGTAGTCAGCACCAGGGTTGGGCACTGAAAATATTAGGCCCCCATACTCTTTGGTTCTTTCGGTAAAGTCACGTAGGTAGAAATAAAATAAAGTAAAACAAATCACGACGTTTCGATCACAACACAAGCAATCCTCATCAGGTGGAACAACCACAGCAAGCCCCCGTACCTGATGCGACCCCTGCGCGATAATAGAGGAACTAGGCACAGAGTGACCCACTCATCCACCCAGCGGTGAGCGAGAGTGCACTGTTAAAGGTTGTGGTGGGATAAACCCCAAGGAGGCTATCGAGAAAACACGCGATTTCACTGCTGCATTGTTCCCGAACGAGTGGTTCTGCTTGCGGTCTGCATGAGCTTCCGATGCCGACACCACGGGCATCTGTGAAGGGTCTCTCTCGTGTGCGTTGACTGCAGGCTGCCACTGTGACGGACAGGGCACTCTGAGTGGCGTAGCCGAGTGTGAGCAGGTATTTACTCACTTCATAATTATTTAACATTTATTTTCTATTTGCCGACATTTTCTGTTCTGCTGTGGCCTGCTCTTCTGTACCTACCGCTGTGATGTTGATGTGTTGTTGGTGTTGTTTTTTGTTCTGTGCCGATCGCACTACGGATCTCCCGTGCAAACCGAGCTGGATGACTTGGCTTAAAACGGGACTTTCCGCGTAACAGATGAACATTGGATCGATTGATGCTGCTGACGATGTCGTTCCCCCTCCGCTCCCCCACCCCCGTACTCCGCCTGGCCCGCTACGCGCCACGTCCGTTTTGTCGCACGCAGCTCGCGGGGCAGTGCTACTGCAAGCCCAACGTGGGCACGCGCTCCTGCACGGCCTGCGAGGATGGATACTTCTCGCTCAAAGTCGACAACTACTTTGGCTGCCAAGGTGGGACGAGGGTCCAGCTCTCGCAGGCCGTGCCCCCTCGCGCCTCACCGCTCGTCCCGTGGTCACGCCGCAAGTTCACCTCGAGGCTCTTTTTTGTTTGTTAGTTATGTTAAAAACAAAAATGGACTTCTAGCTGAAGCGCGCCTCTTCGCAAATGTCGCCCGGCGACGCCGCTGCGTTGGCGGCGGTACGCGGGCACAGTCGATACAAATCGACTCGACGCATTGGTCAACAACGCTGTGTGGCCTTGAGATAGGAAAAAACAAAAGATACAATTGACGACGTTGTGGACAACATCCGTTCCTCTTCGTTCGTGTGCTGTGAAGAATGGTCGCTTCACGAATCGTCCACCAGTTCTGCATTTCTTTTGCATTTTAAAGACACACAACTGTGTTATTGAGGGATGTGTTGATTTTCCTTCTTCTTAATGTCAGGCTGAAGTGGTTCCTGCTCTAGCTAATGCTGTTGATTCCACTACATCGCCCCCCCCCCCCCATTACAGCGTAAGCTGGACATATAAGCATGCCCGTGTATATATAAAGCACAGTGCGGATACAAGCAACACACTGGTCGTGAGCAATATCCAATACGAGCGGATATCAAGATACAAACACAGCTGGCCCCACTCCCAAAAGGGTGTGCCCGCAGCCAGCGTCCACTCCACCTCCTGCCTGCTCCCTTCCCTCCGCCACTGCGCCGTCGGGCACCACCGTTCACCAAAGCTCCCCCTCGGTGTTTCGCGCCGTGGCACAAACCTGCTCGTCTCCACTGCTCTCCCTTCCGTCTGTTCGGTGCACACCGCCAAACGCGTGAACCCCGACGAGCACCAACCTCGTGGGGCCCCGTGACAGCCTCCTATGGCGGGGACCAGAGACTGAGGCCCCAACCCGTGGGATTGTATCGTTTCCACTGCGCGCTCGTGAACACCAAATGGAGATTGTTACTAGCGGCCGTCGCTCAGATTCGCTGCTTGCCAATTCAAATGTGTCGCCGCGCTGTGCCGTGCTGTGCGTGTGTGCGCTATGCTGTGCGTGCCGTCTGTGCGTGCCGTGCTGCCTGTGCGCGCGTTATGCTGCTGCGCATGCCGTGCATGCTGTGTGTGTGCGTGTGTGATGTGCTGCTGCGTGCTGTGTGTGTGCGCGTGTGATGTGCTGCGCGTGCCGTGCATGCTGTGTGTGTGCGTGTGTGATGTGCTGCTGCGTGCTGTGTGTGTGCGCGTGTGATGTGCTGCGCATGCCATGCATGCTGTGTGTGCGTGCGTGTGATGTGCTGTGCGTGCCGTGCATGCTGTGTGTGTGCGTGTGTGATGTGCTGCGCATGCCGTGCATGCTGTGTGTGCGTGTGTGATGTGCTGCGCGTGCCGTGCATGCTGTGTGTGTGCGTGTGTGATGTGCTGCGCGTGCCGTGCGTGGCGAGTGCAGGCTGCCTCTGCGACGTTGGGGGGTCGCTGGGCCACGGCTGCGACAGCCGCACGGGCGTCTGCAGCTGCCGCCCCCACCTGGGGGGGCGCCGCTGCGACCGGTAGGGAGCCGCGCTGCGCCGCACTTCCCTTGCACGCGAAACGCGCCGCCTGGTCTTCTCGTCACGGTCCGATTGTGCCCTGGGTGTCTCGTCGCAAATTTGACGGAAAAAATTCCCGTGAGGAACTTTGATGGTGAACGGTGCCACTCCACCTTGTTAAGATGATGTGTGTTCCAGATGCACAGTGCAAGTTCCAACCCATCAACCAAGACCCCAACAATATACCTTGCCGCCTACCTAAGTCCAAAGTCCCCCTTCTGGGATCACGCCGTCAACATTGTAGAATTCACACCCAGATCCGAAACTGAAGACGCACGCCACGGTCCACGGTCGTGCAATTGTGGCCACCCTCGGTAGCCCAACGCGGCGAGAAAGATGCGACACCCCCCGTCAACTGAGCGTACCGAAATTCCAGCCAAATTCTGGCAGAAACCAGGACCTTGAAGATGCGGCAGTGGCTAAGGAAGCCGCTTCCGTCAATTGCGCATTTCCTGGCCCTATACATGGCCAGTTTGCCGTTGTTCATGATAAAGTTCGTCAACACCTCTTGGTAGCCTCGTTACCCCTATATCCAAAAATAAGAATTTGTGGGTGAGAAATGAAGATTGAATTTCAGTAGAATATTTCGTAACAGCTTACAGAGTAAGCCCCACGGTGTTCTGCGCTCCTTCAACAGAGGGACAGCAAAACTCCACCAACTCTCTTCTGAGGCCCCCCACATGGCAAGCAGGTCTCAACGTCGTCATTTAGCTCCCGAACGTGTTGCTGCTGTACGTGCGCTGAACTTGGGTCCCGCCGCAGAGACGGAGCAATAGGATCGGCTCTCGTGCGCACGTTCTGGGCGAATGATTGCATCGCAGGACGCGCGTACGTGCGTTGAACTTCTTTTGGACGCCGTACGTAGCCCGACCGTGCTGATCGGAGGTGTTGGGGAAGGACAACAAACTAAACACAATATTCGAGTGGACGAGTGCAAGTTCCTGCCGGAGCCGGTGCATGGCTTCACGTGGCGTCCCCCCCCACCCCAAAGAAGTGCGATGAACCCAAAGGTCATGAGTGGTCAGGCTTGGCCCCATCAACTCTCTAGGCGAGAGATCCCAGTTTCAACGCAGGTCACCGAGACTCGGATTCCACCCACCCCCTCGTGTGCCGTGCCGGTCTTCGTAGGCGCTACCCGCTAACAGCACTTGCCCCAACAGTCTACCGAGGCTTTACGGGTGATCTTTATCTTGCGTGTGTGTGTGTGCAGGCCGGAGCAGCACTACTTCTTGCCGGGGATGCACGCGCTGCGGGTGGAGGTGGAGGAGGGCCTCACGCTGGAGGGGCGCCCCGTGCGCTTCGGATTCGACCCGAACGAGTTCAGCGACTTCAGCTGGCGCGGCTACGCGCAGATGTCCTGCCTGCAGGTGGGGGCCTCCTCCTCTCCCTCCCCTCCCTCTCCTCCCTCCCTCCCTCCCTCTCTTCCCCTCCCTCCCCTCCCCTCCACCTTTCCTCCCTCCTCTCCTCCCTCTCTCCCTCCCCTCCCCTCCCTCTCCTCCCTCCCTCCCTCTGGTAGTGGCACATTGGTATGTGTCTTGCACTATGAACCCGGCTACACGAGTTTGATGCTTGGCCGTGGCTAACATCAATGGCGAGTGATTCCAAAACTGGTCATGGGCCTCACCAAGGTGGACTCAGCCTTAAATGGGTACCTGGTGTGGTCTGTCAGTATCAGCACTGGGGGAGCGTGCCACATCAGCCTTAATAGACACTCACTAACAACACTGATATCATAATCTGTTTCTAAACCAAGCTGTGCTTCGGCATGTGTGGGCGCTTGCATTGTGCATGCGTGTGTGTGTGCGTGCGGTGTGTTGTGTGTGCGTGTGGTGTGTGTGGACGATGTGTGTGTGCGTGCGGTGTGTGCGTGTTCACGTGCGGTGTGGGCGTGCGTGCGGTGTGTTCTGTGTGCGTGCGGTGTGTTGTGTGTGCGTGCGGTGTGTTGTGTATTCACATGCGCTGTGTGTGTGCGCGTGTGCAGACGCAGCTGGTGGTGCGGGTGCAGGTGGAGCTGCCGCTGCTGTACCGCGTGGTGTTCCGCTACCAGAGCGCGGTGCCGCACGACGTGCAGGCGGTGATCTCCGTCACCGAGGACTTTAGCTCGGACACCTGCTGGAGCTGTGAGCGCCGGCACCGCACACGCACACACGCACACACACACACACATGCACGCACACACGCACACACACGCACACACGCACACACACGTGCACACACACGCGCACGTGCACACACGCACGCACACACACACACGCACGCACGCACGCACACACACGCACGCACGGCCTTACGTGGGCCAGGCCCTCCGCTCAGCAGCTCCGAACCTCGCGGCCCATTCCCGGATTCGAACTCTCGCCCAGCGCTCTCCATGTCTGTGACGTGCGATTGGGGCCTGGCGATCTGGCCGGGGGGGGGGGGCGCGTTAGCCGCGTGTCACAGAGATTCGCGGTTCGAGTCCAGCGGCCGCCCTGGTTAATGCTGCTAAATAGATTGACCTTGCCTTGTTACCCTCATCTAAGCAGCCAATTGCAGCCAAGCAACCAGGAATGAACCCTAATTATTAAATTGGATTCATGTGCGTGACTGCTGATGACATTACAGATCCTACTTCAGTAGGCGGGTTGGGAAGCCCTTTCACGTGAGAGCTGAAATTTGGTTAACACCCGGTGACGCTGGATGTGATGTCCAGAAAAGCGTCGGGAACGAAAACTATCACATTTTGCTTGCGTTCAACATTCCCGTTTTGCTGATACATCAGATCAATTTGCATATTTGCCCAGGTGACAACATGATTTGATTGGCTCAAGCGGTGGAGGGTTGTCGTCCTGGAAGTTGACGTTAGACCCATGACCAAACCCAACATAAACTAATCTTGAAGCACTGCCGGGTGTACTCCAAGGCATTGAAATCGTCTCGCCTATGGTACGTGTACGCTAATCACTGTGACGCTGTTCCGCCCGACGTGCTCCAGACCCAGTTGTAACCCTTCTATTGTAGTAAAGGGCGCCATGGTGGCGAAAATGTTAACTACCTCGCCTGGTATACAGAAGGTCATGGGCTCGACCCTGACTCATTTCGAATCAACTGCTGCAATACATTTCCACGCGATAAGCCACTTCGTTGAGCCATCACCTGTGACCAGCTCGCTTCTGCAAAAGAGCTACACAGCTCAGTTTAGTAAAGTCAGGGCGCCTGCTTCAGGTGTTGAAACATTTGCACGGTCATCGAACGTTCGGATGAAAATGTGACCGATGGCTTCATCTCCACCAATCGGCTGTGACATCTCAAAAGTTAAGCAGAGCGGAGCCTGGATAGCGCTTGGATGAGGCGACCACCGTGGGTCGATGCATCTCCGCGTCGCGTCCCCTGATCCCCCGTGGTGTCTCTCCACGTCGCGTCCCCTGATCGGCACACAGGCCAGGAGCAGAGCCGCTCGGTGACGTTTGGCCGCGCGGTGTCGCCGGCCCTGGTGACGGTGCCCGGGAACGGGGCACCCGCCACCCCCTTCGTGCTCAACCCCGGCACGTGGTACATCGTCATCGAGGTGCAGGACGTGCTGCTGGTACGACGCACCGCCCCCCACTACGACCACCACCCCCCACTACGACCACCACCGCTCCCCACTACGACCACCACCGCTCCCCAATACGACCACCACCCCCCACTACGACCACCACCCCCCCCACTACGACCACCGCCCCCCACTATGACCACCACCCCCCACTACGACCACCACCCCCCACTACGACCACCACCGCTCCCCACTACGACCACCACCCCCCACTACGACCACTGCCCCCCCACTACGACCACCGCCCCCCACTACGACCACCACCCCCCACTACGACTACCACTGCTCCCCACTACGACCACCACCCCCCACTATGACCACCACCCCCCACTACGGCCACCACCCCCCACTATGGCCACCACCCCCCACTACAACCACCACCGCTCCCCACTACGACCACCACCCCCCACTACGACCACCGCCCCCCCACTACGACCACCACCCCCCCCACTACGACCACCACCCCCCCACTACGACCACCGCCCCCCCACTACGACCACCGCCCCCCACTACCACCACCGCCCCCCACTACGACCACCGCCCCCCCACTACGACCACCGCCCCCCACTACCACCACCGCCCCCCACTACGACCACCGCCCCCCACAAGCCAACCCAGAGGTGTCCACGTGATGGCTGGGCACAGCTGCTGCCTCGCCTGCGCCGGTGGTGGTGCTGGTGGTTGTTGTTGTTGTTGTGTTGTTGTTGTTGTGTGGAGTGTGAGCTCGGGGGGCCGCCTGTGACTCTCGCGAGTCTTCACCTTCACCCGCTCCTGGTCGTTAACTTCTTTACACGCGGATCGACTCGCCTCACCCGCTCGCTTGTGTAACGCTTGAAAAGGATCCACGAGTAGCCTTTGTCGTGAGTGACCCCGTCAAAAATCCCTGGACGCGGCTTGTGACGCGCGTCGTCTGACGCCCGCGTCGCGAGATCTCGAATCCGATGTTTAGTCGACGGATCGTTACATCCGGCGGGGGAAGGGTCCGGCGGGCGGTGTCGCCGCCATGGCCGATGCCTGCACGGTCGTCGAAAATCCCCTTGGTGGAGAGCGCTCGCGACGCAGAGAGAAGTCACCGCATCACACAGCGCTGCTTTCTTTGCAGGTCGTTTGCGAGCGTTTTTGCCTGTTGCTGCTGGAGGCAGTTTATTGAGCAAAGCTGCATTAAACGGCATGTTTTGGCTGTAATAACACACGGGGATAAGGGGTGGTATTAGAGGGAATATTCATTGAGCCGATCGTTGAATCTCTTCATCTCTAAAGCCACGCGGCGAGCGGCGTGCTATCGTGCGTGCTTGCGTGTGTAAGCGCTCTGTACGTGCGTGATGCGCGTGTGTGCGCGCTGCACTGCAATGAGGTGTGGGGAGCGGTGGTGTCACGGTTAGCGCGCTGCGCTACGAAACTGGCAAACCCGTGTTCAATTCCCGCTCACGGCCAACAGCAGCCACGAACATCTGGAACGGTCTTGGGCATCGCCTATGTCACTCGTCCTCAAATGAGTGCCTGGTGCAGGGTGTAAAATAAGTGTTTCGTTTTCGTGATTTGTTTACCTTTCCTAAACTAATTCCTACCTTGTTTTTCTGTCGTTTGTTGTCATATTCTGACCTGCCCCTGCTAGACATCTATGAGAAAGAGCTTTACAGCTTATCGGATTTTCCAGGAAAAAATATGCTGATTCTGTATAAACATTGCCACTAAGGAGACAAAGGCGGCCGGGCGTGGTGCTGGCCACCCACCCCCTCGTGTGCCATGCTGGCCTTCTTAAGTGCTCGCTAACAGCACTTGCACCAACAGTCTGTTAAGGCCGCACGGGGGATCTTTGTCTCTGTGTTCTCGTGTGTGTGGCAGGATTACCTGGTGCTGCTGCCCAGCACCTACTACGAGGCTCCCGCACTGCAGGTGAAGGTCACGGAGCCCTGCCGGCACAGCGCGACCCCCGACCAAGCCGATGACAAGTGAGGGCCACGCCACACCAACCAGCAGCCTGAGACACTGACTCACTGCAGACTGAGACAGGGCACCCACTGACTCACACCAGACTGAGACAGGGCACCCACTGACTCACTGCAGACTGAGACAGGGCACCCACTGACTCACTGCAGACTGAGACAGGGCACCCACTGACTCACAGCAGACTGAGACAGGGCACCCACTGACTCACACCAGACTGAGACAGGGCACCCACTGACTCACTGCAGACTGAGACAGGGCACCCACTGACTCACAGCAGACTGAGACAGGGCACCCACTGACTCACTGCAGACTGAGACAGGGCACCCACTGACTCACAGCAGACTGAGACATGGCACCCACTGACTCACTGCAGACTGAGACATGGCACCCACTGACTCACAGCAGACTGAGACATGGCACCCACTGACTCACTGCAGACTGAGACAGGGCACCCACTGACTCACAGCAGACTGAGACATGGCACCCACTGACTCATTGCAGACTGAGACATGGCACCCACTGACTCACTGCAGACTGAGACATGGCACCCACTGACTCACAGCAGACTGAGACATGGCACCCACTGACTCACTGCAGACTGAGACATGGCACCCACTGACTCACAGCAGACTGTTCACATGGCACCCACTGACTCACAGCAGACTGAGACATGGCACCCAGGCAGGTTCTCATCCGCCCCCACTCCCTCTCCCCGCCCCGTGCGTCCCAGCTGCCTGCTCTACTCCTTCCTGCCGCTCGACGGCTTCGCGAATGTGGCCGCGGCACTCGGATTCCACGTGGACCGCTCGGGCCAGCGCGTCGCCGTGCAGGGGCGCACCCGGCCCCACCCCTCCCCAGCTGCCGTGGTGGAACTCGGCGCCCAGCATGTGAGCGACTTCCCCCCCTTCCACCTTCCTGTCTCCTTTGCGTGCCCCCCCCCCCCGCCCACTACACACACGAAGACAAAGATCCCCCGTGTAGCCTTAGCAGAGACTGTTGGGGGGCAGGTGCTGATAGTGAGCATCAGCTGTGAAGGCCGGCGTGGCGCACGAGGGGCCCCACGTAGACTCCGCTCGTGGTGCGTGTGCATAGGTGTGTCTGTGTGTGCGTGGGCGTTTTTAGCGTGCGTGTGCATGCGTGCGTGTGCGTGCATGCGTGTGTGTTCTGGGGAGCAGTAGTGTAGCAGTTAGCTTGCTGCGCTACGAACCCGGTCATCCGGGTTTGATTCCCACTCACGACCAACGCCAGTGACGATTATTTTTATCTGAACCGGTTCTGGGCCTCCCCTAGGTCGACTCAGCCTCAAATGAGTACCTAGTGCGATGTGTAAAAGCATTGGCACTAGGGAGACAAAGGCGGCCGGGCATGGTGCTGGCCACCTACCTCCTTGTGTGCCGTGACAGCCTTCGCAGGTGCTACTCGCTATCAGCACTTGCCCCAACACTCTGTTAAAGGCCGTACGGGGGATCTTTGTCTACGTTTTCTGTGCGTGCGCAGGACAACTTGCACGTGGCGCTGGACGGGCTGGAGCCAGGTGAGCACGCGCTCGTGCTCGAGTTTGCGAGCGAGGCCGAAGCGAGCCAGACGCCGGCCGTCACGGTGCGGCACGGCCTGGGTGCGGAGCCGCAGGCCACCGTCACCATCCAGCCCTGCGACTTCAGGTGCCCCCCCCCCCCACCGCCCAACATCCTCCAACCCAGAATCAGAATCTTTATTTCGGTCTGGAGGAAATCCGATGAGCTACGAAGCTCTTTTTCACAATTGGCTGCCCTCTCCTGCGCCTCGCCGGTGCGGCGGGCCCCAAGTGCCACCCCGCGATGTTTTACAGGCCAGGGCAAATTCTCCGTTTTGGTTGCCCCGGCGGTGTTTAGCGGCGAGCTGCCCGCCAGTCGCGCCGCCACAGCTTCAGCTGAGCTGACGAGGAGGTGGTGCCTGGCTGGGGCCGGGGGTGGGCGATCATTTGGCAGGCGTAGCGAGATGTTAACTGCCTCGCCTGGTGTACAGGAGGTTGTGGGTTCGATCCCGACCCTGACGCCCACCCCTCCCCCTACTCTGGCCTTGGCATCTGATTGGCTCGCAAGTGATGACATCGCATCTATCCCTCTATTTAAGGAACGGAAGAGGAGGATTTCTCCACAAATCTGGCTATCACATGATGATGCTAGTGGTATTTACTGGCAAAACGTCATACTCGAATTGTAGATGTTGTGTGTTTACTCTCCAACACACCAGTGTGCTGTACTAGTAACGAATTTGCATGTTTTGTTTATGTGACAAACCTTACTAATTGGATGCGTCGGGTGGTGGCAGGTTTAACGACACATTTATATTTATACGATCTAATCCCAAAAAAAACTCTGTATATTTGCTGTTTGCATTTTATCTCTCCCTGTGGTCGCGTGGATTTTTCTCCGGATCCTCTAGTTTTTCTCTCCCACATTTAGAATCAACATCACGCGTTTAGAGTATTTGGCTGCTACACATTTACGCGTGATGGTAGGCCACCACTTCGTGGCCAGATAGCTCAGTGACCAGATAGCTCTGTGAGCCTTACCTGATCAAATAAAAATAAATTATAATGTTTGGCCCCCGCGTGGCTCAAACCCAGGCAAGGCCAGACGCGGACAGCTGGCAACCCTCTTTGGAATATCTGAACCGGCCCTGGGCCTTCCCTAGGTCAACTCAGCCTTAAATAAGGACTTGATGTGGTGTGTAAACATCACGAATGGGGGTAGCCAACGACAGCGGAGGACATGGTGCTAGCCCCACCACCCTCGTGTGCAGTGTTGGCCTTCGTAGCTGCTTGCTAAGTGTGCTCATGACCTGCTCCAGTTTGGCAGCAGAGGTTTCACTTCGAATCATTCAAGCAGCATTCTCGTTTCGTTGGCTGCGTACTGCTTTGTAAAAAACTGCCTGGCCTTTCGCTCCTTACAGAGCTCCAAGTCTTCTCGGTCACAGTTAGGCTCTATCTTTTCTCTGCTTGCGTAATATGTGGACCTCTTTAAATGTAGATCTGCGCCAGTTTAAAACATTCATGCTAGCCTGCCTGTGATTCATGGTGGGGTTAACCAGACTGGATTATTTGCGAAGCTGCATTGGCTGGGTCATGTAACCCGCATGCGCAGCCACTGCACGCCCAGGTAACCTCTGTTTGGCCGGATAGACGGAGCTAAATTGGCGTGGCATTGGCTAGAGAAGGGATGGACTGATGCTGTACAGGAGGGTGTGGAGCGGAGCGGACTTGCTCAATGACTAGTGTCAAGATCGGCCTCTCTGGAGGAGGCTCGTTAATGTTACTACTGTGCAGTTGGAGGAAGTCGCCCTCCAGCAACAATGCAGGGCAGAGGAGCGATGCTCACAACAACGAGCGGAGCGCTGGGTGGCTAAAACACAGCAAGTTGGCACAGTAGGGGGCACAGGTGGTGCATCTACCGGTCATCTCAATCAGTCGACCCATGGCACCTGGGTCTGTGACGCGCGACCTCCTGCCAGCGAGCCGTCGACACTTCACGTGCCCTGAAAAGTGCGCCGGGCCTGGCACAAGCGCCGAAGTGGCATCACCGCCGCTGCGTGGTTGTTGTGCGCGTGTTCGTGCCGGAGCAGCTTCCTGTGCCGGGCCGTGGCTGTGGACGCTCGTGGCCGCGTCGCCGTCTTCTCGCTCGCCAGCCGCGCCGACGTCGTCGTCAGCGGCCAGGGCCTGCACCGCCTCCTCCTCGTCAGTCTCACCCCTCGCGGCCGCGGTGCCTCTCGCTCGCCCTCCCATTGCATGCCTCCTCCCCCTCCCCCTCGTATTCTTCCCACCCAGTGTGGGAATCTCCACTCGTCCCCATCCTGGGCCCGACCTCCACATCCACTCCGCGATCCTTAGGATCTCCGTCCACCCCGAGCCACCCTCTCTCTCTTGGCGTCAGTCTCCGCTCCGGCGCTTCCACGTTTGTCGCCTATCTTCCCGTTCGGTTGTCCTCTCTTCTTCTTCCTCTTACTCCACTTGGCCCCAGACATCTCGAGTGGACGTCCTTTCAGCCTGTCTGGAGATGGACACCGCCACCCTTGACTTCTTCCCCGTCTCTTCGTGTCTGACCCGTTCTCGTCTACTGATCCCAGATATCCATCTCAGATACTTTTGCGGCCGTTCAATTGTTTGTCGACGCCGCTGCTGGTGTGGGAAAGGCCTGCGCTAGGAGGGAGCTCCAGAGCAGCGCTTCCCACAACCTTTTTGAGTGTGAGAACCCCTTTTCAGCCTCACTATTAGCCATACTCGTTGGTTTTTTCGGTAAAGTCACGTAGGTAAAATATTTAAATAAATTAAATCACGACGTTTCTGGCGCAACACAAGCGTCCTTCTTCAGGTGGGGAGGCTGAAACTCACTATTAGCCATTCGAAATTGTACATTTCCTTGGCGAGGATGTTATTATTTTTTATCCACGGGACCCCCCTGTAGTAGCCTCGCGGACAACCACGGGTTGGGAGCCGCTGCTCTAGAGCAGTGGACTCTTCACCTTTACTGCAGCCTTGCACCCCATTGGTTCTCAATCGTTGATTTGTTTTAATTATCGTGATAAATAAATAGGTTTGATGAAACAAAGTAGTTGTACTTACGTGCCCATGCTTAATTTGTTTTTCTATAATTTACTTTTTGGAAAAAAATTTGGCAATGTCTCGCACCCCCAGGTTAAGAATCACTGCCTTAGAGCGTGCCACTCGGAGCGTGGAGGCGTGGCCCAGTGACGTCACTGGAGGCGTGGCCCAGTGACGTCACTGGAGGCGTGGCCCAGTGACGTCACTGGAGGCCGCCATGTTGGCGCACGTGGAAGCTATATTTTTTTAGCTCTATAAAAGCATTTTTCTCACTCGCCACTGAGGTTCAAATATCGCATTGGGCAGCTCCTGATACACGGCCTCGGTCCACTACTGAATAAAACAACACATGCTTGTTTTGGGTTGTGTCTCGCTTATAGATGGTTGATGCATTGTTGTTTATTTTTCTCCTTGCTGCAGCACAAGATATATGCTGTCCCGTACAAGGACTTCAGCATGGAGCTGGTGGAGCCACTCGTGCACTGTGTGAGCATGCACGGTACTCATTCCAGCCAGAGGTACACACTAGCACCCTCGCCATCGCACCGCCGCTATCCCCACAATCAGGTTCTGAGTGCGGGAGTGTGTACGTGTGGGTAGCTGGAGTGTAGCGGTTAGCGCACTTCGCTACGAACCTGGCGACTCGAGTTCGATTCCCTCTCACGGCCAACACCAGTGACGAGTATCTGAACTTGTCCTGGTGCGGTGTGTAAACATTGCCACTGGGGAGACAAAGGCGGCCAGGCGTGTTGCTGGCCATCCACCCCCTCGTGTGCCGTGTCGGCCTTCATAGGTGCTGCTACTCGCTTAACAGCACTTGTCCCAACAGTCTATTAAGGCTACACCGGGGGGGGGGAATCTTTGTCTTTTGTGTGCGCGTGCGTCTCAGCGCTCGCTGCATCGACTCCACGTTCTCTCAGCCGGCGGGCTCAGTGCGCTCCGAGGGGGGCAGCCCGGCCCCCACCGACGACAGGCAGCAGAGGCCTTCCAGCGCCCAGGGAGCGCCGCCGCTCATCCACCTGCACGGCGAGGAGGTGAGCGCGGCACATGGAGAGCGCCAGCGGGGAGAGGAGGACGCAGCCCACGGCACACCACGGTGGTGTGGGCTCCTTCCGCGGACGAGGAGGAAAAGCACAACGATGCAAACTCTCTCTCTCTCCTGAAGCCCTCTCGTGGCCAGCAGCAGCAGCAGCAGAACTCGACATTGCCATTTAGCCCCTGAACGTTGCCACGCGCAAGAAAAGGGATAGCCCACGGAAATGAAAATTCACCGGCTCCATTATTTCGCCCACGGACGTGTACCCGCGATTCAGAAGCAACGTTAATGACAATAAAACAACTTTAAGGACTGCCTGCCGGCAGGCAGTGTAACAGTTAGCGAGCTGCGCTACGAACCTGGCCACCCGGGTTCGATTCCCGCTCATGGCCAACATCGGTGACGATTACCTGAGCCGGTCCTGGGCCTCCCCCTAGGTCGACTCAGCCTCAAATGCGTACCCAATGTGGAGCGTAAACCTCACCACTTGGGAAACAAAGGCGGCCGGGCGTGGTGCTGGCCACCCATCCATCTCGCGTGCCGAGCCGGCCTTCGTAGCTGCTCGCTAACACCCACCTGCCCCTACAGTCTGCTCAGGCTACACGGGGGATCCTTATTTTTATCTGCAGGTGCGAGCGAGCGTGCGTCTGGCCGTGCCGGCTGTGGGGCGCTACGTGTTCGTGGTGCACTTCCACCAGCCCCTGCACCCGTCCTTCCGCACCGACATCCACCTGGACGCCGGGCTCTCGTGGCACGGTCTGTTCCCCCCCCCTCCTTTCCCCCCCCCTCTACCCGTCCACCCCCACCACATGCAACACGCCACGGTGGCGAGATGTTAATTACCTCACCTGGTGTACAGGAGGATGTGGGTTCCATCCCGACTATCTCGGCTTCGCTGTGCGCTGCGTTGCACCGCTAGTCGAGTAGATAACCTTGCGTTCAATAAACCCTCGGAGCCAGGATGAACGTCCAACTCCAATCGTCATTTATTGATTGTAACAAGGCAAAACTGGTGAGAAAACACAGATACAGCATCTGTTATAATCCGGAAACACCAACACAATGAACACCACCGCATCAGAACATTGTCTTAGATAACAATATATCCTGGACGGACCAGGCCCCTACATTACCACTGAACAACTAGACAAAGGCACAAGCCGGTGCGTTGCATACAGACACATCGTGTATTCATCCCACTGCACCCCAAATGTACAGCATTACACATAACACTAAACTGTGGATGAGATACTTCGTCATCTTTACTCTCAGGATCGCAACATAAGCACAAGTCTGACTCGACCTACTAAATCACAAGTAACATCCACAATAAGGAAAGTCGCAGGCTTCGTTACTAACTAGGCCTCGTATTTACCACAACAACTTAACGGCACCATAAAGGCATTTACATCACTATAACGGTCATTCCAACATTTCAACAGCATTGACAATATTATAGGAATATAAACAACTTACATACAATGCTTCTTAAGCTCCCACAATGGACAAGTGCGGCTGTGGTCTCACTGAGATGTGATGCGTGCCGCCATCTTGACTTATCTGTGTAATGGCCGACGCCCACGTGGTACAGTGGAAATCTAAAATCGTAACTTCCTTGTCACGTGACTAAAATTAGCATAAAAAAACAGGAACTTCCTGTGAACGTATGCTCCACATCTGCTGTGAGGCAAGACACCGACCGTGATGCCTGCTGTATATTTTGAGTTTCCGTGTCTCTCTCTCCCCGTGGTTGTGTGGATTTTTCTCCGGTTTTTCCCTCCACATTTAGAATCGGCGTGCTTTTTGAGCATTTGGCTGCTCTAAATTTCCACGTGGTAAGCCACTTCGTTTGTGGCCAGGTCACTTCTGACAAAGAGCTGCATAGCCCAGTGGGCATTGCCATGGGACACGCCGGCGTATATTGGCCGGTGAGTCCCATGGTAAAATGAGCGTGTGCTGGCACGAGTCGCGCCATAAAGTGAAAGGGACCACGATATTAGGCTTTGGAGAGACAGGGCGGAGACGGATCAACGATGAGCGACTGGCTGTTCTAACGACCATTATAGCAGCTCTAGCAGAGGGACAAAGACCCGATGGGTTGGCAGCGAGAGAGCGTGATGCTAATGTGATGCTGGCATTGCTGACAGTGGTGGTGCGGCGTGCGCGCTCCGTGCATGCAGGGCAGCTCAACGCTTCTGCTTGCGTGCACGGCCGGGGCTGCCGTGGGGCGGTGGAGGCCGACGGCTGGCTGGGGCTGGACGTGACGTCTCTGCACGTCGTCGCCACCGTCATCGTGCCGCACGGCCGCTCCCTTTGGCTGGTCAGCAGCCTCCGCGAGCATCGCGACGCGCGGTCACGGAGGAACTTGCACGGCGTTGCCACGCGGTCATCGCCTCTGCTCCACGAGGGGGGGGGGAGGGGGGGCATTGCAAAAGCCGCGTGCGCCGGAGGGCCGCGTGGTGCCACGCGTCACGTGATGGCGTTGCGTGGGGCATCGTGTTATCGTAACCTGTGTGCACGTGTGATAGCTAATAATGCCTCCGGGTGTCACCTCGCTTTCATCTCTTTAATCTCTCGTCTACAGATGTCTCATATCGTATGTCACAATCCTTGCGTCTCAGTGGGGCCACAGCTTGGTATGGACCACTCCGACTGACCCCCGGGGGTTGCCAGTTTAAGAACCGTGCCTATAAGGGTTAGGAGAGAGACCATGAGGTTGAATAGGATAGACAGGTTTTGCCTTCACAAGGTTCATCCCACTGCAGGTGAAAGGGCCATGCAGGAGGGCAGTGAAAGCATGCGTATGTCTTGATGTCCGTGTGCGGTGTCCAAAGCCCGTCGACGCCTGCAATTGTGGTCGAGACCAAACGTATCCTCTCTGGCATTTAAAGTGATAGCTTTAAATGCGTAGCCACGTTCATCTCTATTGCTTTCTCTCCGCTGGTTGTGTGTGGAATCTGGTTGGGTGGCATTGCCGTTGGAGAGCTTTACAGTTGCAAGGTAGTGAATTCAAATCTCTGCTACGTGACTTTACCGAAAGAACCGTAGAGTATGGATTCCTAAAATCACGAAAGCTTCAAATCAAGATTGACTCTGTTGAGGGGGTTGACTCAGGCCTATCTATCCTGCCTCGGTAGATAAAAATAACTCCTAGTTTGTAGGAAATATGCAGTGGTCATTTTATGGAGAGGCTGACCCCTGCCATAAACCATGGAATTCTTGACCCCCGCCACGGGGCTGGCAGTGGAGGTGAACTGTTCATATGTGGAGCTTGTTCCACGCTGCTTCTGTGATGTTCCGGCGATATTCGGGAATCCCGCAAGAGCAGTGCGAGTAGTGGCGTGGCTGTGTGCGGATCAGCCACACTGGAGTTGCAGTACACTGTTACATCTAGATTGAAAACTCATTTCTGTAGAACTGCTTTTTGTGTTGAGTTTGTTGTTGTTCCCCCGCACCTCCAATTCGCATGGTTGGCTATGTACGGTGCAAATGAAGTTCAACATAAATACAAGATGAAGATCCCCTGTATAGCCTTAACGGACTTAGCGGGCACCTATGAAGGCCGGCACGACACACGAGGGGGTGGGTGGCCAGCACCACGCCCGACCGCCTTTGTCTCCCCAGTGGCGATGTTTACACACCGCACCAGGTACTCATTTGAGTCGACCTAGGGGAGGCCCAGGATCAGTTCAGATATTCCTCACTGGTGTTCGCCGTGAGCGGGTCCCTGGGTTCGTAGCGCAGCGAACTAACCCCTACGCTACCGCTCCCCCAACATACATAGTGACAATGACCATCATTCGACTACAAAGTGGTGGGATGATGGCCAAAACAGTTCACGTTGATCCAGCCCTCTCCAGGCTCAGGAATTAAAATGCAATTGAATGTAATCGTGATGATGATAATGATGGTGGTGGTGAGCTTCTGCAAAGACACCACCCCGGCGCGTTGGTGGTCCCTGACGTGGGCTGTGTTTGTGCGCGCCGCCTCTCCCAGGAGTACGTGCTCGCGGTGCCGGAGGACTCGTTTGACCCCACCATGTTATCCCCCGAGCCCACCGACAAGTCCGCCGACTTCATCTCGCTCTGCGGAGGAAACAGCTTTGACGTCCAGTAAGCCATCACCTTGCACGTTCAATAATAAAACACCACCAGCAGCAGCAACATGCACATGAACAAACTATGAAACTATCTATTTTTATTTTAACAGGTAAGGCCCACTTGAGCTATATAGCTCTTTTTTAGAAGCGACCTTGCCACAAATGACATAGCTCAAGGAAATGGCACATCACGTGGAAATGTATTGCAGCCAAATACGATAAACGCATATTTCTGAACGTGGAGGAAAAAACCGGGAGGACCCGGAGAAAAATCCACGCGACCACAGGGAGAACATGTAAACTCGGGGTCGGGAACACACCCACGACCTCCTGCATGCCAGGCGAGGGAGTTAACATCTCGCCACCAGTGCTCCCCCGTTCAACATAATCAACTTCTGTCAATTCGGGAATGCGCTATTGCGCGGTCGTACAGATCGGTCTCACCCTCACCCCGTCCTCTTACCCACCCCACCTCATGTGCCTGGCCGCGGCGTGCAGCCCCACGGCATCGCCGCCCTTCTGCCGCGACGCGTCCGCCTCCCTCTCCGCCTTCCACAATGGCGGCGCGCGGCCGTGCGAGTGCCACGGCGCCGGCTCGCTGGGCCCCGACTGCGAGCCGCACGGCGGGCAGTGCCACTGCCGGGCCAACGTGATCGGCCGGCAGTGCACGCGATGCGCCACGGGGCACTACGGCTTCCCGCACTGCCGTCGTGAGTATCCCCCTACCCTCCACCACCTCCCCCCACCTCCCCCCCCACCTCCTCCACCTTTATGAGGGGAAGCTCCTATCTTTTGCCGTTTTCGAATTATTCAGAATTGAACATCATAAAATGAGTTTTTTTTTGTTCAAAACCGCTTAAATCCAAAATATCTCAAAAACAATGAAAGATAGAACAATGTTTAACGTATACATATTTTTTTTATATGTGTATGGGGCACTTAAAATCGAGACCTTAAAATTTTAATTCTCGGATTTTCAGATGTTTCCTGTTGTTTGTGTCCTAAAAGCTACCTATGTACCAAATTTCAGCTTTCTACCTTGTCGGAAAGTAACCTAGCAGTTTTTGAGACATCCAGATTAAGGGCTGTATTTGTATAGACTCGTGCACGTATGTGTGTTTGCGTTTGTGTTCCAGTTGATTTTGTTGAACCAGGCAAGAACTCGAGAGACGAGAATTCGTTTTTTGCAAGGGTGACCGAGCTCACCAAGATGATGAAAGCAAAACAAGTCAAATAGAGTCAAGCTTTGAAGCGAACAGAAATCGCAGCATAAACAACTGGGTAGTTAATCGAGAAGCCGAAACACGTGCACAAACATAAATCAACGTTAAACGGCTCGGCGAGAGATGATTATTTAGACTGTCCACAGGACAATTGCAATTAAATGACATAACATTTTAAACCGATATAGGGTGGTGACCATTGTACTCATTTGTAAACGGCCAGCAATGTGTGATGAAGCCAATAGCTCAGTGGGCTTCATTTGGTTAAAATGAAATAGTTTTATATTTAGTGATTGATCGTGTTTTTGCATTGTTTGTTGTTATAACGTTCTGACACCGTGCCTCTACTGGACATCATGGAAATAGAGCTCCATAGCTCATCGGTTTCCTCCGGTATAAATAAATATTCTGATTCTGATGTGACAGGCAATTGAAAGGTTAGCGTTATCATAAAGCAGTGGTTCTCAGCCAGGAGGTACGCGGACCCCTGAGGGTACGTGAGGTGATGTATAAATCTGTGAAATGTTATCGTGCGTGAGAGTCACTGGTGAATAATCATGTTGTATGAATCTGCCAATATATAATTACTACGATTATAATAAAATCCCCATGGTAACCTATAACGATATAAAATACCTTTCTAAACTAATTGATCGTAAACAATGCGGGCTTCCAAGAGTAACCGGCGAGCATGAACAAATTCATATTCTCTGGGTTTTTCGGGAAAGCTACGTAGATAGAAAAATAATACAATTTATACAATTATAACGATATGATGTTTCGATCGCAACACAATCAATCGTCATCAGGTGAAAAATATAGCGGGAGAGCTGCTGAGGCAGGAAAAATATATATATATATTTTCCTGCCTCAGCAGTTTTACCGAAAGACCCAAAGAATATTAATTCCTGCAGTCACGAAAACTTTAAGTCAAGACATGAACAAATTGTGTCACTCATGCGGAGCGTCCGTTGACTTTGTTTTTTATTCCCTTGCAGTTAACTGGCCAAAAAATGGACAATTGGTAAAAAATTTGACGTCATTCATACGTTGATTTCTCAGAACCATGTTGGGTCAGGCAAGGGGGTGGTGGGGGGTTATTCGGCTTAAACAAAATTCAACAAAGGAGGGTGCAATAGCCAACAAGAATGTTGAGAACCACAGTCGTAAAGAATTGCCACACCGTGTCTAACCGTGCGTGTGTTTGCCGCGCTACGAACCCGGAGACCCGAGTCCAATTCCCGCTCACGGCCAACACCTGTGCCGATTATCTGAACCGATCCTGGGCCTCCCTTAGGTCGACTCTATCTCAAACGAGTACCTAGGTGCGGTGTGTAGTAAACATCGCCGCTGGGCAGACAAAGGCGGCCGGGCGTGGTGCTGGCCACCCACCCCCCTCGTGTGCCGTGCCGGCCTTCACAGCTGCTGCTTCTTGCCCCCCAAACAGTCTGTTGAGGCTTCACGGGGGTGGGATCTTTGTCTCTGTTTGCCGTGCACAGCGTGCGAGTGCGGCGGGCGGCTCTGCGACGAGTCGACGGGCGGCTGCATCTGCCCGCAGCGCACGCTGCTGCCCGAGTGCACGCAGTGCGAGCCGCTCAGCTTCGGCTGCCACCCGCTTGTCGGCTGCGAGGAGTGCGCCTGCGCCGGCGAGGGGACGCTCAACCCGCAGCCCGCCAGCTGCGACTCGCAGACCGGGCAGTGCCGGTGAGAAATTGTCGAGGGGTGGGTGGGGGGAACCCAAGAAACGTAGAAACGAAACTGATGAGAAGCCCAAGAAACTGAGAGGATAAACCCAAGAAACGTAGAAAGAAACCCAAGAAGGTTCTAAAAAACCCACGAAACTGATAGAAGCCCAATAAATTAAGGAGAAACCCAAAGAACCCAGATAGAATCTCAAGAAATTGAGGAGAGAAACCCAAGAAACATAGAAAAGAAACCCCAGAAACTGAGAGGATAAACCCAAGAAACGCAGAAAGAAACCCAAGAACGTAAAAAAAAAACAAGAAACTGATCGGAGAAGCCCAATAAACTAAGGAGAAACCCAAGGAACCCAGATAGAAACGCAAGAAATTGAGAGGAGAAAGCCAATAAACTTGAGGAGAAACTCAAGAAACTGAGGAGAGAACCCCAAGACACGCAGAAAGAAACCCAAGAAACGTAGAAAAGAAACCCCAGAAACTGAGAGGATAAACCCAAGAAACGTAGAAAGAAACCCAGAAACCTAGGAGAAATCCAAGAAACGTCGAAATGAACGCAAGAAACGGAGAGAAACTCAAGAAACTAAAAACTAAACGCAAGAAACTGAGGAGAACCCCAAGAAACGTACAAATAAACCCAAGAAACTGAGAGGAGAAACCCAAGAAACGTGGAAAGCCGCAACCATCGTGTAAACCAACGGGTTAGGCCCCGCCACACGTGCCATCACGAGCCGCTCACCCCGAGCTCTCAATGCTCTGATACGTGTGCCATTGTCTTTGTGCTGTTCGACTTTTAGCGTTCCGTGGTCTGACACTGGTGACACGAGGCCATAAAGAATGCTGTCTCTGGTGTAGGCCAATCGGTTTCAAATACAATGCAACTGTTATCAGAGCATGTTTTTTGTTTGCACGTTCACCACAAGTGCTGTGTGTGGTTAATGCAGGCTTGATTCAGTGTAAAAAGGCTTCTATTTGGTGTTTGGACATCTTAACACCTGCTGTTTTATTGCCAGAAAGGGTCAAAACAATTCTTGTCACGATCCTGTGCAGAAGAATCCGAGCTTGCGCAATCGCCGTAGATCCTGTAGATGCCCCATGCGGGGTGCCAGTGCCGTAGGGTCCCCCACAAAACATCCTGCGCCCAGTTCCTGATAACACAAATCCCCAGTGGCAATTTGTATTTTAAAAAATCGCCTGTCCCTCACTTAGGTTGCCTCGGCATAAAGTGTATACCTGGTGCAGTGGTATTGTCTTTGTGGGTACTGACAACTGCCAACTGCGGTCACCCATCACGCGAACTCCTGACCGCGATTTTAACTTGGAACATTACAATTGTGAAGAAACCCAATGCATTAATCAATAACACTGCCTTTTGGCTGACCATCGACCAAAGATGGTCACCGCATCGTGCGCTCTCAGATGTGCTGCTGTGGCCATCTGGAACACTCTTCCGATATTACGAAGCCACTGGAGCTATGCACTTTTAAATCACCTAGATTGAAAACTCATTTCTTTAGAACTGTTTTCCTTCCCCCCTCCCCCCGCCCGACCTCTGATTAGCACAATTGGCTACGTTCGGTGCGAAAGACGTTCATCATACATACTGGGAAGACAGGCAGTCGGACGAATATGGTTTTTGCCACAGCATGCCCTCATGCTTCGCATCGACATTAATGGGTGCTCCCTAACAGCACCATCTTACGTCGCCTACAGCTGTAAGGCTGACGCTAACGTGGGGATTGCCGTGACGCCGTGTTCCCGTGCCCTCTCTGCCGCGCAGGTGCAAGGCCAACGTGTCTGGGCGGCAGTGCGACCAGTGCCTGCCCGGATTTTTCCAGTACCCGGACTGCCTGCCCTGCAACTGCGAACTGGCCGGGATCACTGAAGCCCAGTGTGACCCCTTCACCGGGCAGTGTCTGTGCAAGGTGCAGCCCCCCCACCTACACCCGGCCCCCCTCCACCAGCCCCCCGCACCCCCCCCCCTGCAGTCCAGTGTCTCATCATTACGGGGCGGATGGCACACAGTGGTAACGCTCGCGCCTCGCAGCAGGAAGCGCCTCGGTTTCATTCATTTTTGGCTCGGGGTGCCTTTCTGTTGTGGAGTTTCTGTGTTCTCCCACTGTTTGGCATGGATTTTCCTCTGCGTTCTTCAGTTGCATATCGTACCAACAAAAACACATACATTGTAACTGGTATTGGCCAAACGTCCCGTTGCTGAAAAAAAAAATCGGAAAATTGCTCAGCTGGGATTACACACGGCAACGTCGCCCAATACTTGGCAGGACCCTCCAGAAAACGGGCCTTGAGACTCGATGATAATTTCCTGGGTAAACAAGTAAAATTATAAAAATAATTGTAATACAAAGACAGATCCACTGTATAGCCTTAACAGACGGCATAAGCAAGTGCTGTTAGCGAGCACCTATGAAAGCCGGCACGGCACACAAGGGAGTGGGTGGCCAGCACCACGCCCATGGTGGCAATGCTTACACCCTGCACCATGTGCTCATCTGAGGCCGAGTCGACCTAGTGGAGGAGGGCCAGCACAGATGCAGATAACCATCACCGGTGTTGGCCGTGAGCGGGAATCGAACTCGGGGGGCCGGGTCCGTTGCGCACCGCACTACCCACGACACTACCGCTCCCCGCAAGAGCGATAGGCGCACACCCACAGACAGCTGGGAGTTCACGGGAGAGGAGCAGCACCTTCACGGCCGCTGTGTTGGGAGCCACCTCACCCCCGGTGACGTCTGTGTGCCGGCTCGCAGGAGAACGTGGAGGGCGGACGGTGCGAGCGGTGCCGGGCCGGCACCTTCTCCCTGAGTGCCGCAAACCCCAAGGGCTGCACCAGCTGCTTCTGTTTTGGCGTCACCGACCAGTGCCAGAGTTCTGTCCGGCGCTGGGAACCGGTAAGATAAATAAATAAATATATATCCTCCACGGTGCTCGCGGCTCTTGCTGTCCCGGTTGGGCTTGGGTTGACCCTGACATTATTGGCCTGTGACAACAACAGTGATGATGGTGATGATGATGACGATTCGTGTGGATTGGCTGCTGTTGTTGAGATGGCCGTGTGGTTGTTAAGTCGGCCAGTGTGACCTTGCGTTCGTTCGTGTGCGAGCACTGAGTGTCAACCGCCTCGTGAGTGTGGGTTTTCTCTGGATATTATGGCTTCTTCCCAAAAACGCCACTCGTGAATGGGATTGGCCAACCATTCCAATGCAGGTCCCCCCTTGAAAAAGGGTCTTGAGATCCAGTGAGTTTTTTTTCTGGATAAATAAAGGGCATTAGTATTGCTATTGAGTATTCTTGTGTGGCCATGTGTCCCTGTGTTGCTGTGGATTTTACAAGATGTTTGTTGAATGTGCTCTTGTGTCAATGTCACGGTAGTATGTGTGTCTCTGCAGTTATCAATTAAGTCCATCTGTGTTGGTATGAAGATGATGGAGATGGTTGGATCGTTATTGAGTGAGGCACGATGTCCACATGCTCCTCTGTGTGTGTAGGTGATGGAGAACGCTGGTTTGAGGTTGTCTCTGCTCGTGTGTGTCTGGGTGATGGATATTGGCATTGCCTTTGTGTGTAAAGGAGTTAGACATGGCTGGTTGGAGATTGGTTGTACCTGTGTTTATGTGGGAAGCGGTAGTGTAGTGGTTAGCACGCTGCTCTACGAACCCGGCCACCTGAGTTCGATTCCCGCTCAGGGTCAACACCAGTGACGATTATCTGAATTGGTCCTGGGCCTCCGCTAGGTCGACTCAGTTTCAAATGAGTACCTTTTTAGCTGTGTAAAAACATCGGCACTGGGGAGACAAAGGTGGTCGGGCGTGGTGATGGCCACCCACCCCCTGGTTTACCGTGCCGGCCTTCATAGGTGCACGCTAACAGAATTTGCCCCAACAGTCTGTTAAGGCTATACAGGGGATCTTTGTTTTTGTGTGTGAAGGTGATGGAGATAGGTGTTTGAGATTATCTGCAACCGTGTGTGTGTGTAGGTGATGGAGATGGCTGGTTGGAGATTGGTTGGAGGCCGACAGGGTCCCATCTTCGCCCACCTTGACCGGCACAGGAACCGCGCGACCGTGCGGGATTGGGAGCCGGAGTCCCCGCTTAACGAGGTCTACTGGGCGGCTCCTGCCTCCTATCTGGGTGACAAGGTACACGTGTGTGTGTGTGCATCTCGGTCATCTCGGTCAGTCGACCCGTGGCACCTGCTGGGTCTGCCCCGTGACCTGCTGCCAGCGGGCGTTTGACACTTCACGTGGCCTCAAGGTGCACTTGGCCTGGCACAAGCGTCGTGGTGACGTCACCGCCACTTAGTGGCGAATGGCGGTTGTTGTTGCAAGCACTTGCCTCAACAGTCTGTTAAGGGAATATGGGGGATCTTTGTCTTTGCATGTGTGTGCACATTAGAGTGTGTCTGTACATGTGCATGTATGTATGCATGTGTATGTGGAAGTGTAGTGGTTCGTGCGCTACGCTACGAACCCAACAACCCGAGGTTCGATTCCCGCTCACGGCCAACACCCAGTGATGATTATTTGAACCGGTCCTGGGCCTCCCCTAGGTCGACTCAGCCTCAAATGAGTACCTGGTGCAGTGTGTAAACATCGTTACTGGGGAGACAAAGGTGCTAGCCACCCACGCCCTCGTGTACTGTGCCGGCCTTCAGAGGTGATCGCTCACAGCACTTGCCCCCAACAGTCCGTTAAGGCTATGTGGGGTATTTTTGTCTACATACGAATGTGTGTATATGTTTGTTTGTGTGTTGCAGGTCCACTGGTATGGAGCCACCCTGAGCTATCAGATGAGCTGGGAGGGCCCCGTGGAGGTGCCCAGCGCAATATCACATGACCATCGCCCTCTACTGCTCCTATCGGTGAGAGCCATGATGCATTACCCCTGTTCGGTTAATAAATCACTGCCTCGTGTACTGTGGCGACCTTCTTCGGTGCTTGCTAACATGACTTGCCCTAACAGTTTATTCAGGCTATAGGGGGGTATCTTTGTCTTTTTCCCATAAGGCCTGGCGTTGCCTGTCAAATTGCCTTGTCCAATCGCCACTGAATCATATGGCCGATGCCCCATGTCGTGAACATCAACTCTGATATAAGTCGATGATAAAATCACATTTTTGAAACTGTGCGTGTGTGTTGGTTTGTCTGCGCCTGCCCCCCGACCACGCTCGCATCCGCGCGTCGGTGCGCGCGTGTGCGACACCAGGCGCCTCCCCCCCTAACACTGGCTGCTGTGTTCTACGCTCGCCCCCCGCCCCCCCTACCATCCCCTGCAGGGCAATGGCCTCACGCTGCTGCACATGGGGCAGGAGAGGCCTGGGCCAGACCAGACCAGCGAGGGCAACGTGCAGCTCGTGGAGGTGAACACCACCGACTCTCGGCATCAGCCGTCGTCACTCGACTAAACGCGCTGGCGTGCGAGGGCGTCAGAGCGTCTGCCTGCGAGGCTCGTGTCCGTGGGTGGCCCAGAGCCATCGTTGGGAATTCTCCAGTCTCGTTGTGCGCGAGCCAGTCTCTCCATACGGCAGCCCTTGTCGAATTCTGACAAAGTGGTACCTGTTTATATATTTTTAACTAGCTATTTTTTTTTATTGAATATTTTTGTTTTACCACGTGAGGCCCACTGAGCCATGTAGCTCTTTGACCAGGCCACAAATGATAGCTCAACGAAGTGGCTCATCATGTGAAAATGGGATGATGGTGATGATGTGCTGTGCGAAAAACCTCGAACCGGGATTTGAACTTGCGACTCTGCAGTAGTGGGTAACATACTCTGGTACAAGCACCTCCTCATAGCTTGGTAACAAATACGTAATTAATTAATTGTGCTACTAAATAGAAAGTAAATAAAGGCTCGTCATCTTTCTTTATCCTGGGTGCTCGGTTTAGCCTGTGCCGAACGTTGTGACGCACAGCTACGTGTAATCGAGTCACTTCGGTGGGGGTCAGCGGATCGCACAAAGATGGAGTCGTTAGACGCATTCCACACCCACCTGTACAGTTTGCTGGTCGTGTTGTAGTGCAGCAAGTGGTTTTTTTGATAGATCATCAATTGTTTCACAGAGGCTCAACTCTTAGGCTCCATCTGTCACAGCATAAGCACTGACCACTCATTGGGATACTGGGTCCCCGGTTTGGCACGGCTTCACGTGTAGCTGCCGTGACTCGCCACAACACATCCAGCAAGTTGGCACCATGGCGAAACATAAGATCTTCGGGCGGTGATGGCGGCGGCGATGCATTTGGCCCGTAATCCAGCGCTGTGGAGGCGAGGGGTTGGTGGATTGCCGCACAAATGTTGCGAAACTCCCTTCGTGTGGGCGGTCGAGGAGGAGCCGTACCCTGGCTCGCCAGGAGATGGCGGTAGTAGCAAAAATGTGGACTCCACCAGCTCCGTTTGTATGGGATAGAGTGGTTCTCCCTCGCACGACTGGGTTGTATCCAGGTGCTCCGGTTTTCTTCCACACGTAAACACTCATTAATTGGCCGACAACGCCTTCATATTGAGAGGACCGCAAAACTTGGGCAATTGTTGATGCCGGCTCATCGTGTGGTTGCCGTTCCTGCTTGCATGCCGACCCCTCCCGCCCACCGTTCCCAGGGGAACTTCGTGCACAGCAGCAGCGGGAGCCGCGGGGTGACACGCGAGGAGCTCGGGCTGGTGCTGGCCGGGCTGCAGGAGCTGCACGTGCGTGCGCTCGGGGTTCCCCCGTCGTACCCGCACGTCACGGCCGCCCTGCGCTCGCACGCCGGCTCCGTCTACGACTCGTCCGGCTCCGCGAGCGGCGGCCCGGCCTACGTGCTGCACGTGGGGCGTGTGCGCGTGGAGCCCGACGCAGCCCCCGTGGAGCAGTGCTTCTGTCCCAGCAGCTACCGCGGGGAATCGTGCCAGGTGCGTGCGTGTGTGTGTCGTCGATTCAAATAGAAGCCGGGGCTTTTAGTGTCGGGGTTTGCGCGCTGCGCTACGGACCCGGCGACCCGGTTTCGATTCCAGTTCACGGGCAACACCCAGTGACGATCATCAGAACCGGTTCCTGGGCCTCCTCCCACAGGTCGACTCAGCCTGAAATGAGTACCTGGTGCGGTGTGTAAACATTTCCGCTAGGGAGACAAAGGCAGCTGGGCATTGTGTTGACCACCCAGCCCCTTGTATGCCACGGTGGTCTTCATAGATGCTCACTAACAGCACTTGCCCCAGCTGTCTGTTTATGGCTTTATGGGGGACTTTTGTTGTAGACATGTGTGGATGTGTGGATGGATGAAGGCGTGGATGAGGGTCACATCCACGCGTTCATCGCATCCCGGCTCGGTTGTTGCACCACTCCCGTCTCCGGCTTTCCCAAATCCCTCGCCTCTACACTCCAGGTAACCCGAAACGACTCTGCCAGACTCCACATCCACACCGACAGGAGGGAACCACCACCCCCAGCACTCCAGTCCAAGCACTAGCTCCCAATCCATGCTGGGGTTCATGTCAAGGTTGCCCTCACTGTCATCACGATCTCCATGGACTCAACTCCTGCCTTACCGCTCCCTCTCATCTCACTCTACCACCTTCCGAGTGCTCTCCCACCTCTCCCTTCTCGTCTCTCTCCCCTCCGTGCGCTCGGTGCTCCAGCGACCACGGCTATTTGTTTAAGTCCCCTGACAAATCTACTCTCAATGGGTGTTGGCTCATTTTCTTCTGCTTCCCTCATTGCCTGGACCTCCCTTCTCCCCCCGCCATCCGTGCCCTTGATTCCCAGCCCGGACACAAAAGCCTCTCGTCCCCCCCCCCGCTCTGCCCTTTGACTGGCTGCAATCGCTGTGCAACACAAAAACACGCCCGCTGTTTCCGTACAGCGAGTCGTGAGATGCGGTTGCGTTTCGACGCTTTGTGAGTACGCACCGCATTGTATTGCGGTGCGTGCGTGTGTGTCTGTGCTGAATGGGGAGTGGTAGTGCAGCGGTTAGCACGCTGCGCTATCAACACCCAGTGATGATTATTTTAACCGGTCCTGGGCCTCCCCTAAGTCGACTCAGTCTCAAATGAGTACCTGGGCAATGTGTAAACATCGCTACTAGGGAGACAAAGGCTGTCGGGCGTGGTGCTTGCCACCCACCCTCTCGTGTTCCGTACCGGCCTTTATAGGTGCTCGCTAACAGCACTTGCCCCTACAGTCTGTTAAGGCTACACGGGGGATCTTTGTCTTTGTTGGGTTTTGCGCACTCCCACTCCTACGAACTCCGCGACCACAGTTCAATTCAGCGCCCCGTGGGGCATCTTCAGGAGTCGACTTGATTCCGCCCACAGACAGTCGTGCGTGGCGAGCGCTCCAGAGGAGGGGAAATTCTCAACGCGTTATCCCGTGGCCGGCTAACCACCCCCCCACCCCCCCTGGGATGACGAGGAGCAGAGGCGTCGCCCGCCGGGCTGCGTGAATGCCGCATCGCGACGCTGAAATCTCTGCCCCGCGAATGCCTCATTGAGTCTCGATGGCTCCCATGGGCCGACCCTGCGATGTCGCATTCCTCTCATTGCATGACTCGTGTGGTGGGCTCTCTGCATCGTGGAGACATAAGATGATGGTGATGCTACCACTACTGCTACTACACAAAGCGTATATTGTAATTATACACAACGCCTGTATTGTTTAAGCAACTGTGGAGAAAGTGGCCGGGTGGCTCAGAGGTCAGAGCGCCGAGCTGGGTTTGAGTTCCGGCAAGTCGCCTGTGAATTATAAACCGCGTTCTCAAGTATGTCTGTGCGTGTGTATGTTGAACTTACTTCCCACTGAATGTAATCAACCGTGCTAATCAGAGGCGTGGGGCCAACGAAAATAAAGTAAACACAATGAGCAGTTTAAAAGAAATTAGTTTTCAATCTAGATTATTTAAATGTGCATCGCTCCAGTGGCTTTCTCATATCGGAAGGAAGAGCGTTCCAGACGGCCGCAGAAGTGCATCTGAAAGAGTGCGATGCGGTGACCGTCTTTGTTCGATGGCCAGCCAAAAGCCGCTGCGAGGATGACCAGAGTTTGCGTGATGGTTTATGCTCCTGGACGAGATCAGCAAGGTGTTGTGGTTCACTTGTGACGAACACTTTGTGTGTAATGAGTGCGACCTCGTAATGTACTCATTCCGCAATGGGAAGCCAATGCAGGGAAGTCCATGGTCTCAGCCTGTTTCACCAATGACTGCCCACGGAATAATCCTTTAGGATTAGATTTGTTTCTACACACAGTGTGGTGTAAATTCCAGCTCTGAGAATGGAACACGTCAGTTCGATGCCACGCGACAAACATGTGGCAAGAGCCCGTGTGGAAATATTCTTTCTTTGTGGACCAGAGGTCACTGCAAGGGACCTCGGAGGTAGCTCTGTGATATCCGCTTCTGTGAGGCGCTCTCTTTTATACGAAGGGCTGCACTGCTGTGGTGAGAGGTCCGCGTGGGGTCCTCCGTCTCACGACCTGAGACAGCCGGGGAAAAAAACACATGGGAGGGAAACGAGAAAAACAATGTAACAAATGAAACTCACGTAGAACGGCGGACCCTGCAGGGCAAATGTTGTACCTCGACGAAGTAGCAGATTAGAATCTTGACCACATTTGTCCCATTTGAAAACTAAATCTGACTCAGAATCAGAATCTGTATTGACACTGGAGGAATCCAATGAGCTATAAAGCTCTTTATCACAGATGCTCAAAGCCAGAGCTTTTAATACACATTTTATATGTTTCTTTCAAAATTATGGCTTTCCAGACTGTGCACTACTTTTATGTTATGATGGGTTTTCTCGTCATTTTTATAGATTTGTTTTGCACAATGTTTTGATTTGGCCTTGAGCGGGGGTTATATTACATTTCAAATAAAACCTTAAAACCTTTTAAAAACAGAATTTATTACCGTACCTAATTTTTGTAGTTCTAAGCCGCCGGAGAAGGCTAATTCCAGCGCCCACGACCACACGTGTGGATAATCTGAACCAGGTCGAGTGAGACGCGTATGTTAACACAAGAACACCGGCCTGTCCCAATGGGATTCGCGGCCATAATAGAGCTATATCAGATTGGCCCCATGCCTGGAAATGTTCGTGTGCTGTATATTTATCTAACATCCTGCTGTGACAATTAACGCCTTCGTAGCAAAGGTGCAAAATTGTTTCACGAATTTGGAATGCTACTGAGGGACACATCGGCCAACTTAAGGGAAGGTGGTGAGGTAAGAGTTGCTACGTATATGAGGTGCAAAAAAATCGGGGGGGCCTATCAGGGGAAGAAGACTCTCTCGCAATACAGGGAGAGCCGCAGCTAAGTGGTGTAACGTTATTGAGCGGTGTGTTATTACACAAGTGATCAAAGGTCGTCCGTCATCTTGAGGTGGGGCCACGTCTTGGTATCGCTTAGGTCGTCGGGACTTTGAACTATTTCTCCGGACAGCCTCCTCAACGAGAGGAATAATTCCTGGGAGAACCAGGGAAACGTAGCGTGGAAAGCCGAGTTGTGGTCGGGGCTACAAAAGCGGTTAAAACCTACTGAGAACCTTGGAGCCAGCGAGTGAACTTCCTCTGCGTTTGGCCTTGACGGATGATTTGGTCGCATTGGGGAAGAGCCACTAGAGACCACTTGCAAGCGCCGGTAATTAAGCCGTGGCCTTGGCAAAAGGCTTTTATTCATCTTGCCGCGTTGTATTTTTTTACTTCGTGATTACATTACTTTGACCTCATAGTTTCTCACGGAATTCTCAAATGTTTGACTGAAGCTCAGATTTAGTTGTTTTTTTGACAGTTGCTGAGCACCGGGCACAAAAGGCTCTAAACGAGAGGTGGCCAGCAACAAGCTGCACTATCGAAGTGTTTAATCGATACGAGTTGACGCGTTGCTTGAAGCTTACTGCCACTAAAGCAAACGAACATCATTCGAAAAAAATTGAACATAATCTACTGGATTTATTTACGTTTGTATACAGCAAAGCCAACACGAATGTACCCATTCATGTCAGATCTCCAAAGCTAAGCAAACTTGAGCCTGGTTAGTACATTGGATGGGAGGCTGCCTGGGAATAACAGGTGCTGTAGGCTTGGGCTGCGAGGTGGTTAGGGGATGGTGGCAGAGATCTGTATTATAGAATCTGTCTGTGCAGCGCTTGAGTGTTCCTCCCTTGTGATGTTGGTCTTCTCTAGGCATTGCAGTTTTGTCCCACGTGACAAATTTAGTTTTAATGGGATTGACCAAACATCCCAATCCACGACCCCTCCTAAAAAATAATCTTCAAACCTGAAGCTCTCCTGGGTATATAAGGGGTATAATATATTTATTATACTTTATATAATTATCCTTAATCTGATGTGAATCAAACTACAACGAAATAAATGACTTTTCAAATGTGTTTATGCATTGCCAAGATAAATTAGACAGAGTCCTCTGTGGGAAATCAGCGATGGTCATCTTACAGATAGTCTGGCCCCTGCTGTGAGAATGTGGAATTTCCTGCAATAGCTCAGGGCGGTCAAAGGTATCCAAGTGTGGTTCCGGTCATACCATCCCCCCGCACGTACCGTGCTCCCATTCGCGAGTACGCTCACGCTAATGAAACTTGCCTCCATGGTCCTCTGAGGCTTAGTGGGAATCTACGTCTTTGCGATGAGGTGTTTACTAGCTCGCCTGGTATTTAGGAGGTTGTGGGATCGATCCCGATCCTGACGCCTGCTGTATATTTGGAGTTTGCGTGTTCTCCCGGAGGTCGCGTTGATTTTTCTCCGGGTCCTCCGGTTTTTTCCTCCTCTTTGAGAATCAACGTGCGTTGTACATTTCCACGCGACAAGCCACTTCGTTGAGCTATTTTTTGTGGCCAGGTCGCTTCTGGAAAACAGCTACACAGTTCAGTGGGCCTTGCCTGATACAATACAAATAGTTTAGCAGTTCGTATACACGGGTTCTTTGGGGGGTATCAGTAATGTGCACTAAAGCACGCACTCTTTCACTTTTCAAAATCATGTTTTGACAGGATTTCCCGTGCCGTGAGATGATATTGTGTTGCTTTGGGGGAATTGTTTTGGGCCACCTTACAAGTTGGTGCCAAATACAATCTCAGGAAACTGCCATCACTAAGTCAACACGCCCTATCACGAGACGGGATGGCAATAACAATGATAGAAAACAAATACCTTGACTCAACCCTTTTAAATATATCACAACCCTCCCATTGACTTATTGCCCTCTGTGTTGTCTGTGCAGTGCTATGGCAGGGCACACATTTGCAGTTGGTTCGTTTAAAGGTAGAATCTTATGCCCGCCGCACTGATCAGCATTGAGTGTTGTTGCTGAACTCCGTGCGGAGACTCCCATCCCATGGACATCGAGGTTCCAATATCCTGGCCCCCCAGCAGGATGCAGTTCAGCAGGGTGTGGACTGATATCATCTGTCTTCTCTGTACGGGATAGAGTGTTGCCCCCCTTGCATGTGTCGTGGGTTTTCTCCGGGTGGTCCGGTGCCCTGTCACGTGGGTAATAAACACGCGCTCATTGGCTGAAAACATCTTAGTAGATACAGGACAGCAGAGCAATAGTTTTGGTGCTGGCTCAAAGCCTGGCAGCCTTCCAGCTTGCCTGTGGTTCCTCGTGTTGAGATTCACTCAACACGAACCCAAATATTCACTCAATACAGATCCACAGATTCATTCAACACAGACTCGGAGATTTACTCAACACGTACCCAAATATTCACTCAACACAGACACAGAGATTCACTCAACACGAACTCAAATAATCACTCAACATGGACCCAGAGATTCACTCAATACGGACCCAGCGATTCACTCAACACGAACTCAAATATTCACTAAACATGGGCCCAGCGATTCACTAAACATGGACCCAGAGATTCACTAAACATGGGCCCATAGATTCACTCAACACAGAGATTCACTCAACACGAACTCAAATATTCACTCAACATGGACCCAGCGATTCACTCAACACAGAGATTCACTCACACGGACTCAGAGATTCACCCAAGACAGACCCAGAGATTTACCCAACACCGAAAGATTCACCCAACACAGACTCCAGCAAGCAGGCAAGCGGCGCGTGTTCCCTGCAAGCGGCGCGTGTTCCCTGCGAGCGTGCGCCCGCTCGGGCTGCCGTGTCTGTGCGGAGGCCACGGTGCCGTGAGAAACGGCTCCCGCCTCCGCACCGCGAATGTTGCTGTTTTCGGTAAGAGTAGGCACCCCGGCAGAGGGGCCTCCTGCTGTCATCCAGCGTAATGGGAGCCAGATGGGGGGTGCGTGGGACACCAGGGGGGAGGGGGGAAGGATTTAAGAGTGGGTGGTGGGCAACATTGGGGTGGGTGTTGAATTGGCGGATTTTTTTTATTGTTCGAATAAAATACGATTGAGAGGGAGACACGGCCAGACGGCAATCGTCTCTCGTCTCGTAGACATGTGGCTGGGTTGTACGCCAGGGCTGTCTGGGGGCCCAGAACCAGCCGTTTGCGATTTCACTCGCCACTGATGTGAGCCGGGAATCGAACCGAGGTCTCTGCGTTCGTAGCACGCTGTACTAGCCGCTGCGCTAACCACTGCGCCACCTGCTAGATAAATATATCCGCATATATACTTTGGCGAGCCACCGATCTGATGAGATGTGCAGTCCCTGTTGTTGCCAAAGAGAGTCGATGTTTGCGTAGGAACCGTGGGAAACGTGCGTAACGCTGGACAGTGAGGACTAACCGAACACGCGCAGGCAAGTGCAACCGTTGGGGTTTTGCGGCAGTCTTTGTGTGGCGATGCGGGGCCCTGATCAAAATGCCTTGCCCGCAGAATATTTACCAACTCCCGTGGGGCTACCGCTGCCGTCGACGCCGGCAGAAGTCCATTTACATCATTTTCACACGCAGAGCTTGCGACCAATGTCAAGATGCAAAATAGATTTTTTTTTTTTGGGGGGTTGGATAAATGCTTGTCATCCATCCGACACAGCCAACCAATTAATGACGAATCGACAACTGCCTGGTGATGCTGGTTGTAACTACCCGTGAAACGTCGTAACCAGTCCGTAGGACTCGTGTGTGGATCGCCCTCGAACAACACCGCCGGAGGTGCTGTTGGAGCAGTGAATAACTTGGAACGATTGTTCACCTCGTGAACAATCTCGTGAACAATCGTGGTGGCGAGATGTTAACTACCTCGCCTGGTATACAGGAGGGCGTGGGTTTGATACCGACCCAGCCGCCTGTATATTTGAAGTTTGCATGTTTTCCCCGTGGTCGTGCGGATTTTTTTGTCCGGGTCATCAGGTTATTCCCTCCACATTTAGAATCAACGTGTTTAGAGTGTTTGGCTGCCATAAATTTCCATCTCATTTGAGATATCTTCTGTGGCCAGGTCGCTTCTGAAAAAGAGCTACATAGCTCGGTGGGGCCTTACCTGGCGAAACAATAGAGGAACGGAACCGTTTGATGTTTTGTTTTGAAATCAAAGTCTAACTTTACATCGGCTGAACGTCAGCGCCATGCTCGGCCGTGTTTGTACGTCGTCAATGTTTTGACTTGATATCAACAAATCAGACTAAACAGTCTCGGCAACAAGCGGCGGAGCCAGGGCTCTTCCGGGCATTTCAACGGAGTATTTTTTCTGTTATTTTCCAAATGTGTTACCGGGTTCGGGTGCTCGCGATCGCGGAGCCGTCTCCCGCGCTCCACGGTTTGAGATTTGTGCTCCCAACGCAACGGCGGCGGGGGCGGCGTTCCCTCTGGGTGGAGGGAAAACGAAAACAAAGATGCCGGTTTTGGGTTGGCAGGCGCGGAGGGAGGCCTGGCGGGATCTGCTTGCCTGGCTGCAACCCCGCAATGGGCGCAGGCAGCTTGCAGCGGGGAGAGTGCTGGGCCTCAGTGTTGCGGAGGGAAAGGCCGGTGTGGGAAATGAACTTGCGGTCAGGCTCAAGGTGAATGCGAGAAAAGCTACGTGAGCTGTGTGCAACGTTCACAGGAGCCACCGGTGTGGGTTGTAACCCAGGGTCGTTACCGACGGAGGATTTGGATGAACATTATGAAAGCAATAGTGAGATCGGTGTTGCTTTTGGAGAACTCGACTTGATAATGAAAAATTCGTATTTTAGTTTTTATTTTACCAGGTGACCTATATAGCTCTTTTTTCAGAAGCAGTCTGGCCACAAATGATAGCTCAACGAAGTGGCTCATCACGTGGAAATGTATAGCAGCCAAATACTCTAATCGCACGTTTCTAAATGTGGAGAGAAAAACCGGAGGATTCCACGCGAACCGCAGGGGAAACACGCAAACTCCAAACATACAACAGGCATCAGGGTCGGGATCGGACCCACGACCTCCTGTATACCAGGCAAGGTAGTTAACATCTCCTAGCCACCGCGGTTTGTGAAGTGTGTATTAGCACAAGGATGGGAAACATAGAATACAAGTACAATAAGAGGGGGTTAACGTTTACAAAAGTGCATAAAACACGGAGGAGGCGCGTGCTTGGATTTGTGCAACGCGAGGATCGGAGAGCGTACATCATCCGGGGACATCACCATTGACTGTCAAGCAGCAAGGGCAGGAAGCATCTCCGAGGAAGAGGCTGCTGATGAAATGGCACCCGATAGAGGGAGAGAGGTCACCCTGAGGGGAAGGTCGTCGCGGTGGTGGAGCGACGAGGTCAGTTCACGAGCAAGGAGCCAGACGGATCAGGGCATTGCTGGACCGTGAACGATTATTTATGTATTTACTTACGGAAGGCAATGTGGGTAGATTAATTGACTCACAATGAGAAGATTCCGCGTTCAAATCTTGTTTGCGTTTTAACTCAGCGCTGCGTCCCTCTGCGCTTCCTCGGAAATGGCCATCGTTTGGAGATGCTGGCACCCGCTATAGGAATGTGGAATTTCCCCTTCTGGCCCCAGGGCCACCAACAGAGATGAGCACCACCCCTCAATGCTCATGAGCATGGAGGCATGGTGACCTAACTTGATTTATTGATGTTGGAAAGTCTCAGTTTGATGCACCATGGGCACCGTTGTGGCGAGATGTTAACTGCCTCGCCTGGTATACAGAAGGTCGTGGGTTTGATCCCGACCCCCGACGCCTGTATATTTCGACTTTGCATGTTCTCCCCGTGGTTCCGTGGATTTGTTGTCCGGGTCCTCTGGTTTTTCCCTCCAAATTTAGAATCGACATGCATTTATAGTATTTGGCTGCTATACATTTCCTCGTGATGAGCCACTTCGTTGATTGTGGCCAGGTCGCTTCAAAAAAATGGCTATACACCTGAAAAAAATATAGTTTTTAATAGTTTATCGTTTCAATCGTTCTCTAAGTGCAGCATTGCACGTGTGTGAGAGTGCATGAGAGGTTTTGCTGCAGTGGTCCGCACACTCTGCTGCCGTCGTGAGTGTGATTGCTGGGTCGCAGACATCACCAATGGAACCGCTTCCACCTGAACCAGGATTGTGCACCCCCCCAGGTCAACGCCGTCTAACATGAGCACCCAGTGCAGTGTGGTGAACATCATCATTCAGGTTATAAAGGCTGCAAGGCCTTTGTTATCGTGCTTGCCCTGCCACTCCCCTCGCGTGCTGTCCACCTTACTAGGTGCTCGCTAACATAACTCGCCCTCACGGTCTGTGAGGCATGTCCAACCGATTTTTATGCCTCGGTGTTACGGGAGTGGCCGCTGAAAGCTGGAGCGAATAGAACACAGCTGTTGCACCGCGCACACACCTCGAATTGTGGATGTTGTGGTTTTACTCCCCAACCAGGGGCGGTTTCTTCATTAGGGCGATTGGGCGACGCACCACCAATGTCATTCAACCACAGAGTCACGCTAGCCGTCACTGTGCCTCTGGATATAGTCCAATCAGCGTCATGTCACGTTCTGTGGAGTACCGCCTCTTTTTGGGTGATTTCACTCCGGCTGAGAATCGCCCCGAGTGGCCCCATAGACTTACATTCAAAGATGTTTTTTTTTCTAACGGGGGGCGCTGCAATGCATTCTCTATGGCTTCCGGGAGGGCTCGCACTAACGTGCTTACGTCATCATACGTAAGCACGTTGCATCCAACAATATTATTTGTCGCCACCTAGTGGAATCTTTAATACAAGAAACTTGAGTGGATTGTATTAATAGTGAGTATTGAAACAAACAAGATGTATTGTAAGAGTCACTTTATTTTTCATTAATATTAAAGAAGTGAAGTTGCCTTTACATGCTTAAGCTGTTAATTTATCCATTGCATGGGTGGACCTTATCCTTATCAATCATCCAGACATTTGCCCCCCCTGAGAGATTTTGCAGGAGCCGCCACTGTCCCCAACACACCGGTGCGCTGTACTAGTAACGAAGTGGCACGTTTTGTTTATGTGACAAACCTTACTAGTCGGCTGTGTCGGGTTTAACGACGCATTTATATTTACCGCGAGCTAACCCAACAACCTCCATTGCGGGCACCTTGCGTTTTCGCGATCTGAGATTAAAACCATCCCCGCTCACAACCCCGCTGCCATGGAGGCACGCTGAATATTCCAACAATTCCACCCCCCGGAGGAATCTGCCTTTGGGCAAACCGCGAATAGGGTGGAAGATGCTTCCACAGTGCGCCCTTGTTGCCGTGCACTTCCCGGGACCTGTTGGGGAAAATTGATGGCCCGGTTTAGCATGAAGCGCTGTGGCTGTCCGGTGCATCTGTGGTGGCTGTCCGGTGCGTCCGCGTGTCCGTGCCGAGCGAAGAGGGGAGAAAAAACGGTGTCATTATTCCAGCCCCGAGCAAGCCAGCGAGCGAGAACCCGCACACAAAGGCCCTCTTTTTTATTGGTTTAAAGCACAAATGGCTGCTCACATGTTTAGCCAACGCTGCAATGGAGACCACATGTGCCGCCGCTGCACACGAGCCGCGTAGGGGGGTACGCGCGGGGTCCGTTGCGTTTTTTGGGGCTCTTCCACGGACCGCGCGAGTTTTGGGCGCAGGGTAACGGGAGCTGTGTGAGCGAGGAGGAGGGAGGAGTGGGGATCGTTGCCCGAGCGTTGGGGAGGGGTTCGATAGATAAGGGCACGGGCCAGGCATGTGTGCCTTTAGCCTTGCTCCTGGGGTTATTTAGTGGCGGAGCCGTTGGTGGTTGGGGCGGCTGCGATTTTGGGGTGGGCGGTGGTGGTAGTGGCTGGAGGTGGGTGGGGGCATTGGTGGGGGGGGGGAAAGCGGTGGGTAGCTTTCGCCCTCCGCTGGGATTGACGTCCCCATTCGAGAATTCAGCCAATGGAGCAGGGATTGTGGCTTTTTTTTTCCTTTCCTCTGAACACCGCTCTCTGTCCGGAGGAAACGCCCAGCCCAGAGCTGCGTGCGAGGGATCGCAGCAGTAGCAGCAGCAGCAGCAGGGGCGCCGCTGCACATTGACAGACCGAGTTCGAGCGCACCGTGTCGCCTCCTGACTCTCGGGTCGCACGCGAGTCCCGCGCGATTCTCAGGTGTTCTTTTGTTTGCGAGCGGGAGTCTGCGGGAGGTAGCGAGGGCTTCGATCGAGCCCAGCGGGGGGTGAAGTTACGGAGGAATGATGCTCTCGCCGAGCGGATGCGGTGCCGCTGGCCGGGCGGTGCGGCTGCTCCTGGCCTCGTCGCTGCTGGGGTCGCTGTGCGGGTCGGCCCTGGGGCAGAGTGGCCTGGGGCTGGAGGATGAGGGTTCCTCCTCCTCCTCCATCTCGTTCAGGTGGAGGGTGTCTGCGGCGGGCAATAGCGCCGGCGCCCAAAAGCAGCAGCAGCAGGAGGTGCAGTCGGTGATTGAGGAGCGTTTTATGGACAAGGTACGCGCGCCACGCAATCCTACCCCGCTTCTCTCTCTCTCATGTAACTGAACTAATTATTGATCTATTTTTATTTGACCAGGTAAGGCCCACTGAGCTACTTGGCTCTTTTTTTCAGAACCGACCTGGCCACGAATGATATCTGAATGACGCAGCTTCTCACGTGGAAATGCACAGGAGCCAGATAGGTCTAAACGTGCGTTGTTGCTAAATGTGGAGGGACAAATCGGAGGACCCTGGAGAAAAATCCACGCGGTCCACGGGGAGAACGTGCACACTCCAAATACGCAGGTGTCAGGGTTGGGATCAAACCCACGTCCTCCTGCTTACCGGGCGAGGGAGTTAACACCTCGCCACCACGGCGCCCCTGGTGGTGCGGAGCTGGGGCAATTTTCTTGATTCAATAAATGTATCGACTAAAGATTGTACTCGACAACTTTTTTCGTGGTCAGTTACTCGGCCTTTTAATAACTGGTGGCCACTCCAACATTCTGCCATTCCGAAGGCTGGAAACCCCTAAGCAACCACACCCAGTTTGACGCTGACAAGCCGCGCCCATAACCTCCCGTTCAGCAGTACGCATGGACAGAGTTGAGGCTTTTTTTTCCCCACTACTAATTTTGTGTTTTTTGTTTGGTCGAGCATCTGAACTGGTAAATCGGTCGAGCGGTGATGTGCGGTTTCCTCGACGCCTTAATTGTACTTAGAAATCCGTAGCGCCGCTGTTTTTAAAGTCATCGTACTCACCACAGAGAACCGTAGCAACACGACCGCGCTCCATGATAGCTGGAACCAAAGTGTGCCACACGCCCTCCCGCATGGCCTCGGTACGTCTTCCGACCGGTACATCATCGGGTCGGAATCGGAAGTAATAGGTGCTTGCTAATAGCACTTGCTCTGCTGTGTGTGTGTTTGGAGCAGACATTTGTGGGGAGCGGTGGTGTAGCGGTTAGCGCAACGCTGCGCTACGAACTTGGCGACCCGGGTTCGATTCCCGCTCAAGGTCAACACCAGTGACGATTATCTGAACTGGTCCTGGGCCTCCCCTAGGTCGACTCAGCCTCAAATGAGTACCTGGTGCGATGTGTAAACATCGCTACTAGGAAGACAAAGGTGGTCGGGCGTGATGCTGGCCACCCACCCCAACGTGTGCCGTGCCGGCCTTCATAGGTGCTCGCTAACAGCACTTGCCCCAACAGTCTGTTAAGGCTACACGGGGGATCTTTGTCTTTGGAGCAGACATTAACATACGAGCGCAATCTGTGGGATAAATGTAATGGGCCATACACAACGCCAGTGATAGTTGATAAATAAAAGACCTGCCCTGGCTTTCCCCAACGTTGACTCAGCCTAAATGTTTGTACCTGGTGTGGTGTGCACATCAGCCGTGGCATGCGTGGTGCTGGCAACGCCACTTACTCGTGGGATGCGGGTCGCCCTTTAGAGGCGCTTACTTCACGGCACTTGCCCCAACCACACGATGAAGCAGAAAGGGGGGGGGCACCTTTGTCTTGACGTGGTCTTCTACACCCGACAATTGTGTCGCTTCTAAAGTGGGAACAGTTGACCTGCGGCGGTGATTCATCCACATTCAGGGTTGAAATTGGATCGGAGAATCAAATATTTATTTATTTCGCGGTCAGCGCGGTGCCTCTCATGACCGCAGAGGCCGTGTGAACTCGTTACATTCGACGGATTTAAGTTTACTGAAAACATCCAGTACCCTCCTGCGAGTCTGTGCAAGTTTTTCGTGAGATCGCAGAGTCCTTAAATCGAGGCATTGCTACAGCCTCTCACCCTACGTCGCTGCGCGGTACATACTCGTGGACGCATTGACACAATAATCAAACGGGCCACAGCCGATTGTCAATCCACTGCTGGATGACGGAGGTTGTTGTGTGGCGCTTCTCCGCGGGGGTCCGCGTGGGTTAAATGAATGTGGGGAGGGCGGCAGGGGTGACATTCCAGGATAGGTTTAAGACGTCACTCCTCGCCACTGATGTTAGCCGTGGCTGGGAACATCGCAGTGCCCTAACCCCCCCCTCCCACCCCATCTCTCCACCCCTCCCCCCCAAACGGCCTTCAGTACAAATTGGGCGCGAGTGGAAAAAAAAATCTTCGATCACGAATGTGTGTGGGTGTTGCCTCGAAGCGAGGGATAATGGGAGCCCTTCACGGAGAGCCATTGGAGCAGCCAGGGACCCAGACTGCCCATGTATGGCCGCGCGATCGCCTCACGAATATTTTGCCATGATTTTTCGAGCAGCGTCCATTGGCCACACCCAGAATTGGCTCCGGGCAACGAGCACGGTGCCGTCCCTTCCATCGTCCGCTTATTTGTGTGTACGTACGTGCGTATGTTGAACTTCTTTCGCACCGTACCTAGCAAACCAAATCGGGAGGAGCCACGAGGCTTTGAGGATTGGTGATCGAGTTTGCACGTGGTGTGAGGCCTGTAAAACGAACCATTATTTTGGCTTAACACGAAGCCGGTTGTAATTGCTGGCGAAACGTCGTACTCAGATTGTAAATGTTGTGGCTTGGCTCTCCAACACACAACCGGTGTGCTGCACTAGTGCCGAATTGGCACGTTCTGTTTACGTGACAACCCTTACTAGTTGGCCGTGTCGGGTGGTGGCGGGTTTTAACGACACATTTACGCGATCTAACCGGAAAAAAACCTCTTATGGATGACATTTTGTTGGTCAGCTGTATTTAACTCGTAAGAGAAGGTTGCCGATATACACGGTCTCATTTGCACGTCAGACGGGGGGGGGGGGGGGGAACACAAAACATTTATAAATCAATCCTATGAGCTTCATTGAAACCAGGTAAGGGCCCACTCAAGTGGTTGTATCCGTGCTTGCAAATGGAATCCCTGGGAAAACGTTGCGGAGTGAAAACGAATGGACCGGGAAGAGACACTGGGAGTCAAGTTAGAAGTAACGGATGGCTGTCTCTGCAGAGTCAACATGGGGGTGGGGGGTGGGGGTGTCCTCAACTTAGATTAACATCCGGCCGTGCTTGGAGCACTTGTCTCAGAAGCAAAAATAAGTTGTGAGTTCACATCCTACTCCGAGGGTGATTGAGCCAAGAATCTTTTTGGGGTGTTGATAAAATAAGTAGCGCTTTATGAGAAGTCAAAAAAATTCTCATCCCGTGGATGAACTTGTCCCAAACCATGATAATGTGGAATTTCCACCTCTGCCTTAAAGTCACCAGTGGAGTTGAGGACTAACCCCTACGGAAGGGTCTTCTGTGAGTAATACATTTTCCTTCCAAGCACAATGCGCGGTTAGCTGTGCTTGCCTTAATAGGTGCTCGCTAACAGCGTGGGCACCAACGGGTGATTGAGGTATGTGGAATTTAGTGAGCACTTATGAAGCCCGTAACAGCGCACAAGGGGGTGGTGTGGCCAGAATCGCTCCCGGCCGCCTTTGTCTCCTACGGGACGCCCAGGACCACGTCACATAACCACCGCTGACGTCAGTTGTGGATGGGAATCGAACTTGGCTCGCCTGGTTCACAGCGCGGCGCGCGTAGCCGCTTAGCTGAGCGCACTCTGCCCCTACCGCAACCGCACCGCTGTCCCGACGAGCAATTCGCAAGCACCGCGGCGAGTCACCATCACCGCCGCCGTCGAAGCTTGCGTCGCGCTAAAGATACGCACGCCACCGCGGCCCACCCACACCTCTGTTCGGCGCTCGGCGTGTTTGTCTTCATTCGGGTGCCACCGCGGGCGCGTGGCTGGAGATTGACCGCATGGCGAACGCGTTTTACGGAGCTCGGTTTGTGCGGCCGGCGGCGCCGCTAATTCGTCCTCGTTGTGTTCGGTTCATCGCCGCGTTCACGTTAGCCCCCCCCTCCCCCCCGTCAGTCAGCGTTGGCCACTCGCAGCTCGGCCAGTTGGCACGAGGCGCTCCTTCTCCGCGCTTGGATTCTCACTCCAAGCTCTGTTTATTTTTTGCAGGAGGGTTACCAAAGCGTGTTGGTCCCCTGTTAAAGCTGATGTTAAATACCCGCTGTGGCGTCATTCATAAGCGTGTGACGGTCGGAATAATAATCCTATCAGTTACCTAATTCTGCCTTCCCCCCGGATCTCGCCCTGAACGTGCTTGGTGCATTGTCAAGTGCATCGCCGTTCAACCAATTGCTAATTTGATTGTGGGAATTGTTCTTGAACTCGCCCCAGTCGACCTGAAACAACAACAACAATAATAATTGGAGCATTGTTAAATGCTTATACACCACGCGACACTTGAATTTGTTTGACTTTGTCGAGTGGCGGAGGGTCATGACGACACAAATCTGGCCAGATCATTGTGCGGCCTCGCCCAACAATCTCTTACGAATCATAATATTGACTGGGGAAACCAAAACCTCTACACACTGGACAAAAGTCGTAGTTTAAATCCATAATGAGCCTCTTGTCCATCGAGTCAAAGCTGCTTCCACTTTGGCCTCCTTCCCCACTCCATTCGGTTCAGTTCATGAGGCTAAGGTGAGTGCTAAGGCAGATGCCAAACGAATGTTGAAGGTGCCCGAACAAAGCTGCTTCCGCCAAACCCGGCTTGCTGGCACAACATTCCTGCGACACTGCGCCGGAGCTATCCGCAAAGCCGGTTGGAAGAGCACGATCTGAACATCCTGGGCCATTCGTCGACTCGGCTCATCGTCTCTCTTTTGCATGGATAAAATAAGAACCGCTTTGCTGTGGCTGTCCCACGTAGCAATCGGATGCCACCAGGGGAAAGTGTGGAATTCCGACTGTGTCTCCAGGACGCCAACTAATGATGAGTGCCACCCTACTCGCTTTCGCCTGGACACACTCCAACCTTGATTGGTATGATTAGAAGCGACCAATGATGCATTGATGATGCAATAACCCCCTGCAGGCATTTCAACAGAAGCCTTTTTACGATCCACTTTGACCCTATGAGACTTGTTATTGAATCCCCTTGGGAGGTTTTGTTCTGACGAAGGTTGGCACGGTAAAAATGGGGATGCTTTGTCTAAGTTTAAAATCCCTTGGGGAGCAGGCTGCTACTTTCGAAACGGCGCATGAAATCCCCTGTTAAAGGGAGCCTTGAACGGGATTCACAAATTTCCTCCGCGTTCAAGGCAGCACTGCACAAGGTCAAGGGAATGGCCGCACGGCCGGGCGTCTGTTTCATTGCCAACTCAAAACAACGTTGAGCCTGTGACGCAAGACGGCCGTGGCGCAATGGACAGCCCGCTGGGACCCCGGTTCGACCTCCCGGCGCGGAAGTTGAAAGGGTGGGGCAAGTTGTATAGATCCCCTCCCCCGGCCCGTGTCCACCCAGCAAGCGTGGATGAGTTCACGCGCAGCCGATGGGCAGGTCAGGCGTGGGTGCCACGTGGGTGCCGCAACCTCTTCGAAGGCACCTGGTCATCGTGGAAGAGTAGGTCAAGACGACCCTAGAAGGTTCCTAAACATGCCCTCCTAAAGAGCTGTTCGCCAATCGGCGGCCACTTGGTATCGTTTCAAGGGTACGGAACGTTAAGGGCCCGCGTTGGCCCCTTCCTCCAGCAGTGGCTGGAGGATGCCATTGGAGGGCTGCGCCTTCACCTTTACAAATCTGCCTTTCCTGGATGAAGGGTTTCCCGAAAGCATCTGAAACGGAGCGACCGGGGCGTGGTCCCCCCGTGTGTTTTGGGCCGCTCTTTGTTCCTGAACAAGAGGCCCACCCGGGTTGCACCCTGACCGTGGCGATTCTGGGACAGTTGTATTTTACTTAGAATGATGGTTTTTTTTATCGTCAATATGGAAGTGAAGCGTAGCCCTCGGGGGTGAGGTGGGGACGGGGGGAATTCCTCTCGAGTCCGCAGAGCCCCGTGACCGCGCCAGCGAGAGAGGCCCTGGCAGGTGAGCTGAGGGCATCGCTCGCTTGGACTGTAACCGACTCTCTTTTTTTGTTTAAAGGGGCGTTGCTGCGGTCTTTCTTGGCTCGAAATGACCGCCACTCGGCGGCCACTTGGTATCGTTTAACGGGTTACGGAACGTTAAGAGACCCTGTTGGCAACGGTGCAGAAATGCAAAAAAAAACTCACCGCGAGCACCGCTTTTGACAGAATATTATATCTTGATTTGAAGCTTTCGTGACTGCAGGAATCCATCCTCTTTGGTTCTTTCAGTAAAGTACCTACGTGACTTTACCGAAAGAACCAAAGAGTACAGAACATTATATGGTTAGGCAAATGGCCCTTCTTTAGAATAGACGGGAGAAGGCAAATATTTGCCTGAAAAAAGATCCTTATCTGGCGTGCAGCGTCAGTCTATTTATCGTTTTTGTTGCTCGTACGGAGGCAATGTCAGTGCGTGGCTCCACGGGTTTGCGGGTTATTTATGTCCGTGAAACGTTGTGCACGTTACAAATCACACTGGCAACGTCATTGACAAACGTGTGGGGTTTATGGCTTGTGTATACTTGGACGTGGTTTTTTTTTCGTTGTCTAAGAGGAGTTTTTTTTTTGTCTCGCCCACGTGACCGTGGTTTTTAAAGCCATTGGTGACTGCATTTCGACCAACCGGCTCCGGAGCCGCGTGCAGCACTTTTAAGGCTTCGCTTCGTGACGCCATTACTTATGAAGGACCCAACCATCTCGCATTCACCGGAAAGTGCATTGCATTGAGGTTTCTTTCTTTTAACCGAATTCGAAAAAAAATGGTTTGCCGAGCCCTGACTGGGACCATCGACTCGGTCTGCTTGGGAACGAGCTTGAACCACGGTGCGGATTGCCGAAGGGGTGGGACGGGACCTATGGCCCTGGAGCCGGGCAGGACCCGCGACTTCCTCGCATTCCGCCGTCAGCCTAACGAGACTCTCCAAGCAATATTTGGACGTATTGGCGGTGCACCGGTGCAGCATAGAACACAGCGGTCCTCATAAAGCAGAGTTGAAAATCGAAATTTGAATTGGCTAATTGACCCCGTCGCCAAGTTTTACGAGATTTGGTGGTTTATTCAGTCGACTGAGACTTGCTAAAAAAAGGTCAATATTGACCATTGAATTGGGTCCGTTGAATCAAGGAACCAGCCGACCAAGTCTGCCTTTGGAACACGGAGCAGCCAATGGTCATCAGGCTGGGTGCTGCTGTATGGCAACAGACTGTGAAGCTTCGTGTTCAGCCGCTCATAAACAGTCGTCTTCCGTCTACTTTGACATCGCGATAACTGATTTTGACGCACCACCACCCCGCAAGATTTTCTCACCGGGGTTGCGAATTGCGGGGAAATAAAGAATTATTATGAAAAATTCGCTTCTTAATACCACGCACCACCAATATGTTCATTTATTTATTAATCATTGCAAGCATCTTAGTCGTACTGATCGGATACTAGAGGGTTAATATCTTTGTCCTGGCAACACTGTTTCAAATCTTCCACTTCTGTCACTGCAAGGGCCTCTTGCAGTGAGAGCGGTGACCGGTTGCGTGTTTAATGTGCTGTTGCCTACAAAAGGAAATTGGAAAGTCCTATTTGGCAGGAAAGCAATGTTGTCCATCCCCGAGTCAGAAAAGTCAGCGCCTCACACACAAAACGAGTCACTTGGTTCTTTAGACTGAGTACGGCCACGCACTGCGTAAGCACAGCGATGGGGCGACGCAAGCCAGACCCGGCAGCAACATTGCATTCGCAATGCATTTGAACTTTTTCAAGGTCTTCAAACCTCTTGGCACAAAGCCACGAATTCCATCTCTCTCGGTGTCTCTGGCGCCGAGAAATAATGTGGGGGGGGGGGTGTGGGGGGTCTTCCGAGCAGAATCTCTCAGAGCGATGTCAGAGTGCCCCTGAGCTCAAAACGTTCCTTTCGGAGGTGTTCATCTGCATTTGGTGGTCCTGGTGGAAACCCCACCTCCACATTCGCATGGTAGAGACCAGTCTGGTTAACACGTAGACTTTAGTGACTATTACCCATGGTAGAGGCTTTTTTCGTATTGGATCGCATAAATATAAATGCGTATAATATACATTTAAATGTAAATTTTACGACACGTTTGTATTTACGCGATCTAATCCAAAAAAACTATAATAGAGACCAGCCTCTTCCATAGGATAACGGCTGTTGAATGTCCACACACATCTGCACACATTTTATTTACCCATAAAGAATGGAATGTGTTGGAGGTGATGTCCACCGAGGAGATGGATCTGTGCATTAAGCTCGTGTTTGGGTGCTAGGTGAACCATTACATTGTAGGAATTGAGAGATGGTGATAGCTTTTGGTGGCCTTCATCCGGCAGTGGATGGTAGACGATGATGATGTTGTGGGGTGCTCGCATCATGTTGGCAGTCCCGGTGGAAACTACACATTCCGGAATCAGAATGAGAATATTTAGTTATGTTTGAGGAATCCGATGAGCTATCAAGCTCTTATTCACAGATGTCCAGTAGATTGCCATGGCAGGGGACAGCCTGCTCCATCGGACAACTGTTGTTGACTCCTTGTAAATCAATGCTCATTATATCGGCACCAAAGCGATGACCTGACGACTGAACTGGGAGTTCAACTCGTGGCCTTGTGACTTCGGGAGTCAGTCAGATACTCTAACCACGACACCGGATGTTAATGATGGTGGCACCCAAAACACGGACAGAATTAGGCGATGCATTCACTGGGCCTGACCTGTTAAGTGGAGGTGCAGCGAGGTGAAACAAAATGGACATTAGCTGGAAGGAATTTAACGTTTTCCATTTGTGCCCCAGTAAACCCGATGAATCCCTCCGGGTTTATAGCCCCGGGTTTATAGTCCGTGTTGTCCCGTGGCCCGGATAGAGAGGCCACTGTCGGTGTTGCGATGCAGAGAGGCTGAACCGCTTTACAATGGGCTTCTGCACACAGACACTCAGGCATGTCCACCGCAGGCTTCCACGCACGGGCAGACAAACATCTTCCTTGCAGCCCTTTGTTATATCCAAGCTGCTGGGTGAAGGCCTCCAAATTCTGTGTTGCTCCAGGGGGTTGTTTTGAGCACACTTCACCACCGATGTTAGCCGTGGCCAGGAATCACACTCAGGTTTTGCTGGGTGCATAGCGCAGTGCCCTAACTGCTGCACCACAACTCTACACTCAATTGGCGGCCAGGGTAAATCCACATTCTCACGACATGGCCAGTCTTTCCATAAGATTACGACTTGGGACTTTCCGCAAAGTGGTATTCATTTTATTGACTACATAGTGGTGATAATACCCCATATATTCGACCTATGTACATTTATATTTACATGGTATATATATAGGTTTCGGGCTTATACGTTAAATTTAGATGATTAAAAATATAGTTTGTTTCTTATTTTGGCGAAGTCACGCCCATGAAGTCACATCCTCACTTATTCCTGCCGACAGTGGTGTCGCCTGCCATCAGGTAATCTCACTTTTGTGAGCACGAAGACACGGTAAATTATCACACACAATGCAAAAATCCCCCAAAATATGCATAATTGTCCTTGCACAAAAAACTGAACTCTGAAAAGTTTTAATCGAAAGTCATCTCTAATATATGCAGTAGGTCAGTAATGCGATCCAACTCCATTATTTATGGACAGTTTACTGGTTTGGCTTTACTAATTTCTCCAGGAGGGCCAAACTCTGTGCAAGGAACTCTTTTTCCAAGAGGGTCCTGCATTGGCTTTTTATTTTACGATAATTTTCAGACCATTAATGATGAGTGCGTATCATGCATGTAGGAGGAAACCATACGCGCCAGGGGGCAACACTCAATCTCCGTACAGATGGAAACAGATGGTGATTAGTCAACTCGCTGTACCGCCTCTTGGCGAGCCAGGGTCTGGCACCTCCTTGACGCCCACGGCAAGGGAGCTTCAAAACATTCGTGCGGCGATCCGCCAACCCTCGTTGCTTGCCCCACAGTGCCGGATGAGAAAGGCCACTTGTGGCACAGCCGCCACCGCGCGGCTTAATGATTGACGCAAGGCAACATACGGTGAACCTTGTGCGCGCGCGAGGAATTCCACGGTGGACGAGCGATATTGTTTCTCGCGAAGCTTTTTCGGCGCGACTTCAAAGGTGTGTTACCGGCTCAGTGCGGAGGCCTCATAACCACAGATCCAACCGTGCTGGGATCACCGCCGCCCCCCCCCCCCCCCCCGTGAACTTTGCCCTTTCGCACAGCTACATTGGGAACCCCGTTGGCTTCGGTGGAGCCATTAAAGCGTCTGAAAAAGCAATTAACGTTTGTTTTTATTGCGCCTCTGGCAAGTGGTTGCGAAATTGAATTTTGCTCCACGACCGCTTCTGCAGAGGAAGCCTCTCGATGGCTATTAGCGGCGCTCCACTCGCAGTCGGCAACGTCGCCAGTTACAATCCTAGTTGGGGGCGGTCAGTCTTTGACGTTGATGCTCTTACGGCTCAATCGAGGGGGTTTGCCGTGCACCCAGCGATACGGCGACTTCCGCTCTGTGAGAAATTCACCGTGGTTTTCCAGTGAACAGATCGGCCTCAGTCACGGGAATGTGGAATGTGCAGCGCTTGCTCGGCATCCCCCGGCATATACAAGCACTGCCTCTTGCTCGTTTGAGCTGGAAGACGCGGTCAAGTTATTAATAAACCTCACAGTACAATGCCAGTTTGTTTGCTGTGGATCCCATAATCTCTCTGGGGTGGTCTCTGGGCTTGCCTTTGGTTTTGTTTCCAATTGAATGTCAGTGTCGACACTGTGTAGTGCTGCGGGTAGAGCAATCAACTTGCAATCTGAAGTTGCGGCTTTAAATCCCAGCCACGGGTCAAATTTGTCTGATCATGCCTCAAGGGTAGATAAAATATCTGATGTTTAGGAGGGAAGTCAGCGGTGGCTGTCCTTTGGATAGACTGCCTCCTGTCATAGAAATGTGTACTTTTCACCCCTGCCTCAAGATAGGAAATGGAGATTATCACAGGCGCATACTTCCTAGCCAATGTTTTGGCAGGGACACGCTTTAGCGCACACATTGGCACACATATTGGTCAATCTGATGGCTCAATTGAGCAGTTCAACCTGTGTCCAGTGAATGTCTTTTTCTGGACGTCATTCCCAAGTCAAGGCACTCCACTGCTAGTGTCGGCTGGGGTGCTGCGGTGGCAGAATGGTAACTACCTCGCCTGGTATACACGAGTGCGTGGGCTCAATCCTGACCCTGACGTTTGTATATTGGAGTTTGCATGTTCACCCCGTGGTCGCATGGATTTTTTTCGCGGTCGTCCGGTTTTTTCTTCCACATTTATAAACATGTGTTCAGAGCATTTGGCTGCTTCAGATTTTCGCATGGTAAGCCACTTAGTTTTGATATCATTTGTGGCCAGGTCGCTTCTGAAAAAGAGCTAGATAGCTCAGTGGGGCCTTACCTGGTTAAACAAATAGAAAAGATTGCTGCCCCTTTAAGTCAAACCCAGGGTTACGATGATAACGATTAATATGCCGACGATAGTGGGATGATTTGGCTGTGACCAGGATTTGAATTCAAGATTCACGCAGATTTGTGAGCATTTGGGCTCTCACAACGCATTCTGTGCAAGTAGGGGCAATTGAATCCATCTGTGCAGAGTTTTTGGGTTGTGATCACCTCCGGTTGTGGGGGTAATCTCGAGGTACTCCAACAACAACCGCTATTCCCCACTAAGTGGCGGTGACGTCACCACGGCGCTTGTGCCAGGGCTAAGTGCACGGTGAGGCCACGTGAAGTGTCGAACGCCCGCTGGCAGGAGGTCATGGGACAGGCCCAGGTGCCACGGGTCGACGGACTGAGATGACTGGCCGATGCACCACCTGTGCCCACCCTACTCTGGCAACTCACTGCGTTTCTAGCCGACCAAGGTACTCCGGGCATCTTTCCACATTGCAGAATGATGAAAGAAATTTGGTGAAACATCCCAAATGCGGGTTCCTCGTGCACAGGAGTCTCAAGACTCGGCAAGGCTTTTCCAGATAAATCAAGGGCATTATTATTATTATTGTTAGTATGGCTATTAGGCTCCCACATTTTTCTTGTTATAGCTGTGCGTTAAGACCAAATGCCTGCAGTTAAAAACACTAACATGCTGAGACCCCCTTCGCTGTAAGGACAGGGAAGACGAGTGCCAGGTTTATTTTACTTTACGGTCTGTAAACCATCCCTCACTGGAGTATGTGCTGTTTGTAAGAATTTCCTGCACTTTGTAAATCACAGCGAGGTTCACAGAATGTGCGTGCGTGTGGATGTTTACGGGTGTGTGTGCACGTGCTTTGCAGCGGGGGGGGGGGGTAGCGTAGTGGTTAGCGCACTGCACCACGAGCCCGGTGAGCCGGGCTCGATTCTCCATCACTACCAGTAACGGTGGCGGACGTTTGAACCGGTCCTGGGCCGCCCTTGGCTTGACTCGGCCACAAATGAGTGCCTGGTGCGGTGTGTAAACATCGCCACTCGGGAGACAAAGGCGGCTGGGCATGGTGCTTGCCGCCGACCCACTCATGTGCCGTGGCCACCCTTTGTAGGTGCTCACTAACAGCACTTGCCCAAACAGCTTGTTAAGGCTGTACGGGAGATCTTTGTCTTGTATGTATGTATGTTTGCATGCATGCGTGTATGCGTGTGTGTGCTTTTTTGTTTCAACTGTCAAGCCCCTTTGCCCCCATTACCCCCGCCCCCCACCCTCCTCTCTCCCATTTGGTGGGAAAATAATGTAAAGCCAGATGCTCCCTGTCCCCACGAACTTCCAATGCCTCCGCCAAGTGTAAGCTGCAGTTTGTTTTGGGAGCGACGTCTCCGTTTGTCAAACACGAGTGAAAAGGGAAAGCCACGAGCCCTGGGAACGCCGGCGGTCACCACCTCCTCCTCGTACCCGGACGTGAACCAGCGTGGAGAATGTTGCTGCTTCGGGGGGTTGTTTTGGGGGGTGCGCACAATGGGTGCTCATTAAAGCCCGGGAGGGGGGGGGGCAGGGTTACTGCTGCACCGCCGGGCCCCCGGGAATGGCCTTGCTTAATTAGCAGGGGGTCTCCCCTGCCCCCCCGCTTCTCTCCACCCCCACCACCACCACCACCCCGCCGGCCAGTAATGAGCATCTGGCCTCCATTTGTCATGGCGTCGAGTTCAAACGCAGAGGGACTTTGCGCCCGAGCGGGTTTGGGGGTCTGCCGTGGCGCAGCGGGTCGGCGCTCTTGTTACGATTAATCCGATAAATCCAGAAGTCAGGCCGAGAGTCAATAGGGACCGGCGTTCTTCGTCGCAAGGCCCACGGGCCACTGGCGGACCCTGGAGGCCTTTAGTGCGGCCCCTGACGTGCGGCCCCCGACAATACACAACACGTGACCACCCCTTCCCCCCCTCCATTATCAACGTGCTGCTGTCGAAAACCCCCCAATGGTTTCAAATGTGTGGCGGCCCTCGCACGCTGATGGTGTCTTCTCGCCAAAAGTGGACTCCCCCGTTTGAAAACGAGTGAAGAACGCTGCAACAGGCAACAGTTGTGTCACTCGCGCGCTCTCCCCCCTCCAAACGGTCGAGTCGCGTGGGAGTCGTGTGACGTCACTAACGCGAGCACGAAGTCGCTTTTTGCACGTGGACGTGAGATGTTTCAGAATCCCCCCCCCAAAAAAAGTGCGAAAGAGGTCTGAACTTTTCAGAATCCGAAAATTCTAAATCCCAAGTTCTTTAATCGAAACTCATGCCCTGAGTTTTATCGTCAGACATGGCGAACAACAGCGGCGAAGTATGGTCAAACAAGTATTGCCTAACAACCCCTATGAGCAACACAGAATAGTGAGGCCTTAATCCAGCAGTTGGAATGACAAAGGGCTGAAAATTATGATTATTAATGATATTAAATCTTGACTTAAAGCTTTAATGGTATTGTTCATTTGTTTTAAGCAATTAATGGCATATTCAGATACTGGCTTCCTCTGGAGGAATGTGAAATTTCCATCGCTGGCCCTGAATATTATCACCGGTCCTCGACCTTCCCCGAGGTAAACTCAGTCTAAAATGAGCACCTGGGAGACGAAGCTGACCGGGCGTGGGGCTCACGGAACCATCTCCCCGTCTCCTTTTCCGCCGCGCTGACCTTAACATGCGCTCGCTAACAGCACTCCCCCCTCCGTCCTCCCCCAGTCTGTAGAGGCCTTGCACAACAACGGGATCTTTGCCTTTGTTTGTGTGAGACCGTGCTACGACTCTAGCTACCTGGGGTTTGGTCCCTGGCCCGGGCACGTGAGGGGCACGTGGCATCCGAACTTGTTGTGGACCACACCGAGGTTAAGGTTAGGGGTTCGTGGTGGCGAGATGTTAACTTCCTCGCCTGATGTATGGGAGGTGTTGGGTTCGATCCTGTACATTTGGAGTTTGCACGTCTCTCTCTCCCCGTGTTCGCGTGGATTTTTCTCCGGGTCCTCCGGTTTTTCCCTCCACATCTGGACTCAACGTGTATTCAGAGTATTTGGCTGCTATACATTTCCCCACGATAAGCCACTTCGTTTGTGGCCAGGTCGCTTCTTAAAAAGAGCTACATAGCTCAGTGGGCCGTACCTGGTAAAATTAAAATAGTTCAGTTTAATTTAGCCTCACAAAGTGTCTGTCACGATGTGTAAACAGCCTTGGGGAGACAAAGGCGGCCGGGCATGGTGCTGGCCACCCATCCCCCCCGTGCCGTGCCGGTCTTTATAGGTGCCCGTGAATAGCATTTGCCCCAACGGTCTGTTCAAGGCTACACGGGGGATATTTGTCTTTGCGTGTGCAATGTCCCTCTCTTTGAAAGCCACGCCGTTTCACAGTTTGCCTTCAACTCTCAGCAGACGTCTGCAGGTATTTTGTGGGAGAGTGAATAGCGGCGCAGTGTGTGCGAGACCCCGTCAGGGTCTCTCCAGCCTCTCACGCGTGCACATGTTTGGAGTTTCGCCTCCCGATGCATCCCAACTGCGCTATTGAAGCCACATTGAGGCCGACGACTCCTCTGGAACCCCCCCCCCCCTGCAGGCGACACACACGGCGCATTGTGCGAGGGAGACCGGCCGTCGCAAACATGACACCGCACGGCCGCAGCGTGTCCCACGCGGTGCTGGGCTAGCTCGGTGGCGGTGGGAGTGGGGGCGGGGGGGGCGGCCCAGTGTTGTCTGTTTGCTCAACAAAACCTTGTTCTTGCCATAAAGACCCCAGTTACACCTCGTGCTGCTACTTGCACTGCAGTGCTCTCGATATTGTAAGCGTGTCGAAACACGAGGGCAAGGTTAGAAACGCGCACACCGCACACCACTAAATCACCTCGAGGTCAAAATCCCATTGTGGGATGCGCGCTGTCCAGCGGTCGTGCTGCAGCGCGCACCGCGCGGTACGAAACCGGGACCGCTGACAGCGATGCAGCGCGGCTCTGCGCGCCGTTTCGCTTTCGAGCTTTGGGAGTGTGATTTGCGATGTCCTTAACATTAAAAAAATCTATTTTCAGTGCTCTTCTCAAAACTTACCACGTTTATATATGTGTGCGTGCGGGAGCCGTTATAGCCGCCGACGTTACTTTTGAGGACACACGAGGAGGTCCGGAGGCTCTCGTCGCTAGGCCTCTCTTTACCCACCGCTGGGCGCCCGCGCGTCTCCGTCGATGCCTCTGCGACGGCGGACTGTGGCCACGCATCAATTTCTACGTCTCGTTCCTCCGAGCTACGGTTGGCCACGTCAGATGGAAACTTTAACTTGGCGCGGTTACTTCTTGAAGTTTCGGTGATCTGGTGCCAGCAAGGACGCTGTCCCGCTCGCTCGCTGCTCCGCACTCGAGGACCTGCGCTCGTCAAGAAGTGGCTCAAAGTCCCCAGAATCAAACTGAGAACCACGCTCGTGACTCCGACGCTCGCCTTATATGAGTGCCCCCAACGCTCCCCGCCACCTTTTTTTAGTTATTGTTGTTGTTGGATTCTGTCTGGCAAAGGAGAGGTCACTGGGGAGGAGGTGGGGGAGGAGGGGGAGGAGGGAGGGAGGGAGGGAAGGGAAAAAGAACGGAAAGAATGATTCAACGCGAAAGCATTTCGTGTCGGGCTGCGTCTCTGAAATAAAAAAGAGCAAAAAATGATTTACAGTAGAGGTCAAAGAGATGCATTTGAAGAAAGCGACTGGTGAAGAAAGCGTCCATCCTTCAAGTACAGTTTGTTCTCCCCTAACGCCGCGTGTTGTTTTCATGACGCGAACTGTAAGTAACGCGATGCATGTATGAGGGAACACATGCGAACGCGATCGAGTGAGCAGAACTACGTCGCACGAGCAGGAATAAGCAGTCGTGCGGCCGCCTCGGCGTAGCACCGCACAAGGCGGGATGCTGCTGGATGCTTCTAGACGCTACCCACGCGCTTCAGTCTGTGTTCGACCTGCGCACGCATCTCGCCGTGTTATCGCGGACTGTGCTTTACGCTCTATTATTTATTATAACGCGATTTTTCCAGAACGCGGTGTTGTTCTTCAGGAACGCGACTAATACCGCGTTATTGGGGAACATGCTGTGCGTGCAAGTGGCGGCGATGGTGGTAGTCCACATGACTCACAGCTGCCTGAACCGGCTGGGCCGCGTCCACGGCACGGCGTTGGAGAGAAGTGTACGGTGGGCTTTCCCGCGTCTCTCCAGCTCTCCTGTCAATCCACTGCCGGACGAGGGCCTTCGATGTCGGCCCGCCGGAAATTGACGAGCAAAGACAAGGAGGACCGCCGACGAGACGGAACGCAACGGTGTGACGGTGGCCTAGAGGGGCAGGGTGAGCGACTTGGGAATTTCATAGCAGAATGTCGCGCGAAAACGGCTTCAAACATAGTCAGACAGAGGTTGAAAGTAGTGGGGCACGCATCCAGGATGGAGGAGGGGGACGCGCTACCGAGTGTTGTGTTGGCTTCCGCAGGTCAGTGACCGCGAGTCAGGCCTGAAGCCAGATGGTGGGCTGCTGTAGGAGCAGACTCTGGAGTTGATGTCAACGGCTCAACAAGTTTGTGGGATCTCGTGAAAGCAAGGAAGCGACTCTGCAGTGTGGAGGCGTTCACGGCATCGGTCACGATGAACTTTTAGGCCTTTAGTGTGCGGCTTCAGAGCAACAACTGTTTTAGCTAACAACTAAACGTAGTGTTGAACATCTTAGCACATGTTTCATTCTTGATTTGAAGCTTTTGTGACTGCAGGAATCCATACTCTTTGGTTCTTTCGATAAAGTAAAAAAAAACATTTATATTATTTTTTTTCATTATTTTTTTCTACCTACATGACTTTACCGAAAGAACCAAAGAGTGCATGTTTCATTGCCAGAAAGGGTGAAACCTATTCTTATTTTTCATCATTTTTTGACACTGGCAAAAGAGGTCCCACAGATATAATTGCTCGAGCCGAGCGGTAAGTGTGCCGATAATTGCATCGTCTTGGCACCGGTGAGACAAGGCCGCAAAGAAGGCTGTCTCTGGTGTGGGCCAATTCGATTCAAAGGCAATGCCTATATAATTATCAGAGCATGCTTATTTGCATATTTTGCCGCAAGAGCGTGTGGGTAATGCCGACCTGTCTGCCTTGCAAAAGGTGGTGTTTGAATACCTTAACACCCCCTGTTTTATTTGCCAGAAAGGGTAAAAACCTATTCTTAGTTTTCGCAGCTTATTCCCCCTGCGCATTTTATCGCAAAAAATAACGATGACGTCCTCTGACATCCGCTGCGCTGGCTACGATTACGCTGTTGATTGCCGGCCCGGTCGAGAGCGAGTTTTAAACCTCCAAGATTTCCGGTAGACTCGTGCGGCGAATGCCTTTGTCTGAGCCCCGAGCTAGAACTGCTGAGAACAACGTTTTAACTCGCAGGATTCCCACCAGAGGTTATTAAGTAACGTCTCTTTTGTGGTTTCAACCACAGCCAACAATAATTGCACTAAAGTCAAACACAGATTTGGTTTTGTACGTGATTTGACCTTGACCAGCCCCTGAAGCCTTAAAAGGCAAATCACTCTCTCATGTGCGCAAGAGACTGGGCACGCTATCAAGACATCTCTCATCCACGACGTAGCCATGCACAGCCAGATGGGACGGTTCCCAGAGGGCTTGATTCACAACCTGAAAGTCGCGAGTTCAAATCCCGGGCACGGGACGACTCGGTCAATGATCTTCCCAGTGGGTCGGTTGATAAAGCGATTACCGTACTTTTTGGTTCTTTCGGTAAAGCCATGTAGGTGTAGTGGTGGTATTGACGTGCGCCGACTGTGACAGTGATGGATCACGGGGCGGCGCGGGGTGCGGGGTTGGGCACGCGTTGTGGGCGTGGTGTGGACGCGCGCGCCGGGAGTGACAGATGACGAGGCGGCGCGGAGTGAGTGGTGAGGCACGATGAGATGTGGGAAAAGAGGATCGTAGCCAGCACCCGGCGATTGGTCGAATAAGTGGGTGCTCGCAGCGACGTCCGCAGGTGGGGTATAAAGGGGGACGCGCGAGAGCACTCGGGGAGAGTTACCCAGTTGAAGACCCGAAGACGGAGCTGAAGACCTAGTGAAGCCGAGTAGCTCAGTGGCGTTAGTCGCCGAGTAGCTAAGTGGATGTTGGTCATCCGAGTAGCTCAGTGGCGTTAGTCGCCGAGTAGCTAAGTGGATGTTGGTCATCCGAGTAGCTCAGTGGGCGTTAGTCGCCAAGTAGCTAAGTGGGTGTTTGTCACCCGAGTACTAAGTGGATGTTGGTCATCCGAGTAGCTCAGTGGCGTTAGTCGCCAAGTAGCTAAGAGGATGTTGGTCATCCGAGTAGCTCAGTGGGCGTTAGTCGCCAAGTAGCTAAGTGGGTGTTTGTCACCCGAGTACTAAGTGGATGTTGGTCATCCGAGTAACTCAGTGGGCGTTAGTCGCCAAGTAGCTAAGTGGGTGTTTGTCACCCGAGTACTAAGTGGATGTTGGTCATCCGAGTAACTCAGTGGGCGTTAGTCGCCAAGTAGCGAAGTGGGTGTTTGTCACCCGAGATACAAAGTAGGTGTTAGTCACCTGTAACCAAGTTTGATAAAATAAAGAGTGTGTTACCCGTGAAGTCGTCTCCCGTGGAGTTACTACATTACATAGGTATAGAATACAATAAATTAAATCACGACGTTTCGGGCGCAACACAAGCGTCCGTCATCAGGTGGGACAACCACAGCAATTGTTTCTTGCTGTGGTTGTCCCACCTGAACGTCGTGATTTAATTTCTTTTATTTTCTACCTACGTGACTTTACCGAAAGAACCAAAGAGTATGGATGCCTGCAGTCACGAAAACTTCAAATCTCAATTAAAGCGATTACCGTTTTTGCTTGGGAAGTCAAAAGTGGTTGTTCCTCCTCGGGGTGTTGTCTGGTGCACCCTGCCTGAGAAATGTGGAATTTCCACCAGTGGGTCAAGATTTCTCAAGAGAGATTTGGCTCCGCCACTCGCTCGTAGGAACGTGGGGGGCGCAGTTCAACTCGGCGGTTGGAAATGGACCGCAGCCGTATGGGGGCTCATGTTGATGGAGTGTGCTCTTATTCCCACTGACAACAGCTGACCACAGCCGGAAACGTTTTTTTTTGTAATAACTTTTTTTTACTCCTTAAATCATGCCAATAATAATATTATAATAATTCTCTTATTTTGTCCATAAAAGCTTCATTTCATCTGCAGAGGTTTTTATTTAGGCGGTTTCCGTATTGCGTTTTTTGTTTTTAATGAGGATGGTGAGTGAATGTGGGACGGAAGCCAAAGTCCGTGGAGGAAACGCGCTCGTGCTCGCCTGCGCCGCGGGGGGGGGGGCAGAAAGCACCAAGCGCACGGGCCCACGGCCTCTTCGCTGCGCTGCCAATTGTTGCCATCTCGAAGTAGACGTCCGACCCCACGTGGCCAGCGCAGCACCTGAGGGGCGTACCGCCACGCCGAGCCATGCTCGTGAGCGTCCGATAACCCGACACATTTAACAGTCCACAGAGGTTTATTTTGCGGGTTAGATCGCGTAAATATATGAATGTGTCGTTAAAACCCACCACCACCCGACACAGCCAACTAGTAAGGGTTGTCACATAAACAGAACGTGCCAATTCGTCACTAGTACAGCACTAACCGGTGTGTTGGAGAGGCAAGCCACAACATTCACAATCTGAGTACGACGTTTCGCCAGTAATCACAACTAGCTTCATCAGGCGACAGCCAGATCTGTGGAGTAGTCCATCTGTTTCGTTCTTTATATGGAGGCGTAGATGTGGTGACCACGCTTCTGTGCTCTTGCGCAAAGTGGGGGGGAGGGGTGGGGATTAATGAGTCAACGTACATTATGCATGTGCATTATGTGAGCCCTTTGATCTTGTCCATTTGAACGTTTTTTCGTTTAGTTTTGTGCCCGTGTATGTACGGCACTTTGGTCAATCAACGATGGCGAGATGTTAACGACCTCGCCTGGTATGGAGGAGGTCGTGGGTTCGATTCCGACCCTGACGCCGCCTGCTGTATATTTGGAGTTTGCGTGGTCTCTCCCGAGGTTGTCTGGATTTTTCTCCAGGTCCTCCTGTTTTTCCCTCCACATTTAGAAACACGGAGTTTCGAGTATTTGGCTGGTATAAATGTCCACGCGATAATCCACTTAGTTGAGCTATAATTTGTAGCCAGGTCGCTTCTGAAAAAGAGCTGCATAGCTCAGTGAGCCTTACCTGGTAAATTAAATAAATTAGTTTAGTTTCGTTTCATCCATGCAGAGAGCGAGTAATTTTGCCTTTTCCAACCGCGACAGCTTCTTTGGACTATCTGTCGTAAATGAGAACCAGGTGGTTTGAAACGAGGCTCGGCGGATTAAAAAAAAAACTTGCACCGTTGCTTAAACCGCCACGACGGGGGAGATCTGTTGGTATGCGAGCCGCAAGTGCAGCCCCTTTACACTGCTGTCGTAGCGTCGCAGTGGCATGGAAAAGGGCCCATTGCGCATGGGCTGATGGCCTAAAAGCAACATGAAACTTTTCACGTGGAGACCCAGTCCCGGAGGTCTGTTCATCATGACCCTGACGGTGGAGTTGTGTTTGTTTTTAAGCTGCCGCTAATCTTTATTGCCGTGCCCTCACTCTGCCAGCAAGTAAATCCCTGCGCCCTTCTAAATATTTATCCTGCTGCAGGTTCCTGTGGTATTTCCCTCAACTCTTTTGAAACGTGAAAAAATAAATATATATTAAAAGAAGCACCTTTTAAAGCCTTAAACATTTATTTTCGGTCACACTTGGCCACAACAATCGTAACTCAGCACTGCCTTATAAATGTAAACTTTGTTTTGGAAACAAACGGACACTGTACTTCAGAGCCGAGAGGGACACAGGAGGGTGGCAGGAGGCGCAGACTCGCGCCGCTTGGAGGCAGTCCGACACTGACGGAAATTCTACATTCCTATGGCAGACAAGTCTGTCCACATATGTAACGTCCCTCGAAGTAGTCCCAAATGATGGGTTGATGATGTATCCCCATCCGGGGCACTAATTCATGGCCTTGCGACTGCATAGAGCTGCCTGCTGACAAGAACACAATTGAAGACATGTGATGTTGTATTCATTTTGCCCGTTACACGCGCTGCTATCGTGCAAGAACATTGTCATTTCGGGGCACGCAAGTGACGTGACCAGTGGCACGGTTATCGTTCGTCCAGGCGACTGTGCCGGGGGGCCCCGTAGCTGGGAGGAGTCCAGGCCCTGAGCTACGAAGTATGGGGGGGGGGGAGGTGGCGGTGAGCAGACAATGACCCCCATTGAATTCTGCCACGCCAGTGCCAATAAAGCCACAGGCCACCCTGTGACACCTCTGCTCAACACCCTCCGTGGGTATAAGTTACCAGCGCCACCCACTGGGCACCGCCAAGCCGCGTAACCGAGCAGGCGAGCCTGCTCGACACGATCTGCCGAAATAAGCCGCGGGAAGCCGTGTTTTTAATTAACAAGAAAAAAAATTGTATCACGATTTGCTTTTTCTTTTTTCGTTCGGCTTCATCGTTGGGGCAGGAGCCTGGCGTTCCCACGATGTCTGCTGTTCAGAGCAACCCACAGATGCAGCTTTAGCTGCCTTGAGGCGCCCAGACGACAACAACGAGAGCAAAAAAGATTCCCACTGCTTCTTGGCCGACCTCTCCACCCGGAGCGCAATTGGTCAGGCCGTGTCAATTAAATGTCTTCGGTATCGATTGCTGTGCCGGCTCTCGGGCAGACAAACACATTCCAGGAATGTCGATTGCCAGCAGCTGCCCATCTGACCGAACGGGACAACTCCGCTGGGCCACGATGGGGGCCTCATTGGGAGAGCCGCCCCCGCCGGCCGCCTGGGGCTCTCCAAGTTGTGACTGTGCCACTTGAGACGGGTTCGTTGCCGGGAGTCGGCGGCTGACTCGGCCCATCATTTATTTCGTGGTCTGTAAAATGAGTACCGTTTAGCGAGCAGGTTAACAGGTTTTTTTGTGGAGAGACAGGCCCCAGTCATGCACACGTGCAGCTGGATTCGGGTTTCCCCCGCACTGTGTGGGTCGCGTGCGACGTTACTTGACCACGCTCCACCGTGCCGGGCTGTGCAGGTTGGTGAGGGCGGGGAGGAGCGAATTTGCTGGGGGATAGAAGTACGGTACAACGGTGGGTCCTGGTGCACCGCTTCTCTGTGCTGCGCACATTTTAGCCCCAGTCGGCAAAAGTGAATTTCCACCACGGAATCCTGGGCCAGCCATGGAGCTTGAGCAATGCTCGTCAGAAGAGGGAGACTGTTGTTCACCTTTTGGCTTTTAAAGTCTCGCTTTCTTTAAAGTCAGTGGCTGTTCGGACGAAGTGGCCCATAAGATCAATGTGCATGAACATCCCCGATAGTTTAACACATAGGATTTCACGACCATTATTATGCATAATAGAAGGTTTTTTTGGGGTTAGATTGCGTAAATATAAATGTGTCGTTGAAAGCGACACCACCAGACACAATTGTAAATGTTGTGGGTTTACTCTCCAACACGCCGGTGTGCTGAACTCGTAACGAATTGGCGTGTTTTATTTTCCATAACAAACCTTACTTAATTGGCCGTGTCGGGTGGTGGCGGGTTTAACGACACATTCATATTTACGTGATCGAACCCGAGTAACCTCTAATACGAACATCCTCGATTATGAGTCCGTATGTTCAGGTAAACCCACACAATGCAATGTTCAGAACTTTTGAATCATTTTAATGACTCGCACCCAAATCCATCCCCTGCACCTGGAGCCAGGTGTGTTGACAGCATTGATGATGTCATCATGACATCACTGGTGGGTGCGTGACATCGGCGTGAAAGACCCGCCGTCTCTGAATCCTAGCTCATGGGAACGCGCAGAGACCCGCGGTTGAACATAAAGGGCGTCGTTTGTTTAACACTGGGTGGAGCAGTGGCGGCATGCTCGCGATGAATCCGGCTGACCCGATTTATGGAGTGCTGAGCGAATAATGGACAAGAGGACTTGAGTGCTGAGTTAATCCTGTTAGCCGTGTGTGTTTTTTATTCCACGGGTAACAAGTTAAGATCGAGGCTTAAGGTTTTTTTTGTTGCATTAAAACAATTTCGCGCGTGTACACATCCCATCGAGGTACGCGCTTGCGCAGTGCCACGACTGCCGCGCGCGCCGGGTTATTTTTGTTCACCAGATTTTTTTGCGTGCGATTAGTTTAAGGTCCGAGCCTAACGATACGTTGCGTACTGGAAAAAAAGAAAAACACCGATGTTTTTGCAACGACCGTATAACACCGGGGGAGCGCTCTGCACGCGTTGCCTCCCCTTGGGCTTTACATGGCGCGTCTGTCTCATGGTCGACTGCAGATTAAACACAAATGGGATGAGGCGAACCTTCCTGTTGTCTGTTCCCCTCAAGCAGGGGTGGGGAACCTTTTTTCTACCACGGGCCATTTGGATATTTATAACATCATTCGCGGGCCATACAAAATTATCAACTTAAAAATTAGCCTGTTATATTTGGTCAAACGTTTAAGTAACTCACCCCTAATGTGATGGCTGGAACGGCTTCTCTTTGGCGAGGCGTGTGCTGTTAGCTGGTATTGATGATGTTGCTACTCGCAACTGCTTTTCCAGGTTTGCTCCTAGATTTATTGAATTTCGAGTCCCGCCTGCGGTTGCCTTGGCAGGGCCACACCAAATGATTTTGTGGGCCTCACACGGCCCGCGGGCCGGACGTTCCCCACCCCTGCCCTAAACAATAGCTTTATAAGCGATTGTGCATCTTTTTTTCGTGCTCTGCAATGAGGCACGCAACATTGCGGTGTTGGGAATGCGGAATCTCCACCGCTGGGCTCAGGGTCACCAACAGGTCGAGACGAGCGCTGCTCGACGATTTCTGTGGAAGATAAAAACAAAATACCGTGAGCAGCACTGGCGGAGCCAGTGGGGGAGGGTGGGGTGGCATGTGCCCCCCCTAATGATCCCATCGAAATCCCTAATTTCGATCGGATCATTGGGGTTTATTAGTAATAAATTGGCATTTTGCGACCCCCACTGCCACTGTGTAGCATATTATTACGTGCCAGGGACTCTATGAGATGAGAGGACAATAGTCTGAGTCCATAATTGACAATAAGGAACGGCAAAGCAGTTATAAGTGACTCACAGAATTGTGCGCAGTTGCGTATACAGCACACGACTTCGCTGAAGGCATTCACCTTCAGCGAGCGCGATGCCGATCACTCAATAAAGTGGCTTATCACATGGATATTTATCTCAGCCAAATGCTCTTAACGCATGTCGGTTCTAAAACCACGAGGCGAGAGACATGCAAACTCCAAATATACAGCAGGTGTCGGGGTCGGAGATGGAACCCACGACCTCCTGCATACCTGGCGAGGTCGTTAACATCTCCTAGCCACCATGGCGCCCAAGGTTGTGGAACAGACAATTTCAGTGGGCAGAACTTGCCAAGGGCACCGGCAAGGCAGCCGTGGCTTGGGTGTCGGTGCTGAGCGTGGCTCTGCCACCGGCCCATGGGGGGCAGCCACTGTTTCAATGGATCACGTAGGCCAGTCTCATGTCGAACGGGCAGGTGATTAATGTCGAGTTGTTCGGGGTGTCCACGTGGTGCAGATTCGTTGATCAGCGTCGATCGTCGATCTCGCGTGATATGTGTTTGTTGCGCTTTTGTCAGGTGACGCAAATGAGGCCCCTATCCCGGTGCCTTGAGTTCCCATCTGGTGAAATAATGAACCCGGCGACACGAGTTTGATTCCCGCTCACGGCCAACACCAGTGACGATTATCTGAACTGGTCCTAGGCCTCCCCTAGGTCTACTCGACGTCAAATGCGTACCTGTTGCGGTGCGTAGTAAACATCGCCACTGGGGAGACAAAGGCAGTCGGGCGTGGTGCTGGCCACCGGACCCCATCGTGTACCGTGCCAGCCTTCATAGGTGCTCGCTAACAGCACTTGCCCCAACAGTCTGTTAAAGTCTACACGGGGATTCTTTGTTGTTTCATCAGCCAGCATCTTTAAGGCCCTCCGATCACCAAACCACTGCCAATAAACGTTTGATTGTCATGATTCAACGCTTTTCCCGGGACTTAGAGAGCCACACTCAGACAACCGATTGAGAATTTTCAGAGCAGTTAAGGCGGCCTACCAAGCCAGACTTAACGGCCGTCTTGTTTAAACAGAAAATCCACTTCAGGTTTGGGGCAGTTGTTAGCTCGCCGGTCTGTTTCAACAGTGCGTAATGTTGTTCCTCCTTTTAAAAGGGCCACGAATGTCCTCTGTTTATTTGTCGATGAGGTTTTGTGTCCGATCGCACCACTCGTGCTATCTACTCAACCGCAAACTTAGAGAACCTCTGGGATTTAATTGTCCTCAAATGAACGAAGGGCTCGCAAGTTGAATCCACACACGGCGAAGCTGTCCACTGCCTTCACGGGTGGAGATTCAAATAAAATCCGGTGGCGTGAGATTGTCGAAGCACCGAGCAGACGCATCGACCCACACTGACGTGAACCGCTGTGAACGATGCAAGTCGGTGAGTCTCTGTGTGAATCTATAGGTCTCTATGTGAGTCTATGAGTCTCTCTATGTAAGACCACACAGCCATGAAAAGCTGGGAACTGTATTACAGTCTGCGGGTATCCGTGTCTATGGGTCTCTTTGCGAGTCTGTGAGTCTCTGTGAGTCGTCGGGTCTCTGTGAGTCTACGGGTCTCTGTGTGAAAGCACACGAGCCCAGTGAACCACTGTCAACTCTGAATGTTCAACACAGCCATTGAAGCCAATCGCACGTCAAATCAAGCGATGTCCTGGCTAAGTGATCTGAGCTTATAAACTCGTGAGTTGCTGCAGATCCAGCCAAACACAAAGAGAGAGGAAGAGCTTTGCACGCAAAGGCAGGCACGATCAATGAGCGCCACAGTGAAGTCGTGTCTCTCGCGTGAACCACGTGCACGCCGCCCATTGATACCCCTGGCCAGCCTCCCCTGTCTGGCCAGGAGCGCCGCTGTGGCTAGGAGATGTTAATTACCTCGCCTGGTATACAGGAGGTCGTGGGTTCGATCCCGACCCTGACACCTGCATATTTGGAGTTTGCGTTTCTCTCTCCCCGTGGTCGCGTGGATTTTTCTCCGGGTCCCCCGGAGTTTTTCCTCCACATTTCGAATCATGTGTTTAAAGTCTTTGGCTGCTATAAATTTCGACATGACAAGCCACTTAATTGGGCGTATCATTTGTGGCCAGGTCGCGACTGAAAAAGAGCTATACTGCTCAAGTAGGGCTTACTTGGTAAGATAAAATATAGTCTTTTTCATCCATAATGTGCCTCACATTTCCTCCAACATCGTTGAAATGGAGACAATCTGACTCGTGCTCGCCTCCATTAGGGGCACAGGGACCAGCGATGGAAATTCCACATTCCCATGCTGGGAGACAGTGTCTTACGACGGCAACCCCTATTTTTCATGTCACGTACACATACAGTTCACCAGTGACATACTGCCAGATGAGGGCTTCCTATAGCCATCGAGGACCATCCGGGGTTATTTCACCATACTTCACCACGCTGGTCAGTGCGCATTGGTGAAGGTGAGAAGCCCAGGATAAGTGCCCCGGTGTGTCACCACTGGTGTCAGCCACGGCCGGCAACTGAACCTAGGCCTCTGGGTTCACAGCAGCACCGTGCGCTTGCACTGACCGCTGCTCCACCGCTTATCACAAGATTGTTCCAAATGTGTTGACTTTAGCGGTACAATGGGCCCAACTTACTGCCTTCCGAGTGCGAGTTGAACACTCTCTAATAGCCGCATTGCCGCATTGGTTCGATACATAACCACGGGGCGTGAATTCCCAAAGCGAACAACGTTGTGTGGGCGTGAGCGTCAATGTGTCCGTGAGTTACGTCCATCTGGCTGGCTCGTGCAATTAAGTTTTCTCTGCTTTTCTTGTTCGATATAAATCAAGTCAAGCCCTCGATGTGCCACAGCGTGCGCGGTTGTGGTTCTGCCCCCCCTCCCCCCGCCTGCTCACCTAAACGTCTTGCAATGTCCGGGCCTGACAGATCTCACACGAGCCGGGGCGTACACCAGTCTGGGAATGTCCACTTATGGTGAAGCGACACTGAAACACACACTGTACGCACCACCGACAACTCTTGATGATGTGTTTTAGATTTCGAGGTCATCGTTGAGGTCATCGTTGGGGGCGTCGCGGTGGCGAGATGTTAATTGCCTCGCCTGGCATGCGGGAGGTTAGAATCGCAATCAGAATATTGATTTATACTTGAAGGAATCCAATGAGCTATAAATCTCCTTTTAACAGATGTCCATGGGTTCATCCCCTCCCTGACACCTGCTGCATATTTGGAGTTCACATGTCTCTCTCTCCCTGTGGTCGCGTCGATTTTTCTCCAAGTCCTCTGGTTTTTTCCCCCCTCCACATATAGAAACATGCGTTTTAGAATATTTGGCTGCTATAAATGTCCACGTGACAAGCCACCGAGCTTTCATTTGTGGCCAGATTAGAGCTGCATCGCTCAGTGGGCCTTACCTGGTAAAATTAAAACAGTTTATGTTTAGTTTGGGAATAATAAACTTTGATGTCCTTTAAATTTCAGTCGAAGTTATTTCCTGACCCCAGTGGTGAGAAACTCCACTTCCTTTGGTGGGGGCGAGTCTCGCCGGTACAAACAACCCCTGCCTTTTGTGATCGCAAGGTTATCTGTGAGCCGTCGATGAAAAATATACAAAAATACGTACTTTCGTGAACGTGTGTGTGTGTGTGTACTCAAACGTACGTGGCATGTTCACGTGACGTATTTGGGAAGCAATTCACAATCTGTTCCTTGGCCAACCCCTGGCTTTGTTAGCCTTGGCACTGCCGCTGTCGAATTGAACTTGGAGTCCTTGCCCAACCCCGCTATTGCGAGGGGCGCCTCTAAAATGACTCGAGTTGAGTTCCCTCTCCTACGCAGAACCTGGCAAGCGCCAGTTGCCAACTCTCCACAAATCATCCGCTCGCTCGCTCAGGAATGCATTGCATTGGAATGCGCCCCCTAACCTTTTCTTATAAATTAAAACCCAATAAACATGTGCCCTGCCTTCTTGATGACCCCCACCCCCTGCCTCTCTTGCCCGTCTCATCATCGTTCTGTTTTCCTGGCCACGCCAGCCCGGTGCGTGGCCTCGCTGATCCCTTTAGGGGGGTTGCTCGCGAGTGGCAGACAACCGGTCAGAAATCAGGACCTCTTCACCACGACTCGCGCCGTGAGATAAACCGGCGCAATAGGGCGGCCGCTGTATCCCAAACGAATAACTATCGGCAGGAATGTATGTATGCGTGTTGAACTTCTTTCGCACCGTACGTAGCCAACCGTGATAATCGGACGTGCCGGGGAAGGAAAACAAACTAAACACAAAAAGCATTTTAACGAAATTAGTTTTCAATCTGGATGATTTAAAAGTCCATTGCTCCAGTGGCTTCCTAATATCGGAAGGAAGAACTTTCCAGACGGCTCTTCCGGGTGTCCGAAAGCGCGCGGTGCTGTGGCCATCCTTGTTTGTACTTATGCAATTTGTACTCTATGTGAGTTACACTTTGTTTAGAAATATTTGTTTATGGTGACTTGCTTACTTTTCCTCTAATTTTCACTCGTTTTGTCTCTTGTTTGTCGTTGTAACTCGCTTCGAGAGTTCCGTGAAAAAGAGCTCCGCAGCTCATCGGATTCCTCCAGGCAGAATAAAGATTTCCGATTAGGAATTATTGTGCTTCCTCTTGCTTGTCCGCCCCCCTGTGGGTGCGCGAGGCTTAGTTGGGGGATCTTTTGCGTGTCGCGTCGTGTTGCATGCGCGTGCGTCATCTGCGTGCTGTGCGTGTCGTGCGTGCTGAACCCGCAGGAGTGCGCGCCCGGCTACTACCGGGACACGCGGGGGCCGTACCTGGGCCGCTGCCTGCCCTGCGACTGCAATGGACACTCGGACCAGTGTGAGCACGGCACCGGAGCCTGCCTGGTACGAGCAGCACTCACACGGCGCCAAGACGCTGACTCGCACGTCACCAGACGCTGGCTCGAAGAAAAGAAGCGCCCTTTGGTTGGCATAGGCCTTGCTGCAAGGAATGTCATTTGCCCGTGGGGCCCCGGTGCACACTCGACCACGTGCACCGCCGGTGGCCACTCCTTTAGCACCCTCGCCGAGTGGCTCCAGTTTCATTTGCGGCTGGAACAACTCATTGTGCCTAAGATCCCGGTGTTTTTAATCACTGGTGGCTGCCTGGGTGTGTACCCAGGATCTCGGAGTGGACGTATTGCCATGACGTTGGTGCGACGTTGGTGCGACGTTGGTGTGATGATGGTGCGACGTTGGTGCACTGCATGGAACCACGCGTGTCTCTCTCTCCGCAGCGCTGTCAGCACAACACGCAGGGCGAGAGCTGCGAGCGCTGCCAGCCGGGACACGTGGGCAACGCCAGCGTGGGTGCTGCCCAGCCTTGCCAGCCGTGCCCCTGTCCCCTCTCCCTGCACTCCAACAGGTGGCCCAGCCCATCACCGTCACACTCACACTAGCCTATCACCATCACTCACACTAGCCCACCACCATCAAACTCACTAGCACATCACCATCACCACACTCACTAGCCTACCACCATCACACACACTAGCCCACCACCACCACACTCACACTAGCCCACCACCACCACTCACACTTGCCCACCACCACCACACTCACACTAGCCCACCACCACCACTCACACTTGCCCACCACCACCACACTCACTAGCCCACCACCATCACACTCACTAGCCCACCATCATCACACTCACTAGCCCACCACCACCACACTGACACTAGCCCACCACCACCACTCACACTTGCCCACCACCACCACTCACACTTGCCCACCACCACCACTCACACTTGCCCACCACCACCACACTCACTAGCCCACCACCATCACACTCACTAGCCCACCATCATCACACTCACTAGCCCACCACCACCACACTGACACTAGCCCACCACCACCACTCACACTTGCCCACCACCACCACTCACACTTGCCCACCACCACCACTCACACTTGCCCACCACCACCACACTCACTAGCCCACCACCATCACACTCACTAGCCCACCACCACCACACTCACACTAGCCCACCACCACACTCACACTAGCCCACCACCACCACACTCACACTAGCCCACCACCATCACACTCACTAGCCCACCACCACCACACTCACACTAGCCCACCACCACACTCACACTAGCCCACCACCACCACACTCACACTAGCCCACCACCATCACACTCACTAGCCCACCACCACCACACTCACTAGCCCACCACCACCACACTCACACTAGCCCACCACCACACTCACACTAGCCCACCACCACCACACTCACACTAGCCCACCACCATCACACTCACTAGCCCACCACCACCACACTCACACTAGCCCACCACCACACTCACACTAGCCCACCACCACCACACTCACATTAGCCCACCACCATCACACTCACTAGCCCACCACCATCACACTCACTAGCCCACCACCACCACACTCACACTAACCCACCACCACACTCACACTAGCCCACCACCACCACACTCACACTAGCCCACCACCATCACACTCACTAGCCCACCACCACCACACTCACACTAGCCCATCACCATCACTCACACTAGCCCATAACTAGCCCACCACCACCACTCACACTAGCCCATCACTGTCACTCACACTAGCCCATCACCATCACTCACACTAGCCCATAACTAGCCCACCACCATCACACACACTAGCCCACCACCATCAAACTCACTAGCCCACCACCATCACACTCACTAGCTCACCACCACCACACTCACTAGCCCACCACCATCACACTCACTAGCCCACCACCATCACACTCACTAGCCCACCACCATCACACTCACTAGCCCACCACCACCACCACACACACTAGCCCATCACCATCACACTCACACTAGCCCACCACTATCACACTCACTAGCCCACCACCACCATCACACACACACTAGCCCACCACCACCACACTCACTAGCCCATCACCATCACACTCACACTAGCCCACCACCATCACACTCACTAGCCCACCACCACACTCACTAGCCCACCACCACCACACTCACTAGCCCACCACCACCACACTCACTAGCCCACCACCACCACACTCACACTAGCCCACCACCACCACACTCACACTAGCCCACCACCACCACACTCACACTAGCCCACCACCATCACACTCACTAGCCCACCACCATCACACACACTAGCCCACCACTAGCCCATCACTTTAAAAAGCTTTGGTGGATAGTGCTCGGATGGATGACCTCTACCATGCACAAAGAGGCTGTCATTGGGCTTGCGAGGTTGCACCGTGGGCAGCAGAGGGGGAAATCTACTGCTGCACCGCGATCCTACGCTCCCCTCCTGCACAAACCCGCACTTACCAGCGCGTTCATGTGATACGTCCCTGGATCGAGGGATGATAATTATCATTATACAATACAGCGGTAGGTGTGAACATTTGCCTGTAACATGCCGTGTGTGCGTGCGTGTGCTTACCTGCCTGTGTGTCTGTGTCCGTGCCTGTGTCCGTGCCTGTGTGTGTGTGCCTGTGTGTGTGTGCGTGTGTACCTGTGTACCTGTGTGCGTGCTTGCGTCAGTTTCTCCATGGGCTGCACTGACCGCGATGGAGAGATGAAGTGTATGTGCAAGAGCGGCTATGCGGGGAGCAAGTGTGACAGGTACCACGGTGTGACGGTGATGGGCTAGTGTGTGTGACAGGTCCGTGTGCCACGATGCTTGCGCGGTGCAAATGGTGGGCTGGTTCCCCGAGCCTCTGTGTCGCCCTGACACCGTGCAGAGCAAGGCTGCGTTTTGTAGCGCTCCCCCGTCGTTTTAGCCGCCTATTGATCATGGATGTTGCTTATTGGGAACATAAATCACCCCTTTACACGGCCCCTGCCGATTGCTCCACCGGCTCGCAATACAATCCCGGATCGATTTCAAAATCTCACTCTCAAGGCCTTAAACATCTTCCATGGACTCGCTCCCCTACCTCCGTCTCTCCCCTTGCATCTCACGCTATCTCTTCCTCTTCCCTCTCCGTGCACTCCCCTACCTCCTCGCTGTCGTCTGCCTTCCGCTTCGCTCACGCCGCTCGCCGTCAAACGAAGGCGGTCCACCGCATTGCGCGGCGCTTTCTGATGCGCTTCTGCGGCCGTCTGGAACGCTCTCCCTTCCAGGAGCTGTGCACTTTAAAATCATCTGTATTGAAAACTCATTTAATTAGAATTGCCTTTTGTCGTTTAGTTTGTTTTCTTTCCCCCGCTCCTCCGAATACCACGGTTGGCTACGTAGGGTGCTAAAGAAGTTCAACAAACAAACACAAAGTGTCTCCTCCAGCTGCCAAGCATTTTGGTCAGTGTCCCTCATCAACATTCGCTCAGTCGGAGGTCGCTCGTTCTCCTCTGCTGCCCCTATTGTCTCAGACTCCCTTCCCTCCGCAGTCTGTGCTGTCGACTCCCATACCCCTGTTTGAGTCCAAGTTCGAGACCTCCTGTGTCGTGGTGACCTTCGACCGACTGCCGCTCCCCATGAAATAAATGTGCCCACCGTTTCTATACAGCGCCTTGACGTGCGGCGACGTTCCAATGCCGGCTACATCAACACCGTATTGTAGAGACTCGCGTGGAGAGCCACAAGATCACACATCACGTGTACGTATGGCCGATTGCCTCTCTGTAGAGCCCGCGGCTGTTGGGATTCGGTGCCCTTGTAGACGCCGCGCCGATCCACGTCGCGTCGCGTTGTGCCACTCCCGGAGCCCCTCGCTGTGACGCGCAGCGCGTGTGCATGTTGCGTTCGTACGCTCCATTCCCGCTCACGGCCAACAGCAGTGACGATTATCTGAACCGCTCATGGGCCTCCCCTAGGTCGGCTCGGCCTCAAACGAGTACCCAGTGCTGTGTGTACACCTTCGCCACTTGGGGAGACAAAGGCGGCCGGGCGTGGTGCTGGCCACCCACCCCCTCGTGTGCCGTTCCGGCCTTCATAAGCGCTCGCGAACAGCGCTCGCCCCGACAGTCTGTTAACGCTACACGGGGGATCTTTGTCTTTGTGCACGTGCCTCAGGTGCGCTCCAGGCTTCTACGGGAACCCCATGGTGATCGGCAGTGCGTGCCGCCCCTGCGACTGCAACGGCAACTCGGACCCCAACATGATCTTCGAGGACTGCCACAACGTGACGGGCGCGTGCAGCTCCTGCGTGCCGGGCACCGCGGGGCCCCACTGCCAGCTCTGCGCGCCGGGCTTCTACGGCGACGCCGTCGCCGCCAAGAACTGCACCGGTGCGGCCGCCGGGGACGGGGGGATGGGCGGGCGCGGGCAGTCGAGCGGCGAGCGGACGTTGGGGTTGCTGGCGGCCTCGCGGCAACAAGGGGGCGCCTGGGTTCGATTTCCGACTCCGGCGCCGTTTTGCGCCGGAGTTTTGTGTGCTCTCACCCCCCTCCGCCCACCCGTGCACCATGTTGTGCATCGGTTGTCTCTGTGTTCTCCGGTTTCCTCCCGCAGCTGACAGAAACATTCTTGATTTGAAGCTTTCGTGACTGCAGGACGATTGCTTGCGTTGCGATCGAAACGTCGTGATCTATTATTTTTTCTACCTACGTGACTTTACCGAAAGAACCAAAGAGTTTGACAGAAACATTCCCAGGTTGACAGAGTGACCTGCGTATTAAGCAAATGGCTCAACCCGTTGCGACATTGCTTGCTTTTCTGCAACAAAAACGCGGTAGGATCCTCCTGAAAACGAGTCTTGAAACTCCGCGAAGTTTCCCCTCCCCAGGGTAAACAGGAGGAATAATAACGAACCAAAATAAACGTATCTGCGACCGCAGTGTTTGTTGAAAATGTCAACCGTTTAAATGACCGAGCGGTCGTGGGTTGGCCGCACGTCGTCCTTGCTACTGCGGGGGTTCTGCGGTTTGAGCACAGGGGCCGTCCCGGTTAATACTGCCGGGCGCGCCGTGAACCGTGAGAACACCGAGTGGCGTCTGCCTCGCGCAACGGACGCTGAAGATCCCCCGTGACATCGTTCGCCAGCCCCCCTTCACGATCCGAATCTCAGAGGAAAAAAAATAACCTAGAAATTATTAAATTGTATAAAAAAATATATATCAACATCGCCCCCTACTGGCAGACTACATCCATCACTCGCAACCGCCAGATTGGTGCTGCCTGTAACCATTGGAGAAATGTCGTGGCAAATTGTCCGATGTGTGTGGGTCGCTCTCCCGACAACATTGCCGGCGCCTTTGTTCATCTCGTGACCCCTTCATAAATAGGCTGCGTCGGGTGGAGGAGGGTGTACGACACACGCATTACGCAACGCGATCTGACCGACAAATATCGGTCGTGAATCTCAATGTTGGTCGCGAAAGCACCACGTGTTTAATACGTGTCCAAATGTGAACTGTGATGCATGCACGACGAACCAATGAGCGTTAGTACCGGTGGGGGGGGGGGTCAGTGTGGATTATCTTGGTACGTGGTGCGACTGCGCAGTGCTCGGCGTGGGCTTCCACGACGGCAGGCTCGTCGCTGCGCGAGGGCTGACGTGGGCCTCTGTGTGCGTGCGCCGTGGCCGCGTGCGTGTGTGCGTGTGTGTTTGTGTGTGTGTGCGCGTGTGCGTGTGTGTGTGCGCGTGGAGCAGCGTGCGCGTGCGACGCGTGCGGCACGCAGGAGTGTGACGTCCACACTGGCCGGTGCCACTGCAAGCCGGGCGTCACCGGGCCTCACTGCTCCAGCTGCCGCGTGAGTAGCGAGGGGGGCCGGTGGGGTGGGTGGGGGGCGACTCGCGCGCTGATCGCACGCGCGCTGAATGCACACGCGCTGATCGCACGCACGAGTCTCCCCGTGGGGCCTCTCTCTCCTTTACCGACCTGCTCTGGGCTCAAGCGCTGTGTCATTCACAAGTTTCTACCTCGTCGTCGTCATCGTCGTCGTCATTATCGTCAAGCCGTGGTCAATCCACTGCTGGGTGAAGGCCCCCCAAAGCGTCGCCATCTCTCTCACGGTCCTGCGATGTAATAATCCACCCAGCGCCTGCACAAGAGCCGATGTGATTCGTTCCATCTCCTTGGCGGACGTGCCCTCTCTGGCACATTATGTCCCTTGGCTGGTGTCCCTCAGTACGTACGGCTGAGCAGAGGATGATTATCGTATTTTCCCGTGTGTGTCTGTGCACACACACGTGTAAACGTGTAATGTTTATGGTGCCTGGTGCGCTTAATTGGGAGTGGTGGTGCGGTGGTTATCGCACTGGTGACCTGAGTTTGACTCCTGGCCACGGCCATCACCAATTGCGAACCTCTGAACCGGTTATCGGCCTCCTCGAGGTCACGTGTACGGTGGTTGACCTGGAGCGGTGTGTCAACATCTGCACCGGGGAGGCAAAGGCGGCTGGGTGTGGTGCAAGCCACCCACAACCTCGTGCTCCGTGCCGACCCTTATAGGTGCTCGCTAACAGGACTTGCCCCAATGGTCTCGCTGAAGGCTACGTGGGGGCATCTTTAGATTTAGTTGCTCGACCAAAGCAATGAATGCTTCGGTATTTGCGTTGCCTTTGTGCTGTCCGCCTTTTGACGCTCTCTGGTCTAACGCTGGTGAGACTAGGCCGTGAACGAGGCTGTCTCTGTTGTAGGCCAATCAGCTTCTTGGACAATGCGATGCATTATTATCAGAGAATGTTCGTTTGCACGTTTCACCACAAGCATGCTGACTTTTGATGCCTTGCGATAGGCGTGTCCCTTCGGTGTCTGGACATCTTGACACCTCCTGTGCTCTTGCCGAAAAGGGTGAAGCGTATATATTGTTTTGTTCATCTTCCTGACTCTGGCAAAAAATGTTCCCTACGTCCGGGCTGTCGTGCCTTCCGCAGGAGGGATACTACGGGTTCGACGGCTGCCAGGGCTGCCGGGCGTGCGAGTGCGGCGGCGGGGGTGCGTGCGACGTCACCACGGGGCAGTGCGCCTGCCCCCCGGGGGTCGAGGGCATCGCCTGCGACCGCTGTCAGCCGGGACACTGGGACTTGGGGCCCCAGGGCTGCAGGAGTGAGCCTAGCACTCGTCGCTCGCGATTGCTGTGCGGTGTGCGTGTGTGGGCACGTGTGTGTGTGTGTGGGCGCGTGCACGCGTGTGTGTGGGCACGCGTGTGTGTGGGCGCGTGCGTGTGTGTGGGCGCATGGTGGCAGTTGCCTTCCGGCAGTCAACTCATGGCACCTGGGTCTGTGCCATGACCTTCCAGAGATCCACCCACTCCCTCATGTACCATGCCGGCCTTCATAGGTGTTCGCTAACAGCACTTGCCCCAACAGTCTGTATTTGTGTGTGTGCACATGCGTGTGTACACGTATGTGTTTACACGTGTGTGTGCGTGTTTACACATGTGTGTGTATACGTGTATGTGTACACGTGTGTGTGTGTGCACGTTTGAGTGTACACATGTGTGCGTGTTCACATGTGTGCTTGTGTACGTGTGTGTGCGTGTTTACACATGTGTGTGTATACGTGTATGTGTACACGTGTGTGTGTGTACACGTGTGAGTGTACACGTGTGAGCGTGTGTATGTGTGTTGACGTGTGTGCTTGTGTGTATGTGTGTATGTGTGTTGACGTGTGTGCTTGTGTATACGTGTGTGTGTGTTCACGTGTGTGCTTGTGTGTATGTGTGCGTGTGTACGTGTGTGTGTGTACGTGTGTGTGTGTACGTGTGTGTGTGTGTACGTGTGTGTGTGTTCACGTGTGTGCTTGTGTATACGTGTGTGTGTTCACGTGTGTGATTGTGTGTATGTGTGTGTGTGTACGTGTGTGTGTATACGTGTGTGTGTATACGTGTGTGTGTGTGCAGGGTGTGAGTGCCACACGGGGCAGTGCGACCCGAGCAGCGGGCGGTGCTCATGCCCCCACGGCGTCACCGGGCCGCAGTGCGGCTCCTGCCTCGACCCGCACTCCCTGCCGCTCCCGCATCCTCACGGCACCGTGCACTGCCAACGTGAGCCCCGGAGGGGAGGGCGGGGGGGGGGGGGGGCGGTTGCCTCCGTCCCGCACTTATTTCCAGCTGTGCTCCTCCGCAAATAACAATATCTCCACACATTCATCACTTACATTTTAAAAAAAAATCTCTGATTGAAAAATATCATTTTTAGAAGCGCTTTTTTTATGTTGAGTTTGCTGTCCTTCCCCCGAACCTCCGATTAGCACGGTTGGTTATGTACATACGTACATACAAATCTATACGGGCGGTCTCTGCTTTACGACGGTCCAATTGACGATGATCCACATTTACGACGTTTATATAACGCCACCGTGGATTGATTTATGATGTAGGAACTTTATTTATGACGCATCTTCCAACACGACAGAGTGAGTCTGGTTTCCGATGTGACTTGGTGTGGAGTTTTCGTTATTACAAAGTGTTTTTGTTGATTTAAAAATATTAAACCCTGTTGAAAATGGACGATAACAGGAACAGCACATCGGTAATGCCCACTGGGCTGTATAGCTCTTTTTCAGAAGCCACCAGAGGTGTGGACTCGAGTCATGTGACTTGGACTCGAGTCAGACTCGAGTCATGAATTTGATGACTTGCGACTCGACTTGGACTTGCATAACAATGACTTTGTCCCACCTCTGAGATGTGGACTCGAGTCATGTGACTTGGACTCGAGTCAGACTCGAGTCATGAATTTGATGACTTGCGACTCGACTTGGACTTGCATAACAATGACTTTGTCCCACCTCTGGAAGCCACCTGGTCACAAATGACAGCTCAACGAAGCGGCTTATCACATGGAAATGTATCGCAGCCAAATACTCTAAACGCACGTTGATTCTAAACGTGAAGGGAAAAACCGGAGGCCCCAGAGAAAAATCCAAGAGAACACGAGGAGAGAGACACACAAACTCCAAATACATAACAGGCACGCGTGAGGATCGGGATTGAATCCACGACCTCCTGCATACCAGGCGAAGGAGGTAACATCCCGCCACCGTGTAGAGGCCTCGCGTGTTTTGTGCACATACGGCCCTCTAGTCAGAGGGCGTCCCCCGCACCGCGGTGGTAGTTCGACCGCACACCGGCAAGAGTTCGACGATGGCTTTTGCCCATCGCGCGGCACTGGGAATCCGCCGTGACGTCAACATCCTGTTTTGTTTTTCTGCTTCTTGTGCGCGCCGCAGCCTGCGACAACTGCGTCGTGGTCCTGCTGGACGACCTGCGGCGCTCGGACGCCGAGGCGGAGGCGACGCGCCTACGGCTGCAAAACCTCACGGCCGCCACCTTCGCCTTCACGCGCCTCCACAACGTCAACGAGTCGGCGAGCTCCATGCGGGTACGTCGCGCCCGCCACCGCGCTCGCCCACGTCGCCACCAACGTCGCCGTCGTTCGCAGACTCGATGTCAGGCTTCGTGCTCGTGTCGGGAGGGCCCCTGCCAGCGTCTCAAATGTTGCTGCTGCGCGAAATCCCCCAACGGAGCAACTTTGCAGGTTTATTTTGTCAGCGTCGGGATGTTTGGGCCAATAGCAATTATATTTTGTACGTTTTTTTAAGCTTTGTTGAGGAAAGCGGTAAAAACTCCACACGGAGGCGCCCGAGTCAGAAAGCGAACTTGGGGGCTTTTTTCTGTGAGGCCGCGGGGGGCGTTACCACTGCGCTGCCGCTCTGGGTTCTTGGATTTAATCACGCTGGAGACACGCATGCCCACCAGCCAGGAGACACACATGCCCACCAGCCCTGAGACACGCATGCCCACCAGCCCTGAGACACGCATGCCCACCAGCCAGGAGACACGCATGCCCACCAGCCAGGAGACACGCGTGTCCACCAGCCTGGAGACACGCATGTCCACCAGCCCTGAGACACGCATGCCCACCAGCCAGGAGACACGCGTGTCCACCAGCCCTGAGACACGCATGCCCACCAGTCAGGAGACACGCGTGTCCACCAGCCAGGAGACACGCATGCCCACCAGCCAGGAGACACACATGTCCACCAGCCCTGAGACACGTGTGCTCACCAGCCAGGAGACACGCATGCCCACCAGCCCGGAGACACGCATATCCACCAGCCCTGAGACACGCATCCCCACCAGCCAGGAGACACACATGTCCACCAGCCCTGAGACACGCGTGCCCACCAGCCAGGAGACACGCATGCCCACCAGCCCGGAGACACGCATGTCCACCAGCCCTGAGACACACATGCCCACCACCCAGGAGACACGCGTGTCCACCAGCCCTGAGACACGCATGCCCACCAGCCAGGAGACACGCATGCCCACCAGCCAGGAGACACGCATGCCCACCAGCCAGGAGACACGCATGTCCACCAGCCAGGAGACACTCATGCCCACCAGCCAGGAGACACGCATGCCCACCAGCCCTGAGACACGCATGCCCACCAGCCCTGAGACACACATGCCCACCAGTCAGGAGACACGCATGTCCACCAGCCAGGAGACACGCATGCCCACCAGCCAGGAGACACACATGCCCACCAGTCAGGAGACACGCATGTCCACCAGCCAGGAGACACGCATGTCCACCAGCCCTGAGACACGCATGCCCACCAGTCTGGAGACACGCATGCCCACCAGCCAGGAGACACACATGCCCACCAGTCAGGAGACACGCATGTCCACCAGCCAGGAGACACGCATGCCCACCAGCCAGGAGACACACATGCCCACCAGCCAGGAGACACGCATGCCCACCAGGCAGGAGACACGCATGCCCACCAGCCCTGAGATATGCGTGTCCACCAGCCAGGAAACACTCATGCCCACCAGCCAGGAGACACGCATGCCCACCAGCCAGGAGACACGCATGCCCACCAGCCCTGAGACACGCATGCCCACCAGCCAGGAGACACGCATGCCCACCAGCCAGGAGACACACATGCCCACCAGCCAGGAGACACACGTGCCCACCAGCCAGGAGACACACATGCCCACCAGCCAGGAGACACGCATGCCCACCAGCCAGGAGACACTCATGCCCACCAGGCAGGAGACACACATGCCCACCAGCCAGGAGACACGCATGCCCACCAGCCCTGAGACACGCATGCCCACCAGTCAGGAGACACACATGCCCACCAGTCAGGAGACACACATGCCCACCAGCCAGGAGACACGCATGCCCACCAGCCAGGAGACACGCATGTCCACCAGTCAGGAGACACGCATGCCCACCAGTCAGGAGACACACATGCCCACCAGCCAGGAGACACGCATGTCCACCAGTCAGGAGACACACATGCCCACCAGCCAGGAGACACGCATGCCCACCAGCCCGGAGACACACATGCCCACCAGCCCGGAGACACACATGCCGACCAGCCCGGAGACACTCATGCCCACCAGCCAGGAGACACACATGCCCACCAGTCAGGAGACACTCATGCCCACCAGCCAGGAGACACACATGCCCACCAGTCAGGAGACACTCATGCCCACCAGCCAGGAGACACGCATGCCCACCAGCCAGGAGACACGCGTGCCAACCAGCCGGGAGACACTCATGCCCACCAGCCCGGAGACACTCATGCCCACCAGCCAGGAGACACACATGCCCACCAGGCAGGAGACACGCATGCCCACCAGGCAGGAGACACGCGTGCCCACCAGCCAGGAGACACGCATGCCCACCAACCAGGAGACACGCGTGCCCACCAGCCGGGCCCGCGCGTCGCTCACTGGGTCGGTGGGTCGCGCGGAGATGTACCTGAGCGAGGCACCTCGATGGGCATTCACTCGCGGCCCGTTGAAGGCTTCCGCGGGTGACGTTTGTGTTTTGCGTGCCCCTTCGCAGGCGGCTCTGGGCCAGGTGAACGGCCTCATGGAGAGGCAGCGCAGTCAGCTGGATGCGATGGAGATGAACCTGCCGGCGTTCGCGCAGGAGTCGGACGCTCTCCACGCACGGGTGCCAAACCTCGCAATGTGTTCACACAACAACAACGACCGCCATTCGCCACTAAGTGGCTGTGATGTCACCACGGCGCCTGTGCCAGGCCATGTGCACTTTAAGGCCACGCGAAGTGTCGAACGCCCGCTGGCAGGAGGTCATGGGACAGAGCCAGGTGCCATGGGTCGAATGATTGAGATGGCTGGCCACAAAAACACCCGCACACCGTGTATACACACTACAGACACGTTCAGAGACAAAGATCTCCCATATAGCCTTAACAGACTGTTGAAGGCCGGCACGGTACATGAGGGAGCGGGTGGCCAGCACCACGCCCGACCGCCTTTGTCTCTCCATTGACAATGTTTTTACACACCGCACCAGGTCCTCATTTGAGGACCAGGACCAGTTCAGATGATAGTCACTGTTGTTGGCCGTGAACGGGAATTGAATTCGGCTCACTAGGTTCACAGCCCAGCGCACTAACTGCTACACGACCGCTCCCCACTGCACACACATACACACACACGCACGCACTCCGCGCACTACCCACACCCCACGCATCGCCAACCCGAGCTCGTCCCCTCCGCGCCCCCCTCGTCTCCGTAGGCTAACGCCTCCCTGAAGCTGGCCAAGAGGCTGGAGGCCGCCGTGGAGTCGAGCCGGCAGCAAGCGGAGGGGCTGCTGCACGGCGTGCACCGCCTGGCGGCCCACATCCAGGGTGCGCCGACTGAACCCCCCCCCACCCCACACACCCCCCCCCCCTTCCCAAGGCCTGGTCGGGTTTCTTTGCGAGCTTCTTTCAAAAGTTCGGAAAAAAACGCGGCCCCCTTGGGGTCAGGGCGCACGTTGGCCCCCTCGCCTTTGTTCTTTCGTCGCGTTTCGATTACTTCACTTTTACACCGAGCCGTTAGATCACGTTGTCACGCACGCCCCATCAACACAAACTCAACCGCTTGTACAAAGCAGGGGGTAGAGAAATGGGAATCGAACAGCGGGTGCTGTCCCGACCCAGGCGGGTCCGCACCGAGAGGGGGAAGCGTCGTTTTATTCTGTTTAAAGTGAGGGAAGGAGGATGACAAGGGGAGCGGTGTGGGGGGTGGGGGTTATAACCGAATAAATAAATGAAAGAAAAACATAAGAGGCGATCTGGACGAGCGTGTTCTCCTTCCACCCCTCCGAGTCCGACTCCCGTCACGTTTGGTGACCTTCAACCTTCGCTGTGACTCGGACGGAGAAGAGTTTTTTTTTTCCTTCGGTCAAACACGCCTGCAGATATTGAGCAGGGTGGCCACTGGGCTCGGACCGCAAACCACCCCTGCAACAAACGGCAAACACGCCACCGCCGTGGTCGACGCGCCCGGTCTCGCCGGATGTTCATCGTCCTCATCGTTTATCGCTTTAGTACAGCGGCGCCGTGCAGCTGCAGCGGCGCGCACGTTCAAACGCCCGCTCGTAAGAGGGGTTCCCAACGAGCTCCCTCTAGCCAAAGGGTCTTTCGCCGGCAGTAATGGTGAACGAGCCATCGCGGGCCTGTGCCTTTCGCAATTTTATTGCGGATTTGTTTGATTGAGGGACTGTGCGTCGTGGTCTTGGTGTGGTCTGGGACTGTTTTTGCTGCTGTGGTTTTGCTGCCTTGCCCAAGTTTGGGAATTGGTGTACCTGGTGTACTTTTGTCTATTTTACGATTTTTTTGTAATTTTGCTTATTTTTCCTATACTTTGCACTCCGATCGTGTTTTCGGCAGGATTTGATGTACCTTAGCAATTGGTACTTCTATACTTTATTTTTAATTATTTACTTGCGTGACTTGCTTACCTTTTCTATACTTTGCACTCCCATTGGTTTTCGTGTTGTTGTTGTAGTAACTTTATGACCCCGTGCGACAACTAGGGAATTTGTAAAAGAAAAGAGCTTCCTAGCTCATCAGATTTTCTCCAGTCTAAATACATATTCTGACTCTACAGCCATGCGGCCGGGACTCCGGGCGATGATTTAGTTTTAATGAAACCCCACGCAAGGGTGACCCGATAGATCCAAGAACACACCGCAATGTTGGTTCCAACCGAGTGCGATGATTGGTTTAGCGCCAACTATAACGTGTGGTGTGATTGAACGGTGCGTTCCGTGCTCGGGAAGACCAACGCTACCCGCACTACCCCTCCTTTGGGGTTTTTTTTATTTTAAGCTTTGTTGAGGAAAATGTAAAAAAAAACCCAGAAAAGGGCGGGGGGAGAGAAGAAACAAAACTCCACACAGAGAGGCGTCCGCGTCGGGGATCAAACTTTGGTGTTTTCGCTGCGAGGCCTCCGGACTTTCGAATCGGCCGGCGGTTTGGCCCCGGGCCATCCCGTAATGAGCGCGTGGTTGGGCGGGTGGCGCCCCCCCCCCCCCCCCTTTCGCTCGACGCAGATCTCCTGCGCCAAGCGGCGGACCTGGACCGGAACCCCGAGTCAGGGGGGGCGCTGCCCTCGTCCGACGAGTTCCAGCGCAAGATGGCGGAGGCGACGCGCCTGCTGGACGACATGAGGCGGCGCTCGCTGCACGCGCAGGCCGAGCTGGCGCGGCAGGAGAAGCACCTCGCTGACAAATGTGCGCCCCCCCCCCTACCCCCCCCCCCCCCTCGTGGCCATCACCGGGCAGCCACTCCCCCTTGTCTCTCTCCTAGAAATACTGCTGTCATCATCTTTACCATGGCTACTCGTATTCTGTCCGTCTCCTCCTTGTCTCTTTGCTAGAGCTGCTGTCATAGTCACAACCACTCTCTCTGTCTGCATAGCAATTCACCCCCCCACCCCCCACTTCCTTAATATATAAATGTTATTGCGGTGATTTGATTCAGCTCGCTGTAGCCAATGCTGTTCTTCCCGTCTCAATAGTTTCCCATTATTATCTCATGAACTGTCCCACTCACTTAGTCGCTCACCTTTCCACTCACTCCTGAATTCACACACACTCACTCACTCATTCCCTTCGACATTTACTCACTCAGTCACCCGCCCATTCACTAATGAGCTCCGTCACTTACGGCACATGCCCGCCCACCTTTCAACTCACATGCGCACTCACTCGCGAACGCAATAGCTCGTTCGCTCAAACCTCATTCTCATCGCCCTCGCGCTCACTTCTGGCCGCACTCGCCTCTCGCTCGCTGTCGAAACACCGCACGGCGACACCAGCGACACCGTCCACCCGCGCTCGGTCCCGAGCCACTCCCCACCCGGTCTGCTAAACCCTCGCTGGGCCGGCAGCCAAGACAACGAGCGAGGAGCGGGGGAGGGGTGGCAGTTGGCGAGTGGCGGGGGTGGTCGCGCTGACTGTGGTGCGTGCGGTGCGTGTGTGCGGTGCGTGTGGTTTGTGCGGTGCGTGCGTGCGGTGTGTGTGTGCGCTTTGTGCGGTGCATGTGATGTGTGCGTGCGGTGCGTGTGGTTTGTGCGGTGCATGTGGTGTGTGCGGTGCGTGCGGTGCGTGTGGTTTGTGCGGTGCGTGTGATGCGTGTGGTTTGTGCGGTGCGTGTGCTTTGTGCGGTGCGTGTGGTTTGCGTCCCCAGTGCTGCAGCGCGTGCAGCAGGAGGTCGGCATCCCCGCGGGAGAGACGGCGGCCATGGGGGCGGCCGTCACGAAGGACCTCGACTCCTACCAGGCCAAGCTCATGGAGCTCCGCGACGTCCTCAACCAAGCGAGCAACGCCAGCCGGCGCGCCGCCACCGTCAACAGCGTCAGCCGGGACGCCCTGCGGGACAACGAGGCACGTGCGACGCCACGCGCGGCCCCCGTCAGGCCCACACACCCTAGGTCAGGGGGTCGGCTACCAAAAAAATAATAGGAAGATCCATCTGTTTTTTCACGTTCGGTAAAAACTTAAAAAAAATTATCAACCAAAATATATTCTTGCTTCTTTCGGTAAAATCACGTAGATAGAAAATAAAATAAAATTAAAATAAAAAATAAATTAAAATAAAAAAATAAAAGCAAACAAACCACGACGTTTCGATCGCAACACAAGCGGTCTTCATCAGGCGGAGAGAAAAGAGAGCCGCCAATGCACGCGAATGACGTCAACGAAGCAGTTCCCTAAAGAGCCGCGTGCGGCTCTGGAGCGGCAGGTTTGCCGACCCCTGATCCCAGGTTGACCCAGGCGAGTATCGAGCTAAACCCTCGCCGAGTTCAACGACAGCGTTGCGAGGACAAGGAGGTGATGCTGTGGCTGTAGCACCCCCAACGTGCTGCTCCGTGCCGGCCTTAACCCCTTTCCCGTTCCTAGACGTCTGCAAGTTGCAGGGTGGGGTGCCCCGCTCGCCGCTGAATCTCGGAACGCTCAAGTGGCTTGTGTTCATTTTACTTAGAGAGGCGTGGCGCCCTGCTGCTTTTAAAGACATTGTTGATCACCGCAGAGAACCGTGGCGACACGACCGCGCTCGATGTTTGCTGGCGCCAAACTGTGCCACAGGCCCTCCCGCATGGCCTTTTGCTGATGATGTACACGTACGTCATCGGAATGGGAAAGCGTTAATAGGCATTCGGCAACATCACTTGCTCCAGCAGTCTCTGTGGCGGGATTGAGGATCGGTGACTTGGCACTCCAAACAAGTGGAGTGATTGTGTCAATCCGCAGTCTTCCTCTAGTTTGCCGATTCACCGATGGAAGGAATTGGGTGGGGGTGGGGCGGCGGGGGAGGGGTTGGGGTGGGTCCACAGACGAGCGAGATGGGGGCGCGGTGGCGCAGAGCCGCAGCGTTGGAGGCAAGGGTTGGTGGATCGCACAGAAATTCGCTGGGCTGTGAGGTGGCTGGACAGGGTGTGGTGTCACCACACTGAGCGTGGGGCTCGGAGTGTCGCCAACTTTGTCTTTTGTGCCCAACGCTCATTCAGAGATTTGGCCAAGCATCCCAATCCAGACCCCTACCAAGTTTCAAGCCACGGGTTATTTGTGTTTACATTGCTACTGTCACCATCGTGTTCATCGCCACCACCATTTGAATCACCTTCAATGAGCTTGAGAGGCTCTTGGAAGGGACGGTGGGCGACGCTCAGGGATGGTGACGGAGCGGCAGCCAAGGAACGGAGCGCGTCCGACAGGGACTCCACAGGGGTGGGGGGGGAGATGGAGCGATCGGCTCGTGTGAATGTGCCAGGACGGTCGTTTATGACATCGCGGGATCGTGAGAGTGGAGGCCTTCGTCCAGCAGCGGATCGATCATGGCGGTGACGACGATGATGATGGTGATGGTGGCGATCGCTTTGCAGGCGAAGGGGCAGCAGGTGGCCAGGTTGGTGCAGGAAGCCCTCGGGGTGCTGAATGCGGCGGAGCAGCAGCTGCTGGACGCGTACCAGAGCCTGCAGGGCCTGGAGAACACGCGCACCGTGAGTACTACACCATGCGCGCACGCACACACGCGCACACACACACACGCACACATACACACGCACACACACACACGCACACACGCACGCATACACACACGCACACACATTCACGCACACACGAAGCATGCACACACACACGAAGCATGCACGCACGCACACACACCGTGAGTTCTACACAATGCACGCACGCTCACACACACAGACACACGCACACACATACGCTCACTGTGGGTTCTACACAATGCATAAACGCACGCACGATTCCCGGCCACGGCTCACAATCCGTGGCATGCGTCTCAACCGGTGATGGGCCTCCCCTAGGTTGACTCGGCTTCAAATGAATCCTCGGCGCGGCGCTCGAACGTCGTCACTGCTGAGACGCAGGCAGTGGGGGACGCGGCGCCGGAAGGCGCTCGCGAACGGCACTTGCCCCGGCGGTCTGTGTAGGCTACGCGGGGGACCTTTGTCTTTGCGTGCGACGCAGGAGTGCGAGCAGCTGGCGGCCGAGGTGGACGGCGCCCTGCAGGGTCTCTCCGCGTGGCTCAACGAGCGCGGGCCCACCGGGGACCTCGGGTCGCTGGTGCAGCGAGCAGAGGAGCACGCGCGGCGCATGCAGGAGGCAGTGCGCAACCTCACACGGTGGGAGCCACACGACACGCACGGAGCACGGAGCACGCGGAGCGCGATACACACGGAGCACGATGCACATGACACGATGCACACGGAGCCGGGAGTCGTCCAGCTCTTGACCCGGGCCCTCTCCTCTCCTGCCCGCCGCGCGCTAGGAGTGTGGCCACAGACGACACCAGCGGCTTCACACAGAAGGCGATCAACGCCTCCAGGGCCTACGAGGACATCATCAAGGCCCTCAAGGAGGCCGAGGCGGCCTCAACGATGGCACTCGACACGGCCATGCGCGTCGAGCAGGTGACGACGACGACGCAAGGGGGAAGCCCGTTGGCTCGCAATTGTCTCCCTGTCTCAGACTGAGTGTAGGATCTCTCTCTGGTGGCCAGCCTTGAACAAGTGAACCAGTGGGGAGTATTGGGGAAGGCTTTTTGTTTTATACCCACGAGACAACAATAGCTGGCTTCCCATAAAGCGGTAGTTATTTTACCCACCCAGTAGGCATGATGGGCCCGAGTCAATCCCTGGTCAGGTTTCTACACTAGTAACTTAAGTAACTGTGCTGGGAATATTTTTCAGCAGCCCGACCGGCCTTAATATGTATTCATACCTGTCAACCCCTTATCAATGCTCACCTTACTACAGAGCAAATCAGGCCTTCTTGGTCGCCCTGTGCCCTTATAAATCTCAACGTTCATCTTACAAAGTCCCATCACAAGGGAGAAACACAAACGGCTGTACGCCATATGGACATGGAAAACATCAATTTCCCTGTACAAGAATACCAGGGTTAACCCGTAATGAGTTAACAGGTGTGTGTGTGTGTGTATCTGTGTGTTTGCGTGTGTATCTGTGTGTGTCCGTGTGTGTGCTTGTGGGGAGCGGTTGTGTAGCGGTTAGCGCGCTGCGCTATGCTCCCGGTGAACTGGGTTTGATTCCCGCTCACGGCCAACACCAGTGACGATTTTCTGAACCGGTCCTGGGCCTCCCCTAGGTCGACTCAGCCTCAAATGAGTACCTGGTGCGGTGTGTAGTAAACATCGCCACTGGGGAGACAAAGGCGGTCGGGCGTGGTGCTGCCCACCCACCCCCTCGTGTGCCGTGCCGGCCTTTATAGGTGCTCGCTAAAAGCACTTGCCCCTACAGTCTGTTAAGGCTATACGGGGGATCTTTGTCTTTGTCCGTGTGTGTGCTCACGAGGGTACGGTAGCGTGGCGCCACTTTGGACGGCCGCTGCTCTCCCCGGCCTCCTCCTGGCTACGTAGTCTCCCAGGCTCGCCTGAGCTCTCGCCTGGCGAAGCAAAATCACGAACCTGAAACTCGTACGGCCTGCGTCGCGTTCCATTGCGTTCCCAACAGGGCGTGGACACCAATGACTACCCAAGGAAAGCGAAGGCCTCACGAGAGGAGAGCGAGAACCAGCTGATCAACGCAAACACCGCCAAGGACCAGTTGGAGTCCGGTACGGGGAGAGCGCGTGTGTCCCATTCTGTGTGTGTGTGTGGTGAGACAAAGGCGGTCGGGCGTGGTGCTGGCCACCCACCCTTTCGTGCGCAGTGCTGACCTTCATAGGTGCTCGCTAACAGCACTTGTCCCAACAGTCTGTCAAGGCTACACGGAGGATCTTTGTCTTTGATATTTTTAGTGTATGTGTGTGTGTGGCGTGAGTGTGGGGAGCGGTAGTGTAGCGGTTGGCACACTGCGCTACGAACTTGGCGACTTGGGTTCAATTACCACTCACAGCCAACACCAGTAACGATTATTTAAACCGGTCCCGGGACTCCCCTAGGTCGACTTAGCCTCAAATGAGTACCTGGTGAGGTGTTGTAAGCATCGCCACTAGGGAGACAAATGCGGCCGGGCGTGGTGCTGGCCACCCACCCCCTCGCTAACAGCACTTGCCCAACAGTCTGTGAAGGTTATACGGGGGATCTTTGTCTTTGTGCTGTGTGGCTGCGCTCTCAGTGACGGAGCAGGAACTGCAAGGAGCGAAGGAGCGGTTGGTCGCGACCCAGCGCAAGCGAGCGGAAGTGCAGGCAGCGCTACAAGCCGCCATCGACAACATCAACATGGTCTCCCGAGGTGCGCGGAGCTCCGTGCCACCAGCACGCACTCCCACGTACAAACACACACAGTTCCACGTACACACACACACATATATACACTCCCACGTACACACACACAGTTCCACGTACACACACACATATACACACTCCCACGTACACACACACACAGTTCCACGTACACACACACACATACTCCCACGTACACACACACACAGTTCCACGTACACACACACATATACACACTCCCACATACACACACACTCCCACGTACACACACACAGTCCCACGTACACACACACACATACACACGTACACACACACACACACAGTTCCACGTACACACACACATATACATACTCTCACGTACACACACACACACACAGTTCCACGTTCACACACACATATACACACTCCCACGTAGACACAACAACAACAACCGCCATTCGCCACTAAGTAGCGGTGATGTCACCACGACACTTGTGCCAGGCGATGTGCATGTTGAGGCCACGTGAAGTGTCGAACGCCCGCTGGCAGGAGGTCACGGGGCAGACTCAGATGCCACAGGTCGACTGACTGAGACGACTGGCTGATGCACCACCTGTGCCCCCTACTGTGGCAACTTGCTGTGCTTTATCCACCCGGTGCTCCGCTCATTGTTGTGAGCTTCGCTCCTCCCCCCTCCACGTGAACACTCTCCCAATGGCCCATTGGAGCTCCGAGAGACGCTTCCCTCTCTGACCTCTGACTTTGTCTGTCACCGCCGCGGTCGTGGCCGCGGTTCACACACCGCCTCCCGTCGACCGCCGCCGCCGTCACCGCGGGCCCCAGGGGACGTGGGGGAGGTGCTGAACCGCACGCTGCAGGCGGCCGACGACGCGCAGGCCGTCGCCGCCGAGGTGGACGCCGCCGTGGGGCCCGTGGAGCGGCAGCTCGACGAGTGGAGGGACAAGTTCAGCCGCGCGCCCGCCGACAACGCGGCCTACAGCGCCGCCCTCACCGACGCCAAAAGGACGAGTGAGCCCCGCTACCCCCCCCCATCCCCCCACCACCCCCACCGGCTCCGCGCGCCGTCAACGTCGGGAATGTCCCTGGCCTGGAAGGAGCGGGAGTTGTTTTTGTTGCGTTGAGGCGGTGGGACGTTGCCCTGACGTGAACAGGGCCGAGAGGCGCCAAGGGGACGCCGCTCTGCAGGCGCCGGCTCGTGCCACTGCAGGCGGGAGGGGGCCCTCCCTTATCGTGAGCTCTCTCTGTCTCTTTCTGTCTCTATCTATCTCTCTCTGTCTTTCTCTATCTATCTCTATATATCTCTTTCTCTCCCTATCTCTTATTTTCAATCTCTGTCTCTCCCTGTCGAGACACAGAGACAGAGAGAGAGGGGGTAGTTGGGGCCTACTCTCCGACTCTGGCCAGACGTCTCGGAAGCGGTGTCGGGGAGTACCGCTGAGAAGCCCTCGTTTACATTCTGGGCTTCAGCCACGTGGGAGTCAGCCGGGTGCTCGAGCGCGGCGAGTTGACAGTCGCAGCTTCGGACGCCGTGCATCTACAACCGCAAGGCTTGGGAGCGTCGTGCGCCCGTTGCGGTGGTCACGTGACGTGCCCATTGCGGTGGTCACGTGACGTGCGTGCGAGGCGTAATGGATGCGACTGGTGCCTGTGAGCAGCAAGCACATTTGTTTTTCCGGCCTGCGCGCTCAATTCTCCTCTCGTGATGGGATATCATCATCGTTTACAGAGAGTGTGGGTTTTGAGTTACTTGCAAGCATCTTTAGCAGCACTGCTAAAGATGCTTGCAGACCTGGCAATGCTGTGTTTCTGTTGTTAACGTCTGTCACTGCAGGGGAGTTAATTTGCAGTAACAGAAGGGAATGAGGCGCGAGTGAGTGTGTGTGAGTAAGTGTGGGTATAGTAGGGGGAAAGCTGGGTGCATCTGCCAGTCATCTCAATCAGTCAACCCACGGGCACCTGGGTCTGTCCCGTGACCTCCTGTGAGTGAGCATTCGACACTTCACTTTGCTTCAAAGTGCACCTGGCCTGGCACGGGTGCCGTGGTGACGTCGCCGCCGCTTAGTGGCCAACGGCGGCTGTTGTTGGTGTCGTTGTGTGGCCCTCTGCCAAAGGTGTTTGAAAGTCCAAGTCGGCCCCGGTAAGGAAACTATTCTCCCCCACCGCTGGTAGAGCTGCTTGCTGTGGATGCTCGTTTCTGTAAGGGAGGTCAGTGCGGTGATTGGCTGCTGCTTCTGCGTGCAGTAAAAACCCTGGCGGAGACGATCCCCGACATCCTGCAGAAGTTGGATCGTCTGCAGAACCGCATCCCGTCCTCGAACATCGCCAACAACATCTCCCGCATCCAGACGCTCATCGCACAGGCCCGGGATGCGGCCATGAAGGCACGTGGGGCACAGTACGGCACGTGCACGGCTCGCCCCGCGCGATGTCGCAGCAACAGCATGCCAGCTCGCACGCCGTCGAGTGGCAACGTCGCGGCGCGCCGTCCCCGCGCCACAATGCGGCATCTCGCATCGCCACATCACCACCGCACCGTGTGCCACGTCGCAAGATCCCGCACACAAAGACAAAGTTCCCCCCGTGTAGCCTCAACGGACTGTTTGGGCGAGTGCTGTTAGTGAGCGGGAATCTAACTTCGTAATGCCGTACAATAACCACTGCACTACCGGTCCTCACTGACACGTAAACATACATTTGGCTGCTATAAATTCGCACATGATGAAAAGTCACTTCGTTGAGCTATCGTTTGTGGCCAGGCTGTTTCTATATAGCTGTGTAGGCCTTACCAGGTAAGTAAAAAGTAAAATAAAGAATTTAGCATCATTTTAAAAAGACACACACGCAAACCCTCGTACATCCACTCGCGCACACTGTGACGACGCACGCCCCCTCTCCCCGCCGCGCAGGTCAAGGTGTCCATGAAGTTCAACGGCACCTCGGGGGTCCAGGTGCGCCCGCTGCAGAACCTGCAGGACCTCAAGGCCTACTCGCTCCTCAGCTTCTACATCCGCATGGGCGAGCAGCAGCGGCGGCGGCAGACGGAGCCCAACAGCCGCTTCGTCATGTACCTGGGCAGCAAGAAGGCACGCGCCTGCACCAGGCCTGCACCACACCGGCAAAGCGCCGACACCGTGCTGGTACCGGCACAGTGCCGACACCGTGCTGGAACGGTGCTAGCACCGTACCGGCACCGCGCTAGCACCGTGCCATGCCGAAACCGCGCTCTGCTGGAGCCGCCACATCCCGTTGCTTCGGCGATGGATCACTCGACCGATAATTATCGGCTCGGTCGCTCGGCTAACTGCGGACAGTCCGAAAATAGTTTTGGTGGTGGGAAAAAAAGTCTGTTTTCTGCTTAGAACACGCAAACCCCAAATATATACAGACGTCAGGATCGGGATCGAACCCACGACCTCCTGCATACCGGGCGAGGCAGTTAACACCTCGCCATGGCAGCGCCCCATACGCAGTATAGGCGGCGGCGGTGCATGGCTCTGAAAACCGGGCGTTGACTCTGCTCGCTTCCCCGCGCAGGCCGACAAGAACTACCTTGGCGTCACGGTGAAGAACGGCAACATCGCGTACGTGTACAACCTGGGCGGGGAGGACGCCGAGCTGCAGGTGGAGGACAAACGGATAAGCGGGGAGGACTTCACGCAAGTCCGCATCGAGCGGTACGACACGCGGACTTCGCATTCCCAAACACAGTCCCCCCCTCCCTTGCAGGCCTTAACAGTCCGTTAAACTCGTCGTTGTCTCCGCGCAGCATCAAGCAGCACGGGAAGCTGCGTGTGACGGAGAAGCAGTACACGAGCACGGCCACCGGCTCGCTGTCCGGCGACTTCTCCCTGCTGCACCTCGACCCCGAGGACACCGTCTTCTACGTCGGGGGCGTCCCCCCCGGATTCCAGGTTCACCCCTCCCGCCCGCGCGCATCACGCGCACGACGTCACACGCACGACGTCACGCGCACGACGTCACGCGCACGACGTCACGCGCACGACGTCACGCGCACGACGTCACGCGCACGACGTCACACGCACGACGTCACACGCACGACGTGACACGCACAACTCCACACGCACGACGTCACACTCACGACGTCACACGCACGACGTCACACGCACGACGTCACATGCACGACGTCACACGCACAACGCTGCGGTTGCTCGAGCGTGATTGGATTCGGGTGCACTTGGCGCTGAGGAATTTGGCTGCGGGGTTTGTGACGTGGAGGGTGTCCCCTGATCGCTTGGTCGACTCAGCCTCAAATAACTTTCTAGTGCGGTGTGTAAATGTTGCCACTGGGGAGACAAAGGCGGCCGGGCATAGTGCTGGCCACCCACCCCCTCGTGTGCCGTTCCAGCCTCGCTAACAGCACTTGCCCCAACAATCTGTTAAGGCTATACGGTTATTGCGGACACGCAATCTGCCCTTCCCGAAGAGGACATTTGAAAAAAAGTTTTGCCATTTCACAAACCCCACCGATGCCCCCCCCCTCCCCGCCACGACTGTGTGTCCATGAAAGGAGTTATTCTTGTTATCTTATCGGGGTCGTCTCGGCCGATGCCTCGTGGCACGTCGATGAATCGGCCTCGGGGGGAGGCCTCAGGACCAGTTTGGATGTTCGCCACCGGTGTTGACCGCGACTGGGGATCAAACTCGGGTCTCCGGGTTTCGTAACGCAGCGCTAACCGCTCCGCTGCCGGTTCACGCACGCACTTGCGCGCGCGCGTGAACCATTTACGTGCAACGGACGAGGGCCGCTGTCCGAAGTGTGGCCTACATTTGTTTCCTTTCATGGCCACGCAGTGTCACTGATGGAGGTGGTGAGTTTTTATTTATTTAATCGCACTCCTGATCCACGCACGGCTCCCAGGGCCTGGGGAGGCACTCGCCCAGCAGCGGATTGACAAGAGGGGCTGTACGTACACGCTCCGTACGTACACGCTCCGTACGTACACACTCAATACATACACACTCAGTACGTACACGCTCCGTACGTACACGCTCCGTACATACACACTCAGTACGTACACGCTCCGTACGTACACGCTGCGTACATACACACTCCGTACGTACACGCTCCGTACATACACGCTGCATACATACACACTCAGTACGTACACGCTCCGTACGTACACGCTGCGTACATACACGCTCCGTACGTACACGCTCCGTACATACACGCTGCATACATACACACTCAGTACGTACACGCTCCGTACGTAAACGCTCCGTACGTACACGCTCCGTACGTACACGCTCCGTACGTACACGCTCCGTACGTACACGCTCGTACGTACACGCTCCGTATGTACACGCTCCGTACGTACACGCTCCGTACGTACACGCTCCGTACGTACACACTCCGTACATACACGCTCCGTACGTACGCGCTCCGTACGTACGCGCTCCTTACGACATTCGCATACATTAAACACCCAGTCTGTGTTATTCACTAGAAACATCGCACATCATCTACGCGAGGATTTGGGCTTCACCCGCCGTGCCCGTGTCACTGGCAACAGTTGTCATCGACTTTCCTCGCCCCTTCACTCTCCCCATTGTACTCCTCTTTAACTCTCACCCTTTACTCTCTCCTTTATTCTCCCACCTAACTCTCCCATTAACTCTCCCCCCCCCGCCCATGTCGGCTCAGCTGCCCCTGAGCCTGCGCTACCCCAACTTCATCGGCTGCATCGAGCTTGCCACCATCAACGACAACGCAGTGAGCCTCTACAACTTTGAGCGGCTCATCAACATGAACACCACGCTCTCCTACCCGTGCGGGCGGTGAGTGTACGGACGCGCCGCGCCGCAACGCCCACACACAATTTGCCCGTCCCGTACGTGACGAAGAGCGAGGATTTAAATATTTATATATTTTAAAATGGGCCAGCATCTCAAACGCCTTGGCTTTCTATCGGGTGTGATAGCGACACTCATTCATTACGAATAATCTTTAAGAGAGCTAGCGCGTTACCTGTCCGGCCACCGCGTCACAAGCAGACGGAAGGGACGGATAGACAGAGGTAATGCGCGGACGGCTAATCAGCCTAGGCAGGAAAGCGCCCACAATGCATCATGGCGTTTTACCGAAGGCGAGAGTCAATCTCACCCGGGAAACTTGTGAACGCGGCGTCCGCGCAGAGGCAAGGGCTTCTTGGAGAGGAACAGCAACACCTTCTACTTCGACGGCTCGGGCTTCATCAGCGTGGAGGACGTGGACCGGGACAAGAAGATCAAGCCCACGCTCGCCAAGTTCGACATGGAGATACGCACGTCGGCCGACAACGCCCTCGTGCTCTATATGGCCGACGGGGTGGGTGACGCGGCGCTTCTCAGCGCTCGGCTGCCGCGCGTCCGCGTGTCCGTGTGTCTGTATGTAAGTGTGTCCGTATGTAGGTGTGTCCGTATGTAGGTGTGTCCGTATGTAAGTGTGTCCGTATGTAAGTGTGTCCGTATGTAAGTGTGTCCGTATGTAAGTGTGTCTGTATGTAAGTGTGTCCGTATGTAAGTGTGTCTGTATGTAAGTGTGTCCGCGTGTCCGTGTGTCTGTATGTAAGTGTGTCTGTATGTAAGTGTGTCCGTATGTAAGTGTGTCCGTATGTAAGTGTGTCCGTATGTAAGTGTGTCCGTATGTAAGTGTCTCTGTATGTAAGTGTGTCTGTATGTAAGTGTGTCTGTATGTAAGTGTGTCTGTATGTAAGTGTGTCCGTGTGTCTGTATGTAAGTGTGTGTGTGTCGAGCTTCTTTGGCACCGTACGTAGGCAACCGTGATAATCTGAGGCGCGGGGGGGCGGGGGGGAAGGACATCATCACCGGTGGACGTGAACACCCACCACCCTCGTTAACTCATTTCTTCAGAACTGCTTCTTGTGTTTAGTTTGTTGTCCTTCCCAACCCACATCTCCAATAAGCGTGGATTGCTACGTACGGTGCGACGAAAGTTCAACATATGTCCATCACCTGGTGGACGTCTGCCAGGCCTGATGTCCTGAACGAGGGTCGAGGCGTGGGAGTGTTTTTCCCTGCGGGGCCACGCGACGGCATGTCCCGCGTGCCCCAGACGGCACGACGTCCGAGCAGGTGGCCACGATTGTGGACCTCTTTCTCTCCGGCGTCGCTCACTATCCCTTGCCTATCTCTCGACGGGAGTATCTGCGTCGCTCGTGTCTACGGCTTTCCGATCTCTCTCTTTCATCCAGAGAGCTGTGGCTTGCAGGCCGCATTCTGGCCACGCAGGCCACCACACGCACCTCTGAATAGCGCGGTTGGCTACGTGCGGTGTGAAAGAAGTTCAACAGACGTGCGTGCTTATAACAATAGAGCCCTGCTTTTCGGCGTTTCGATGCCACAGCCGCCACCACACCGCACACAGCCCCTGTTCTCCTACAGCGCATCGTCGTCATCGTCAGCGTTGTCGCGCGAACGCGTGTGCGCAGGACAAGTTCCTGAGTCTGGAGATCCAGGACGGGCTGCTGAGGCTGGCGTACGACTTCGGCTACATCCAGGGCGTCAGCATTCCCACGCTCACGGAGAAGAAGCCGGTCAACGACGGGCAGCCGCACACGGTATGCGATCGCACGCTCCGGCCCCCACACCCCCCCCACCACCCTCCCCCCCCCCCCCCTCCTTGCTCCATGCCCGTCGCCGGCCACTCATTTACGGCTGTGAGCTAGTGGTGGATATTCCACGTTGCTATGTCGGGGCTGAGTCTATCCATAGGACAAGCGCTGTTGACTTACTCACAACGTGCTACTCGTCCCCCCAGAGTAACTCGAGCACATCTGTGCAAAATCTATAACCATGACGAGAAAACCCATCGTGACGTAAAGGCAGGGGAGTCTGGAAAGCCGTAATTTTGAAGGAAACACACAAAACATGTTTACAACAGCACTCGGACTTTGTGCACCTGTGAAAAAGAGCTTTGCAGCTCATCGGATTCCTCCAAGTATAAACAAATATTCTGATCGTGGCCCGAGTCAAAGCCCCCCCACTCAGGGTCAGAACTCGCAGCCCTTCCGCCACGCTCTATCCGCCGCGGCCACTCGGCCACGTTGCCCCACAGCGTCAGCGCTCGACAACGCAGCAGCATCCGCCGGTTGAGAGTTCAAATCCCGCGCGGTGGCTGAGCCGGCTCATCGTCTCTCCGTGGACGATCAATTAAGCACCGTCACTCCGTGGGACCGCGTTTGTCTTGTGGATAAATTGCCCCCCCCCCCCCTCCTGGTGGCCATGGGAATGTGGAATTCGTTTTCTGTCTAGCTAGGCACAAACCGACGGGGAAATGAGCACTGCCCAGTGGCCGGTCTTGACCGTGGACGCTCTCCGTGGTCTCTTGATGACCCGAATTGAAGGCGTCCCCTTTGCCGCTGCGACGCGGCAGTCCATCGTGCTGCGCTGAGCCGGTGTGTGCGGTTGGCGCCGCTGCGCTACGAACCGGGCGGAACTCTAGTTCGATTCCCGCTCACGGCCAACAACGGTGACGATTATCTGAACTGGTCATGGTCCCCTAGGCCGGATAGGCCTGGATTTTTCTGTTTGCGCGTAGTCACTTTAAGATGTTTTCTTGTTCATGTTTTTGTTTTTTGTTTGTTGCGGTTGCACCCGATTCAAGAGCCGAATGCCTCACAGGGCTATACCAAATAAATGAAACTTAAAACTTAAACTGAAATGAGTACCTGGTGCGCTGTGTAAAACATTGCCGCTGGGGAGGCAATGGAGCGGTGCTGGCCACCCAGCCCTTCGTGTGCTGTGCCAGCCTTAACCACAGTTTGTTTAAGGCTGTACGGGATATTGTTGTTGGTGTCTTTGCAAAAGTGCACCTCGCCTGGCACAAGCGCTGTGGTGATGTCACCGCCACTTTTCGGCAAATAGCGGCTGTTGTTGTTGCTGTTGTTGTTGCTGTTGTTGTTGTTGCACAGAGCCAGGTGGCACAGTGGTTAGCACACTGCGCTTTATAACCAGTGACACGAGTTCGATAATTACCGGCTGCCGGTAACATCAGTGGCCGATAGCTCAACCAGTCCTGGGCCTCCCCTTGGTTGGCTCGGCCAAGAAAGGGGAATAAAAAAAAAATAGCGACCGGGTAGAAAAATGTGGAGGGTGCGATGTTGGCCACATTAACCCCTCGCGTGCCGCGACGGGCCTCAGGCGGATGCTCGATAACGGCACCTGCCCCAGCAACTCTGTGAAAAGCCACATGGCTGGCGGGGGGTGAAATCTTTGTCTTTGTCTCTGAACAGATCCAGATCATTCACCGGCAGGCAGGCCGCATGTACCTGCGTCTGGACCGCATCACCATCGCGCAGGGCGCCACGCAGCCTGGCACCATGGTCTTCAAGCGCATGTTCATCGGCGGAGTCCCACCTGGAGCCATCAGCGAGCGGTCAGCAGACGCATCGGCGTGAGCAGCAGCAGTAGAAGTGGCAGCAGTCAACGGCAGCTGCAGGAGCAGCAGGCTCAGCTGAAACAGCAGTAGCGGCAACAGCAGGAGCGGCATGGGCAGCAGCAGGCGCAGCAGCAGGGGCAGCAGGTGTCGCTGCAGCGGCGTAGCAGCAGAAGCGGTAGTAGCAGCAGGCACAGCGGTAGCGGCAGCAGCAGGAGCAACAGCAGCGGTGGCAGCAGGAGCAGCGGCAGCAGTGGCAGAAGCTGTAGCGGCAGCAATGGAAACAGCAGCAATGGGAACAGCAGTAGTAGTAGCAGCAGTAGCAGCAGCTGCAGTAGCAGTGGTAGCAGCAGGAGCAGAAGTAGCAGGACCAGCAAGTGCAGCAGCAGGGGTAGCAGCAGGAGCAGGTGCAGTAGCAATGGTAGCAGTAGCAGGTGGAGTGGTAGCAGCTGTAGCAGCAGTAGTAGTGGTAGCAGTAGCAACAGCAGGTGCAGTAACAATGGTAGCAGCAGCAGGAGCAGCAGCAGTGGTAGCAGCAGCAGGTGCAGTAGCAATGGTAGCAGCAGCAGGAGCAGCAGTAGTGGTAGCAGCAGCAGTAGTGGTAGCAGCAGCAGCACACCTCACGACAATGCGCACAGCCTCCTGCTGGCTGAATTCCCCACGACCCCTCTGTGTATTCAGAGTGCTGAGATTCAAGCAATCGACTCAATCCATCTCTTTACCATCCTTCCTCTGCGGTTAATAACTTGAGTTTTCTTTGGTGTGAGGTCAGCAGTGGACGTCCTTATGGGGAGACTGTCCCCCGGCATAGCAATGTGGAATTTCCCCTGCTAGTTCAGGTATAGCCGGTGGAGATGAGCCTCACCTGGCGCTCGTTTTTTTAGCGTGATGACGACGCGACTTGCTCCTTCGTCGTCATCGCAGCCGCCGACTGCCATGCCTCTCCCACTCGGCCTGTAGAGTTGCAGCGCTCTGCAGGTGCGATCGCAGGTTAGCGTCACGTTGGCGAGAATGTAACCGCCTTCGTCTGGTACACAGGAGGTCGTGGGTTCGAACCTGACCCCGCGACGACTGCTGTATATTTGGAGACTGCATGTTCTTCCCGTGATCGCGTGGAGTTTTCGCAGGGTCCTCCGGCATTTCCCCCCACATTTAGAAACGTGCGTTTGGAGTCTTTGGCTGCGATAAATTTCCACGTGATAAGCCACTTCGTTAAGCTAACATTTGTGATAGCCAGGTCGCTTCTGAAAAAGAGCTACATAGCTCGGTGGGTCTCACCTGGTAAAAAAAGAAAAAAAATGTTATTTTACAGAGAACTAGGGGGAAGGGGTGTGTGGCACTCGTGGTCTGTTACCAGCAATGGGCCTCTATCATAGCACACTCACGGTGTCTGCCCGGTGGTTGGTGGTGAATCTGTGAGGTTGCGGTCGATGCATTCTTAGCGAAAGGGGCGCAGCAGCCAACGTTAGAGTTTAAATCGCCGATAGTGCTCCTGTGACTACCTACGACTTGTCCTGGAAGTATGTCGGAATCGGTGATCGATGGCACAGATTTGCGGCTGTGACGCCGTGCGCGCATTGTAAAGCCGATGTTGTTGTGCATCTTGCGATGGAGCGATGAACGAGTCATGACGGTTGACGATCGCGAGCCGGGGCGGTGGGCGTGAAGGTGCGGTTTGACCCCCAAGGGGTTGTTGGCGTCGTCGTGACTCGCAGGAGCCATACCCACGTGACGACGGAGACGGGGCTCAAGGGCTGCCTCCTGAGCCTCAAGGTGCAGGACACCAACCTGGACCTGCAGAAGGAACAGATGATCGGAGTGAGCGCCGGCTGCTCAGACGACGTGCTGGTACGCGCACCGCGCCTTGCCCTTCGTTCTCCGGGTCCTCCGTTTTTTTTCCCTCCCACATTTACAATCGACGTGCGTTTAAAGTATTTGGCAGCGATAAATGTCCATGTTTTAAGCCACTTTTGTTGAGCTGTCATTTGTGGCCAGGTCGCTTCTGAAAAAGGTATAGGTAAGGTATATAGCTCAGTTGGCCTTACCTGGTTAAAAAAAAATAGTTTACTTTTTCGAAGGATCAAATGTGTTTGCGTAACTGAACCCGGGTGAACGTCACTGGAAGTCTCCCAACTTGTTGGTTTGTAGCCACCCAACGAGATGTGAATCACATTTTGAATCCGCTAAAATGTGCGTAGGGCTCACAGGATCGCAAGCCCGCCGAAAAAGAAATGTCTCGTTACAAAGGTAACGTCACACGATTTTTAGAAACGAAGTGTTACGCAATCTAACGCGTAGAAGGCCTTCGCGATCAATATTAATCATAATAAAGCTTTTTTGGGGTTAGATCGCGTGAATATAAATGTGTCATTAACCCACCACCACCCGACACGGCCAATTAGTAAGGTTTGTCACGTGAACAAAACGTGCCAATTAGTGACGACTTCAGCAGACTTGGTTTTGTTGTTTTGAGAGTAAACCCGCAACGTTTACAATTCGAGTATTGTGACGTTTTCCCTGGCAATTACAACAACCAGCGTCGTCGGGCGATTAGCCAGATCCAACCCAAAAACCTTCACGATGCTTGCGTCATGCATCCCTCGCGTGTAACCCAGACGCTCGACTTGCAATCGCGCTCCCCGAGGTCTCGCCGCTGGCCCCGTGGCCTCTCAAGCGCTCGCACCCCCTCTGACCTCGGTGTGCAGGTGTCGCGCAAGGCCTACCTGGCGGGCGATGGGTTCATGTCCCTGGCCGTCAAGGAGCCCTACCCCGTACTGGAGACGGGGCTCACGTTCCGCACCATGCAGCCCAGCGGCCTGCTTTTCTACTACTCCTTGCAGGTAGTGGCCCGGCCTGAAGCCGGCCACACCGCCCACCCCAGTATCAACGGTCGGTGACTCATGTCACGTGTGATGCGCGGTGGCGGTGGTTGTGGTGGTGCGGTGGGGAGAGACTCACGGGGCAGCCCTCCATCGTGCAGCTTCTGCTGTGTGTGTGTGCGAGCGAGCAGCCTGGGCACCAGGCCCTTGACGCTGCTCACATCCCCCATCCATGTCCAAGTGAAGCAAGTTCCCCTTCTTGGTCACTGCAAAAAAAAAAGCTCCCCCATACAGCCTTTAACAGACTGTTACCCAGGCTCATCGAGAGTTGACTGTGTGGGAGTGGTGCATCGTGGTGAGTGGTAGTGTGGTGCTGGTGACCCACCCCTTCGTGTGCCATGCCGACCTTCACAGGTGCTCGCGAACAGCACTTGCCCCAACAGTCTGTTAAGGCCACATGGGGGATCTTCGTTTGTATGTGTGTGTCTGTGTGTGTGTGTCTGTGTGTGTCTGTGTGTGTGTGTGTCTGTGTGTGTGTGTCTGTGTGTGTGTGTCTGTGTGTGTGTCTGTGTGTGTGCAGGGTGAAATTCTGTCCGTCTCCCTCAAAGAGGGGGCGGTGGTCCTGAAGACGAAGGAGGACACCCTGCGGACCATGAGCGCCGGATACAACGACGGCTCCAACCACTACCTTTTCGCTCTGCGCAACTCCTCCAGGTGCCATCTCGGCCTGCCCCGTCTCGGCCGTACGAACGTGTAATTTCCGTATTGCCACCGCAGGCTCTGGCTTGTCAGAAGAGACGAGCTCGATGCGCGTGCCCCCCCCCCCCTGAGCATGCTGCGTGTGTTCGTGCGGCTTCGTCGTTCTTTCTGCGTGTGTGCGTCTGTGTCCATGCATGTGTCTGTGTGTGTGCCTGCGTGTGGGGCGGTTCCGTAGCAGGTTTGCGCACCGCGCTATGAACTTGGTGACCCGAGTTTTGATTCCTGCTCACGGCCAACGCCGGTGGCGAACATCTGAACCGGCCCTCGTGCCTCCCCTAGGTTTACTCGGCCTTAAATAAGTACCCGGTGCGATATGCAAAACACTGACACTTGGGGGATACAAAAGCGGAGCGGCGTGGCGCTGGCCACGGCGCTCCACACGGCCCCTTCGTCGAAGCCTCTATCGGCGCTCGCCCAGCAGCGCTTGCTCCATCTGGGGATCGACGCGGTTCAGTCGCCGCCCCGCGGGACTTCTGAGGAGGGCAGCTACATCAGGCAGCGCGTATCGGCTCCCTCCACTCTCGCCCCTAATGGCTTATTACCCCCCCCCCTCTCACCCGCCTGTATAACAGGCGACGCTCCCACTCGTAGTCCCCGCGCGTGTGGGGCGGTGAGTCCGCGGAGTTGTGTTGTGACCCCCCTCCCCCACGTTGACCACGGGGTCTGTGCTTTGGGCTCTTGTTGTTTTGTTCCAAAAAAAACAAACAAACGAAGCAGCCGCTTGCTCCAGCAGTCTCCGTTCCGGGCCACAGAGGTTTGCCCGTTTCGCCTTCACGAGCGTCGTCAGCGGTCCCCGGTAGCGGGCTGCACGGTGTCAGGTGCGGGGGGGGGGGGTGTGTGTGGTTGGTGGAGGTGCGACCGTCGCTCTCGTCTCTCCGCGTGCAGCCTGCGCCTGGTGCTGGACGACGTGGACGCGAGCGACAGTGCGGCGCCCTCCATGCGCCCCGCCGGCCGGGAGGCTCAGCCCGGACGCCTCTTCGTGGGTGGGGTCCCCGACGCGCCGCCCCCGCTCGGCTTTGACAACTTCTCCGGCTGCATCAGCGACGTCTTCATACGTCGGTGTGCGGGGGGGGGGGGTCACCCTTCGACGGCCCCGTTGCGCGCGTGTAGTCGTAGTGGATGCGTGCGCATGAGTGGGGAGCCGTTGGTGCAGTGGTTGGCGCTACGCTGCGATACGAACCCAGGGACCCAAGTTTGATTTCCGCTCACGGCCAATACCGGTGACTATGAACCGGACCTGGGCCTCCCCTAGGATTACTCGGCCTCAAATGAGTACCTGGTGCGGTGTGTAAACATCGCCACTGGGGAGACAAAGGCGGTCGGGCACGGCGCTGGCCACCCACCCTCTCGTGTGCCGTTCTGGCCTTCATAGTTGTTTGCTAACAGAACTTGCTCCAAAAAGTCTGTTATGTCTATACAGGGGATCTTTGTCTTTGGAGCGGTAGTGGAGCGGTTATTGCGCTGCACTACCCTGGCAACCCGAATTCGAGTCCCGCTCACAGCCACCAACACCAGTGACGATGATCTGAACCTATCCTGGGCCTCCCCTAGGTTGACTAAGCCTCAAATGCGTAGTTGGTGTGATGTTTAAACACAGCCACCAGGGAGTCAAAGGCGGCTTTAATAGGTGCTCGCTAACAGCCCTCGCCTCCACAACTTGTGGAGGATCTGCCTTGTGTTTGTTGTGGGAGTGGCGGGGCAGCGGTTAGCCGACCGAGTTGCATTCGATTCCCATCCACGCCGCTGTTCTATATTCAAAGTGCAACGACTGCAGACCCTCGTCCGAGATCAGCATCCATGTTTTGAGACGAATGACGTCATGCAGTGTAATGATGATGTCGTGCTGCAGTGCAACGGTGTAATACCCACGTCATGTTTACTTCCTTAACAGCCGCTTGGTATGTTGTGAACGCGCGTGCTGTGACCCCCCCCCCCCCAACCTCCTCCCCCCCGCCACGCGTGCGCTCCCAGGCCCGGCCGGGACGTGGTGGTGCAGGACCTGCAGCTGCTGACCAAGGTGCAGGTGTCGCTGGAGAGCTGCCCCGACGAGCAGCGGCCGCCCGCAGCGCTCACTCTGGCCGCGTCGTCCCGAAGCAGCGCCCAGCGACAGCGCGCGCCCAGACTCCGCGTACGGGCAGCGCCGCGTGGCTATCGTACATAGTCATCGTCGCCAACATCATCATCAATATCATTGTCGTCGTCAATATCATCTTCGTCTTAAACAAAATCGTCGCCGTTGCCATCATCAGAGATGGGCCCTCGCTATAAAAGTCTGGAATTTCCACAACTGTTTCGGATCCATCCACAGATATTATCCACCTCCACCATTGCTCACTTGAGCAGATTCACACTTGGGTTAGACTTATGCTGGTAATTTAGTACGGCAATAGAATACAAATCTTTATTCATATCGCGAATGCATCGGACTGCATCTCAGGATGCGCAACAGATATAGCGCCGTTGTTCATTTTCTTGAAGCGGTCATTCAAAGATCTCTTTGTGAGTCTATGGGTCTCTGAGCATGGGGGTCTCAAACAAACCAAATCCTGTGTCTGAAGGAAGGGGCCTAAACAGAGACAGAATGTGTGGTCGGTGGTGATCATGTGACCGGTGGTGACCATGTGACCGGTGGTGACCATGTGACAGGTGGTGACCACGTGACTGGTGGTGACCATGTGACAGGTGGTGACCACGTGACTGGTGGTGACCATGTGACCAGTGTTGACCATGTGACCGGTGGTGACCACGTGACCGGTGTTGACCATGTGACCGGTGGTGACCACGTGACCAGTATTGACCATGTGACCGATGTTGACCATGTGACCGATGTTGACCACGTGACTGGTGGTGACCACGTGACCGGTGGTGATCCCGTAACCAGTGTTGACCACGTGACCGGTGGTGACCACGTGACCGGTGTTGACCACGTGACCGGTGGTGATCCCGTAACCGGTGTTGACCACGTGACTGGTGGTGACCGCGTGCCCAGGGTTCGTCAGCGCGGCACCTGAGGCCCGTGCAGGACGGCGTGCCGGCGTGGCCCGGCGAGGGCGGCTGTGCGGGGCCGCGGGGGGGCTCCAGCGGGGGCAACGGCGATGACGCGGGGCTGCTCTTTGGGGGCGCCAAGGAGAGCCACGCCGAGTTCGCGCTCCCCACGCCCACGCTCGCCAAAGTGTAAGTCGCTCGCGACGCTGCGGGCGGGACACACAGGCGGGGTGCGGGGGCGGGGGCAACGGTGCCGAGCCGCGCACGACCGCCTCTCGTGGGGGAAACGCACGTGCGGCGCGATTCCACCGCAGCGGACCAAATGTGGAAATGTACGTAGGTGTGTAGAACTCGTTTGGCACCGTACGTAGCCACCCGTGCTTTTGGGAGGTGCCAACAAACTAACCACAAGAAGCTGTTCTAAAGGAATGCGTTTTAGATCTACGTGGGTGAGTGTGGATGTGGGAGTTTGTACGTGGGAGTGTGTGGGAGTGTGTGTGTGTGTGTACGTGGGAGTGTGTGTGTGTGTAAGCGGGTCACTTCTGAAAAAGAGCTGTATCGCTCAGTAGGCCTCACCTGGTCAAATAAAATCGGTGTAGTCTTCGTGTGTGAGCATCGTTGTCCGTGCCCTCAATGCGCCCAGGCACCTCTCGCTGGAGCTGAAGACCGACGCCAGCAATGGGCTGCTCGTGTACGCGTCCAGCGGCGGGGACGACGACGGGCGGCACCTGGACGTGCACCTGGCCCACGGGCACCTCCACTTAACCGTCGGCAGCAGCAGAAAACGGGGCCACAGGCTCAAGCTGAAGAGCCCGAAGAAGGTCAACGACGGCCAGTGGCACTCGGTGCGTGGCCGTGATGGGTCCCGTGATGGGTCCGCGATGAGTTTCTGCGGCCTTGGCCGTGCTCGTCGACTTGCTCGGGGAGGCGCAGCCCACGTTCCAGCAGCTGCTGATGGCGAATGCAGTCCGTTGTCATTTGCAGATGTTACACATCGGAGCTCATTACTTAAATCGGTCGAAAAATCTCTCTTCTTGCCGTACAGACGAAGCAAGCGGCGTAGTGGGGGAGCCCTGTGGGCCTCGATGCTCATAGTGATCTGGACATCACTTTAGATGTGGCATCGAGATGCGCCCCGGTTGTGTTTGCACCGCAGAGGTGGCAACCCCCCGACGTGACGTTGCCCGCCGGTCCGTCGCTCTCCGTGTCGCGTAGGTGGAGGTGGTGGTGGGCCCCGAGGCTCGCGGGGAGCTGATCGTGGACGGCTCGGCGGCGAAGGCCGCCCCGGCACGCCGCGGGGGCCCGGAGCTCGGCCTGCGCTCCCCGCTCTACCTGGGCGGCGTCGCCAGCGGCGTGGGCCGGCGACACCTGCAGGTAGAAAGCCGCCCACGTTCGTCGCGCCGCGTCGGGGCGTTTCGCCCGATTCGAGAGATTAATTCCGAGTCGTGTTGCGATTTGTGCCGTCGGCATCGCTCCGTGAGACGGTGCCAGCGACGCTCCGGGGCTGTGTCAAATGCCGCGGCTCGCCTGAGAGTTGCAAAACGGAAATCTTATCTGATAATGTTCCCGATACGAGATGGGTTACATTGGTGACCCATCAAACGACAAGATTACAGTGGTACCTCGGTATACGTCGTTAATTCGTTCCAGAATGTAGGACTCAGGGGCAGTTTCTTCATTAGGGCGATTGGGCGACGCACCACCAATGTCATTCAACCACAGAGTCACGCTAGCCGTCACTGTGCCTCTGGATATAGTCCAATCAGCGTCATGTCACGTTCTGTGGAGTACCGCCTCTTTTTGGGCGATTTCACTCCGGCTGAGAATCGCCCCGAGTGGCCCCATAGACTTATATTCAAAGATGTTTTTTTTCGAACGGGGGGCGCTGCAATGCATTCTCTATGGCTTCCGGTAGGGCTCGCACTAACGTGCTTACGTCATCATACGTAAGCACGTTTCATCCAACAATATAATTTGTCGTCACCTAGTGGAATCTTTAATAAAAGAAACTTGAGTGGATTGTATTAATAGTGAGTATAGAAGCAAACAAGATGTATTGTAAGAGTCACTTTATTTTTCATTATTATTAAAGAAGTGAAGTTGCCTTTACATGCTTAAGCTGTTAATTTATCCATTGCATGGGTGGACCTTATCCTTATCAATCATCCAGACATTTGCCCCCCCTGAGAGATTTTGCAGGAGCCGCCACTGGTAGGACTTATACCGAAAACGACGTATACCAAACGAATTTTTCCCATAAGAAATAAAGGGAAAGGAAATAATCCGTTCCAGAGTATAAGAAATTATATTTTAGATGGCGTATACATTAATGGGGTTGTATAAAATAATTTAGGCACTACTTATTACTAAAATGCATACATAAATTTTAATAAATGCATTAATTAAAATACAAATATAATGTAACATCACTTTACCTTGCTGAGAGGAGTTGATAGCCTGCGAGGATGGTGGTGAGGAAGGGGAGGAGGAGGAGATGTAATTTTTTGCAAGGAGAGTCCCCTTCCATTAAAACTTCAGGAAGCTGAAATCATACTTTTCTATGATCTCTTTTTCACGTCAATAGCGATCCTAACCATTTTCTTTGTAGCTTGGCTTTTCTCACAAACCTTCTTAGGACCCATCTTGAATAAATTCGCAAAAAACACGTCAAAATTCACAGAGAGTTATAGCAAGGGTTTGTGCACTGAACGAGATCTACAGGCAGACTGAGGAGTGGCGCTTTTTTCAGTCCTGAACGGGGTCGACGCGGGTACGCGGTGACTCATCCCGACCCATACAAGTTCTAGCAAGCGCGTCGTATCCCAAAGCAAGACGTCATATCCCGAGACATTTTTTTCTCGTCAAAAACACGACGTATATAAAATTCGACATATTCCAAAGCGGTCGTATCCCGAGGTGTGACTGTATTTACAAAACCATGCCTGCTCATCTTGTTGGCCCGCCCCTACTGGACATCTTTGAAAAAGAGCCTCATAACTCATCACATTCCTCCTGCAGCCTAAATAAATTTCTGCTTCTGATCTACAAGGGTCTGTACCAATCTGCTCCGTCATATCTTGCTGAGCAGTGCACAGCGCCGGCCTCAACAGGACCCCAAATCGACGCTGTCTACGATCCACAACCCACGGTTACCCTGCTGCTCCTGTCCCTGCTGCTCCTGCTGCTGCTACTGCTGCTCCTGCTGCTGCTACTGCTGCTACTGCTGCTGTTGCTACTCCTGCTATTGCTGCTGCTGCTACTGCTGCTACTGCTGCTACTGCTGCTGTTGCTACTCCTGCTATTGCTGCTGCTCCTGTTCCTGCTGCTGCTGATGCTTCGGTTCCTGCTGCTACCCTTGCTGCTGCTGCTCCTGCTGCTGCTGCTACTGCTGCTGTTCCCGCCCGCAAGCGTTGTGCGGCGATGCGGCCAGCGCAGTTTCACCGGGGGTCTCCAAACCCGAGGAGCTGGAGGCGGTCGCCTGTGGGAGATGTTCCACATCCATGCTTGAGTCTCAGCAGGTTTTGCTCGACACTTAAAACATTCAGACGCTGTCTCCCCGACAGATCTGGTCTTCACCTGAGGACGGCTGCTTGCATTGTGGCCGAAACGTCGTGAGAATTATTTGATAACGTTTTATTTTATTATTTTATTATTTCCATTTTATGTGACTTTACCGAAAGAACCAAGAAGATGAATCCCTGCAGTCACGAAAGCTTTAAATCGAAACTTAAAACAGCCTTGCTATTCCACAGAGCTATCACTGTGTGAGCAGCGCGCAATCCCGATGGACCGGACTCGTGAGAGCGCGCGATCGCGAGCGTTCACACTCGTTGACAGACTTATTCGTATCTCTCGCAAAGCCAAGCACCGCCCCATACTAGAGAATATTCCGCGGAAGCGGATGAGCTCGTTCTGAGACCCTTTATTACAAAGAATAAGGGGCAGCATTTTTCCACCCGCCCTTCTTCGTGAGAATTATATTAAGTTCCAGAAGGCCATGATGCAGCTGATGAGATGTGTACAAATCGCTTTAAAAAAATGTTACATCGAGGAACAAATATACGTGAAGGATGAATTGTCTGCTTATTTATCTTTGTTATGTTCTCCGCAATGGTGCGCAAAGTTATGTTATGTAAATAGAGAGAGATCACGTGTTCAGGCGTCCCTTCAGTGCTTAGAGGCCAAGTCAATGCTGGTGTTTGGTATTGTTTGTAGCTCTGTTTTGCGCTCGTAATGCATTCGTTTCCTGTCGTGCATTTGCGCGTTCCGTGTTCGTAAGGCGCTCGATCCGCGTCATGCACCAGCGAGCGCTGGTCACTGCTACGTGGCGCTGACGGTAGCCACACGGGCCGAGAAGGAGGAGCACCGTTCTAACGGGAGGCGTCGCGCGCCCCGGGTGTGCCGTCACCGCCCCCCCCCCCCACCGCAGGGCCGCTGGAGGGCCGGGCTGCGTGGCTGCGTGCGCGGGGCCCGGCTCAACGGAGCGCCCCTGGGGGAGCCAGCGCGCCGCTTCGCCGTGACGACCTGCACCTCCGCGCCCACGACGCCCGGCGTGTTCTTCTCGCACGAAGGCGGCCACGTGCTGCTGGGTGAGAGAGCCGTGCCGGCATTGCCCCCCCCCCCCCCGCTCCCTCGCCCTCAACCTAGCATCGAATAAGCCGTGTAAACGCACGTTTCTAAATGTGGAGGAGAAAAACCATGCTTGCCCCGTATGGTGCAAAAAAAGTTCAACGTACATACACACCTCGCAACGACGCGACGCAGCACGGCGAGCCCCACGCGGGTGTCGTCGTGCTGCCGCGTCGCCGCGTCACGACGTGCAGCGGTGTCGTTATCTTGCAAATATTTACAGTTTTTTTTTTACGTTTCACTTCTTGACAAGGTAAATTATGAAACGCCGCTGTGAACCTGGCATCCGCGAGATCAATTCACGGCCGTGGCCACCGCGCTACGAAGCCGGCATCGAAAGTTGAATTCCTGGCCATGTCTAACGTTAGAGGAGAGTGATATGGGATTACAGAACTGGTTTGGGGCCTCCCCTAGGTTGGCTCGGCCTTAAACGAGCACCCAGTGCGGTGCGTACATCAGCGCTGGAAATGCAAAGGCGGTCGTGCGTGGCTCTGGCCACATCCTTGTTGTGTGCTGTGACAGCGTTTATAGAAGCTCAATAACAGCGCTCGCCCTAACAGTTGTTGGTATCACTGCACTTTTTGGCCACCCATAGAACGGAGACAGTCACCGCATCGCGCACGTTCAGATGCACTTCTGCGGCCGTCTGGAATGCTCCTCCTTCCGATATTAGGAAGCCACTGGAGCTGTGCACTTTTAAATCATCATCTAGATTGACAAACTCATTTCTTTAGAACTGCTTTTTGTGTAAAGTTTGTCATCTTTCCCGCGCACCTCCGATTAGCGCGGTTGGCTACGTATGCGTGCGAAAGAAGTTCACCACACACACACTTACTCCCCTGACCCCTGTGGCACTGCAGACGAGGCCGTGGAGGTGGCGTCGAAGCTGGATCTGGCGCTGGAGGTCCGGCCGCACCACCCCTCGGGGCAGCTGCTGCACCTGGGTCGCCCGGGCGCCACGCGATACCTCGCCCTCTACCTTCACGGTGGCCAGGTAAGCGGCCGTGGCGCACGGACTCCAGCGGAGACGCGGCACGGCAACGGCCGCTGTCACATTCCCACGATTGATCCTTGCCCCACCGTCCCGGGCCATATGTTGTAGCCCTTTGCCAATCAGCTGCTGGAAGGAGACCTTCCCATGGCGGGGGCGCCACGGTGGCGAGATGTTAACTACCTCGCCTGGTATACAGGAGGTCGTGGGTTCCATCCCGACCCTGATGCCTGTTGTATATTTGGAGTTTGCGTGTTCTCTCTCTCTCTCCCCATGGTCGCTGGGATTTTCCCCTCCACATTTTTAATCAACGTGCGTTTAGAGTATTTTAGCTGCTATACATTTCCACGTGATAAGCCGCTTCGTTGAGCTATCATTTGGGGCCAGATCGTTTCTGAAAAAGAGCTACATAGCTCAGTGGGCCATACCTGGTGAAATAAAAATAGTTGATAGTTTAGTTTTTTAGTCGTGGGGGTTGTATGACCATACTTCACCATCCTCGTCATTGTAGGTTGGTGAAGTGGTGAAGCCCAGGACTGTTTTAGGCATCACTCACCACCGGTGTTAGCCGTGGTCGCCCGGTTAAAGGCGCGGCGCGCTAACCACTGCACCACCACTCCACCTCTGTTGTATACCAGTGACATACGCCTTTTAATTATCCACATAAACCTCAGGGGAGGCTCCAGCATTGTGTTGTATGGCCAGTATCCATTACGAGTTTGGCTTCATGTTGGAAGAAACTGGAGTAGCTGGACAAAACCCACGCATACGAAGGGATGCAATTCACTCACTCCACTGCCACCTCCTGGCTCCTCTTGCAGCCCAGTGAGCTGGGGAGTTTCACAATTTTGTTGGAGCCACCAAACCCTTTGCCCCCCCCCTCCTCCAAGTGCTTAGATCGTAGGCGTGCGACAAAACACCTCGCATATGACTCGACCCTGCAGTCCACTTCGCTTGGAGAAACGGATGAGTTGTTGAATGATATATACCGACGTGAGATGGCACCTCCGATTAACACGTGCGGCTACGTACGGAGCAAAAGCGGTTCATCGTGCATATGTGCACGTATGTTTGCCACGAAACATTACGGGGGGAACACAATGCCAGAGATTGGTTGTGCATGTGCGATGTTGGTACCTTGCACGACGATCCCAACAACCTGGGGTTGGGTCTCGGCCACGGACTATCCTCTCAGTGTGAGGCGTTACCACGAGCCTGACCTTGGGTTCCTATTGCTGACGCAGCGATATGTGAATGCGGCCACTGGAGAGATGAAGGCGGCAGGACGTGGGTTTCGGCCACACCATCCCAGCCCGTGCCGGGGCCGGCTCTAGTTTGATGCCGTGGGGACCGGCGGTTGTAGCGATTAGCGCGCTGCGCTACGAACCCAGTGACCCGAGTTCAATTCCTGTTCACGGCCAAAACCAGTGGCGATCACCTCAACCGGTCCTGGGCCTCCTCCCCTAGGTCGACTCGGCCTCAAATGAATACCTGGTGCGGTGTATAGACAACGACCACTGTGGAGACAAAGGCGGTCAGGCCTGGTGCTGGCCACTCACCCCCTCATGTACCGTGCCGGCCTTCATAGGTGCTCGCTAAAGAGCACCCGCCCCAACAGTCTGTTAAGTCGACATGGAGGGATCTTTCTCTTTTGTGCTTGCGTGTCGCTTGCAGGTGACTGTGCTGGCGAACGATGGCGTGGAGGAGTTCTCCGCCACGGTCTCCCCCACGCGCTCGCTGTGCGATGGCCAGTGGCATCGCATCGCAGGTGAGGCGCGGTCGCCGTCCACTGCGACAGCTGCCCCTCTGATGCTCGGCTCCTGCGTCCACCTTCACTTGAACCCTTGAGTGACTTCTTTGTGCCGAGCCAAAGTCACGACCAAGGCAGTCGATTTCACTGGAATAGAAGCTGGCCCGGGCTGCTTAGAGCAGTAGTGTCATGCCATCCTTTCCAAAATCCCATACCTTGTAATGTTCGTGGAGCAGTTACGTAGTGGTCAGCGCACCGCACTATGAACTTGGCGACCTTAGTTTGATTCCGGGCTACGGCCAACTATCCGTGACGAGTGACACCTGAACCGGTTCCAGGCCACCTCCCACAGCCCCCTCCATTTACCAACCCACACTTGACCAGCATGGTGAAGTATGGTCAAACAACCCCCATGGCTCACACGGTGTGGGAATGGATCGAGAGAGGGGCTCTGCAATTGCGGTGTGCATTATTAGCAGCGTTGTGCATTCTTAGCAGCGGTTGAACTATGGAGGGATTTGTCTCTTCCATAGGAATGTGGAATGTCAGCATTTGAGAACAGCGCCCACCCCCCCATGGCTTTGTAGGACCGTGTTGACGACACCACGATGAACACGCATTGCAGCTTCGAAATTACCACCCAAAGGAGATTAGAATTGTAAAAATAGCAGCCGTGTTTAAGGTTAATTAACTTTCCGACCCGCCCCTCCTGGATATCTTTGAAAAAGAGCTTTATAGCTCATCGGATTCCTCCGATCTAAATAAAGATTCTGATTCTGATCATTTAGATAAAAAAAAAAATTTAATCAAGAGTTCATTGCTGTGCGAGATTGGTTGGGGAGTTCCGCCGGTTAATAATGGCTGCGTCAGAGTGATGAACCACTACCGCTCAGGGCCCGAGTTTGAGTCTTAAGCTTCGGCCTCTTGTGATTAAACCAGGTCCTCAAATGTGGTGAGTTGTACGTATGTATGTTTAACTCCTTTCACACCGTACGTAGCCAACCGTGCTAATCGGAGTTGATCGTCTCAATCTGGTCACCAATGACTGCGCAAGAACTGCTCGTGATGTCACCTTACTATTTTCTCCCGTCCATTTGACATTGCCCATCTATGTAAGCTAAAGCATATCAGACTGAAAACACGCGTTGCATGGGGAGGGAGCGCCATCTAGTGTGGGCTAAGGGATGTGGATTAAGGAGAAGTGGTTCTGTGGTGCCACGATAACTGTAACCTGCCTTGGTTTTGTGGTAGGATGTCGCATTACATCCTACCACAAAGGTGGTAGGATGTAATGCGACAACCAGCCCCAGTGTGCCACGGTGGCCTTACTGCAAGTTCGCTAACAGCGCTCGTCGCTTCTACATCGTGCAAGAGGAAAAGAGTCTTTATGTGCAGTGATGGTGGAGAGCGGTAGTGTAGTGGTTAGCGCTACGCTGCGCTACGAACCCAGTGAGCCGAGTTCGATTCCCGCTCACGGCCACCACCAGTGAGGATTATCTGAACCGGTCCCGGGCCTCCCCTAGATCGACTCAGCCTCAAATAAGTACCTGATGCAATGTGTAAAGATCGCCACGAGGCAGACAAAGGTGGTCGGGCGTGGTGCTGGCCACCGACCCCCTCGTGTGCCGTGCCGGCCTTCATAGGTGCTCACCAACAACACTTGCCCCGACAGTCTGTTAAGGCTACACGGGGGGATCCTTTGTCTTTTTGTTTGTTTTTGTTTGTAGTGATCAAGACCAGGAGCGTGCTTCACTTGGACGTGGATGGGGACGTGAGTACCGTCAAGGGCCCGGCGTACGGGCTGCTCACGCAAGTGCAGCAGGAGCTGCACGTCGGAGGGCTGCCCCGTGAGTTTCTCGCCACCGCGCCATCACCACCGTCACCGCCACAGCCTCGCGTCACACGTGAAGCGCGTTGTCAATTGTAGCTGGAACGCCGCTAAAACTCGGTGGACATTTTTCTTAAAAGCATCATCAAAAATGGGCAAATGTCAATGCATGAATTGGGTATCATCGGCAGGCTCTGCGTGTGCCGAGTACGGTATCCCGATGAGTGCTGGTTGTGCTGTGCGCTTCGTGCCGTGTGTTCTGTGTATTCTGTGACACGTGTTGTGTTATCTGCATCGCGTAACTCGTGTCCATGTGTTCTGCGCCGTGTGTTTCTCTGCCACGTGTTCTGTACCTTGTGCAGTGCCGGATTATCCTAGGAGCAAAAGTAGCTACACATGCTACGGGACCCGCACTTTCAAGGGCCCCGCGCTAAATGCTTTCAAGCTATCAATTCCGGTTCAGCGATTCTGCACTTGCTCTATTACTATAGTACTATACTGCCTTCACCTTTTATGAACGGCCAGGTGTTTAAGGTTTGCGATTTGTCGTACAATTACTTTACTGTGCAAGTTAAAAATGTGTGTTTTTATATGTATGTGTTTTTTTTATTTAGGGCCCCTTTAAAACATATGCTACAGGCCCTGCACTAGCTTAATCCGGCACTGACCTTGTCACTGGCAGAGCAAGTGGGGGGGTGGCACGTGCCTCCCCCCCCCCCAATGATCCGATCTAAATCCCTAATTTCGATCGGATCATTGGGATTTATTAGTAATAAATCGGCATATTATTACGTGCCAGGGACTCTATGAGATGATAGGATAATAGTCTGAGTTCATAATTGGCAATAAGTAATGGCAAAGCAGTTATAAGTGACTCACAGAATTGTGCGCAGTTGCGTATACAGGACACGACTTCCCTGAAGGCATTCACCTTCGGCGAGCGCGATAACGATCACACAACGCGGTTTGAATTCGACCCTCGATCGACGGCTGCGCCATCGTCGCACGCGCGTCGAATAAAAAGCAAGAGACAAGTCCTTACTTACTAACAACTCCTCTATCAGTTTTCATTGCTGGAGGGGTTGCCCCCCCTACCTGAAAATCCTGGCTCCGCCATTGGACCTTGTGCCATTTGCCACGTTTACCGTGCCACGTCCGTCGTGCTCTATATTCTAAGCTGTGTGTGCCGGCATCAGCGTGTACCTTTTCACCGTTCCCAGTTCCCGCCCTCCCCTATCTGACCATCGCGCTCCCGTCCGTGTGTCTCGGTGCGTGTCCGTGTGTGTCCGTGCGTGTCCGTGCGTGTCCGTGCGTGTCCGCGTGTTCGCACGTCTGCGTTCTCTCTCAAGTTGGCCTGCCGGGCCCCTGGCCGGACAACATCCCCCGGCTCTCGGCCTGCCTGCGGGGCCTCGCGCTCAACGGCGAGGCCCGCGACTTCGCCAAGGCGGCCTCCGTGCAGGGGGCGGTGCACGTGCACGGCTGCCCGGAAGTCTAACGCCACCGCCACCCTCCAGACCACCCCTCGTCTACACAGCCCGGTGTCTGCAGACCGCCCGTTGTCTGCAAGCCTCACGTCTCTGTGGCTTTTGGCCATTTCAAAAATAATAATAAACACCTGAAGTGATTTTTTTGGTTCATTTAGCTTTTCCATGCACAGCCTTTTTTCAATCCACTGCTGGATGATGGCCTCCCCGTTCTGTGTGGGTTGCGGGGGTTATTTGATCGTACAGTACGTCGCGTATCCAACTGTCGTAAATCCACCCTGTCTAGTTAACCACCCAGACCCAGCGCAGTGATTGTGCGCGATGGTGTGGCCGTCTTTTTATATCGATGTTCACACCTCCGACCGTTTAATAGGTCTGCCCATAACCTCGGATACCCGGCGGGTTGGATACGCGACGTTGCACCGCTTTCCACCATGCTAGTCAGTGCGGGTTGGAAGACAGGGAGCGTAAGTGTCGTGGGAGCGTATTACTGAAATACAGCAATGGATTTTTCAGCACAACTCTCTGCTGCCAACCACTTTAAAGCAGTCAAAATCAAAGTTTCTACTTGCCTAGTCGAGCATGGTGGGGGGGGGGGGAAGAGCTCATCTCTGAGTGGCTGAGAGCCAGCGGTTAAAACGTAACATGCCTGTACTGGGGGCCGGTATTTCCATAAGACACTCGCTTCATGGTTCGGACAATTTGGTCGTCATTTTAGTGGCCCCGGGTCGCGTGGCGAGTTGGCTCACCCCTCCGGGGGAAGTGGTCACGAACCAGTTTAGCGCACCACGCTACGAGTCTGGCGACCGAGTTCGATTCCCGCTCATGGTCGATTAATAGTGGTGAAAATATTTGAAACGGTCCTGGGGTCTCTCCCCGAGGTTGACTCAGCCTTAAAATAGTACCTGGGTTGGAATGTGTGCACACGTGCTGGGGGAGACAAAGGCGGGCCTGGGGCGTGGTGTTGGTCACCTTCTCTCACCCCCTTTTGAGCCATGACGGCCTTCATGGAAGCTCTCGAACAGCACTTTGCCCCAGCAGTCTGTCTGAGCTGACAGGTGGGGATATTTGTCTCAAAACGCAATCCCTCGTTGGGATTAAAACCCCTCGACCTCCTGATTGTGCCGGTGTGGTCCGCAAAGCGTTCCACCTGGTCAGATGGAGAGGGAAAACTGTTTTATACAACTGGTCCCTCGTGTCTCAACCTGGGGTCTATAAATTGTCTCCAATTTCAACGAATTTTATTTTTATATACGCAAATATATTTCCCCCACAAAGCGAAATAATTTTTTTGTACGATTCGCTACGTTGCCGAACCTTCAAAGGGTTTCATGGTTTATTTTCAATCTAATCCTCATTGCATTCCAGCGTTCCACGCCAATCAAAATCTTGGCTCACTGGCGAATCCCGATGTAGGTGAATTGAGTCTCCCTATATCGCCGATGCTAAGGATTGCGTCAATCGCTTTCTTGGCCTCCTGTCCTGCGAAATATTTTTCAGCATTGATGAGTAAATTCACCGATGTTCAAGCGTGAAGCAACGTTTATAGTCACGTACACCAGACGATCCGCCTTTTTTTATCCTCATTAGATTGCAGCAGTCCGTGTTTTTAGCGAGCACCTATTTTGTCTCCCCATTGTCGACGCTTAACACTGCACCGGGTAGTCAAAAACATCGCTCGGTTTACCAGAGCAGGCTCGTAACGCAAGTCCATTTAAAATTGCGCATGGCCAGGAATTTAACCCATCTTGCCAGGCTGGTAAGACAGAGCAGCAACCACTAAGCCACTACTTTATACCTACTCATGCACATACAAAGATCACCCCTATAGTCTTAACAGACTGTTGGGGAAAGAGGTGTCAGCTGTAACCTGTGAAGGTCAACACGGCACACCAGGGGGAGATGTGGCCAGGGGCATGCCAGTCCACCTTTGTAAATGACACACTGCACCAGGTACTCGTAAAGAAGCTTTTATTTTGTCAGCGAAAGCCCACTGAGATATTAGCTCTTTTTCAGAGGCGACCTGGCCACGCGTGATATCTCATCGCTGTGGCGGATATCATCACACCGGGGAATGTATAGCAGCAGCCAAAATAATTTCAGCGCGCGTTTGTGAATGTGGAAGGCAACAACCAGAGGACACGAAGAAGAATCCAGTGGGGAAAGAGATCACGCAAACTACAAACATACAAGAGTCTTCGTCAAGGTCGGGATAAAACCAAACGACTTCTTGCATTCGAGACGAGGGAAATAATATAATCGCCACCGAAGTGCCCCGTTTAAGGATGAGTCAACTTAGCGGAGGCCAATGACCGGTTGAGATATCTGTCATTGATGTTGGTGGTAAACAAGATTCCAACCTGGGTCGCCAAGTTCTAGGGGCAATTCGGCAACCAACTACGCTACCGCTCGCCCCACGATATCCATGCACAGTGTGTGGACATTATATTCTGTGGTTTTTCAAAGCTGAAGTTTTTCTAACGTAACGTTCCTGGCTCCCCAGGGCTATGGATGGATCCAAAGCTTAGACCGACGTTGGGGGGGGGGGGAAGTTAGATGCTATGGTGTTGTAGGAAAGAGGGGAGAGGTTCTGCTTGGTAAACACCCCCCCCTCCCCACCCGTGTAATGGCGTAAGTGGTATATCCCAGATTAAATTGGCCCCACTAAGCCGCAAACTCAAGAGGATTGTGTTGGGAGAGTGCGAATACACCATGGAGGACAGCTCTGAGTTAAAAAGCCTGCATTGCGGCTTTATATATATTCAGCAGATGAACCTTATGGCGGTCCCATAAGCCCCCGGCTCTCGCATAAACTACCTTGCGACGTCATTTTATGTCTAGTGAAGGCGAACGACACGGCAATCTGCTCCTCTCGACGAACTCTACACGATGCGCTAATCAAAGTTTAAAAGTTTGTTTCTTCTGCGCATTCGTCCTCGCTGCTGCGCTTGGACACGACACGGCAACAGAACGATCCGCGCCAGGCGGGTCGCGGAGTTTATGTGCGCGGTGGGACGGAGTCGTCAATTATGTAGTAGAGTAATTGGCCACAATAAAAAAGAACAACAATGAAACTTAAGAGTCTCAGCTAATTCTTGTAAAATCACTTCGAGCGTAAATATACATTGTTGTTTGTGTACTTGTCCGTGCCTTAGGAATGTGGAATTCCCACCACTGGATCTGAACTAGAGGAAATGAGGACTGCCAAATGGTCGCTTGAGAATGGAAACATAATTTGAGAGGCACGTTTTGGTATTGTCCTGTTACTAAACATTTTTTATTTTATTTTACCAGGTAAGGCTCACTGAGCAATATATCTCTTTTCAGAAGCGACCTGGCCACAAATGATAGCTCAGCAAAGTGGCTTATCATCTGGTAATGTATTGCGGCCAAATACTCTAAAGCGCATGTTTCTAAATGTGGAGGGACAAAAACAGAGGACCCGGAGAAAAAGCCACGCCATCACGGGTAGGGGAAAAACATGCAAACTCCAACTATTGCAGGTGTCAGGATCCGAACCAACGACCTCCTGCGTACCAGGTGAAGTAGTTAACATCTCGCTACCCCAGCGCCCCAGTTACTGCAGTGTACTCTCCATCAAAAGCCTATGTTGCATTTGCCACTGGTGTCCTTAGTCAATGCGTGTCTCGCTGCTCAAGCTTTGGGCGGCGATAATTTTGATTGGTGATTCCAGGCAAGTGGTTAAAATTCTACGTTCCAATGGCAGGGACAAGTCTATCCACGGAAGTCGCTGTTGACTTGCCACAAAGTGGTGCTGTCCCCATTGGAGTGCTGCCTGGCTGGACAGTGGTGACATTGCAAGTGGATATCCACAGCCTGAATAACATCAGCCTATTTAAATATTCACGGAGGTATTTCAGTGCTATGCTCTGATTTCATAATTCCGCATCCTGTTTGGTTATCCCCTTCATGACCATCCTACTTGTGTGTCCAGTCACCGTATTTGTCCGGTTCCCGCGAAACGTCCCGCCCATATCCACATCCCCCCCCCCCCGAGAGTGGGTCTGGTCTTGCATTGTCATTGTTATCTCAAGACTTACATCCTCGTCGTTTTGAGCTGGGCCATTGTTCGTCATGGCTGTCAATGTCCGTCTCTTTAAGGTTCTTTCTTGCGAGAGATTCCCAATGAACGTGCAACGTTGGCCCCGACGTGTGCCACCTTCTCTGGGCCCATGGCATTGGGCTGCTCACGGTGGCCGTTTTTGTTGTCCCCAAAATCCCTCCACCCTGCGTGAGGTTTCCTCTCCAGTTCGCCAGCTTGTTCGTGACCCGTCTTAAAACGGTTGTTTAATCCACAGTGCATTCTGTATTCAAGTGGCGCTGAAAGTGATGTGTGAGCCCGTTGTACGTGGCAAGCCCTGGTTTTGTATACGAGGGACAATGGGGAGTTCTGGCCTGACATAAAAGCAACGACTGACCTTGATGAGGCTGTATTATTTTTCTCCATGGACCTGTCTTAAGTGCAATGGACGTGACCCATTAATGTTCAAAGGCTTTAATTCCCACCCAGAAGATATCTCTACATTACTCCTCGGATCACTAATTCATAGTACACATCATATCATTCCCTGAAGAACATGGTGAGTGGGAGCTAAATTCTCGTGTGCATTTGCTCCCTTACGCAGTTAACATCATTTAAATTGACTTCAAACACAATTTGAAATGTACACAGTTTATCATTGTAAAATGCGTTGTTGATATGATGTACCTAACTGAATAGCCACCCCTTCTGTTGTGGGTGTCGTGCCTTCTGCCAGAGGGCCACTCATCATATGTACACAAAGCGGTGGACATTCAAACTGGTTGACGCAGGTTTTCTTTAACGTTTGCGAGTTCAATTTGGCCGTGTCAACCGTCCCTAAGTTAGTTCGTTAGTTAATCCTCTTTGTCCCCTATGGAACATAAAGGGCGCAATGAGTGGCCTCCACTTCTTCCTGTCCTTGGCAACATGTTGGGCCACGCCCCAAGAGAGGTCGATGGCTGCTGCCAGCTCGTCCTTCACAGGTCTTGCCGCCAGGGGGTCTCCCGGGTTTTCTTTAGCCCGGCGGTGGCCATCTTCGGGGCAATCTTTGGTATACGGTCCTGGTCAATTCTTGAGTACACATGTCCTAGCCATCTGAGTCGCCGTCTCTTGATGTCTCGTGTGATATCGGGACAACAGTTGGGTGTTGTGGATTTAGTTTGGCCAGAAGATGCGGTGCAGTTTTGCCGAGTCAACGTCCCTAAAGTCATCAAAATCAAAGCCGATCGAGCGGTTTGATTTATTCCCGCGTAAATTGAAGTTATCACCTTCCCTTTAGTGTTGCAATTTGTCATCTGTTCACAATTGCGCTTGGGGTTATTAACTATTCATTGGGACTAATCTATTATTTAAACTGACCGAGAGAAGATAAAACGCTCTTGGTCATTTTGGTTGAATACCTTTTCACTGGAACTTAATTACACCTGAAAACAAAGGCACGATTTGCAGTGAGTTTTAGTCAACACGATTTGGACAAAGTACTGTACGGCAATTTTTTTTAAAGCCGAGAACATTTATTCTGCAACGAGGTCGCTCTTCGAATTTGACTCAAAAAACGTTTACAGCTCTGCGCGTGTGCTTGGCCAATGTGCAGCAATCAGAAAATATAATCTACCCAAAACATGCATGCATGCATTTGGCCTAAATACATCCCACCGTGTAACCCATGAGTTAATCTTAATGTGATGTTAACCAATGCAACATTTATGCAATAATCTTGTCTGTTAAAACGTTGATTTTCATAATCCTCTGATTAACGCTGACAATTGGGAAATATGGAGTAGTTGCATTTGGGTTTGCAATGTTATCGGCATCGTTAAAATCCACAAATTATTTACTTTGCACGGTTTTAATAACATTGTCCATGGAAATTCCTCCGCAGTGCAAAAAAATGATGTCCATTTAATATTACCTAACCTATGCCTCTTTAGCAGGTGGGAAATAGACACTGTATACATACGTTATATTAAATATTTTAATTCTTATCCCACAAAATATATTAAGCATTTCACAGTCCGAGTTGTCAGGCTTGAATTGGGTCACATTTTACTGGGCCCTTTGAGCAAGGGTTTTGTTTGTGCTGGGCATGGCGGGTTGGCAGGAAAGGTGGCAGGCTCCCAGTCCCATGCCTCTAGAGCATCAGACTACAGGCTAAAATATTGACTCTTAATTGCCTAGAATATGCCTTCAAAAACGGATGCATATGTTTCATAACGGCAACTGTAGAGACAGCTTCGTAGAATTTCCAACAGGAGCATCAACAAAAACGCAACAAAGTTGTACTGCCCATCCTCGGTATTTGGAAAAATGCTGTCCTGCACACTACGTAAATTTTCCCTGCCATTTATATCATCTGTATTATGTCATAGCTGTCCTATTCCAATCATTATTACACAACCATACTCCCTTCTGTTATTATGCAAATAACGCATCTTGGGAAGCCGCAATGTAAGAAGCTGTCATTACGGCGTGGAAACTGCTTCACGGGATGCTGCTGCTGCTGATGATGGCTGCATGGGAAACAAAATCGGTTTTTCTTATTGACCGGTTCCTATGGGTCACCTTTTAACCCCGAGCAAAATGTCTTAAAAGTCTAGATCGAATTTACAGTCCACTCATGCCTCGTTAGAATGAGCAGTGAAGTATTATTCACAGCTGAAAACTCACGAGCAGCTCTACAGCAATGGATACATATCGATTTAAAGCTTTCGTGACTGCATGGATTCATATTCTTGTTTTTTTCGATAAAGTCACGTCGTGAGAATTGTATCTTATTATGTTTAATTTGTATTATTTTATTATTTCCCTTCTATGTGACTTTACCGAAAGAACCAAGAAAAATGGATACATTGTTCACAATTACGCCCTAAAACGCAATTATTTAATGAAAGCAAACTAAATTGGAAACGTTATCATTGCTATTAAAACCAAATTGAAAGTATTTAGACTTGCATGTTATGCTGTGTTTTAAGTGTTGCCATATGTTCCCTTTATTATATATGTTTAAAAAAATCTAACTACGGTAACCTGGCTACAGAAAAATGATTGCCACACTGCAGATTTTGATTGACAAAAAAGTATTGCGTGACCTCTATTCTGTAATTCCACATTTACTTTTTGGAAAATTAAAGTGACACCTACAGCCAGCAAGGAGTGCCAATGAATTGCGTGCCCAGCTATGTGCATCACATAAAGTTCAACATGCGATGACCCTCGACATGAAATCTACATACAGCTACTGAGCAACCTTTTTATATATATTGTAGGCCTTTGCAACAAGGTGACAGAGAGAATATAACCAGAATCCACGGGTGGAGGCTGAGCAGAGGAAAGTGTCATGACCGAGACCAAGAGGCGATTGTGTTTTTACGCAAAGAGTGGTGGGAGTCTGGAACCGGCTGCCCACGCAACACGTGTGTGTGGAAGCTGATCACTAGGACTCTTGGAAGAAAGGCCTCGATCAAAGCCTAGAATCGATCTGCGACTGGAAACTGAATGAGCGAGGTGGACCGAATTTCCCCTTCTCGTTTGTCACCCAATTTACGTTCTGAATATCATTCCGCGGCAAGTTATCCCGGTCAGTTAAACAAAATTAAAGAAAAAATGTGCAGGTTGAGACTGTATAAAAAGATGTAAAAATATATATAACTACGTTGTGAAATGCTTTGGAAAAATCTGCAATACCTTGCAAGAACACCAGGTGTGTCTGATAACGCCACAGCCGAAACATAAATCATGTCTTATTCAGTTTTCTTTAGTAGGACACAACGTGGAAACTACATCACAATTACCACTTTTAATAGGGATCATCTGTATGCAGTTTATACTTTGTTCATAATCCAGGTCAGCCGCCTGGATAATTGTAATTCTTTGACAATTGATGATACCTTTTACAGACAGTTTACCTTGGATGTTGGCAAATGTGTAAGGAAAAGTGCTCTTGATTAATTTAATGACATTCCCCTCGGTAAGATGACTACCCCTTGTGAACTTTAAGATGTGTCTAACAGTCTGTCTATATCGGTGGCGATGTAGTCCTATATACACGGTGGTGGGATATCAGACGCTTGGTATGCTGTCACTGCATCTGCTTCATACGCGCTAATTATGTTAATCGTGTTAATCGCAAGTTTACCGACGCATTAAAGTGTTTGTGAGAATACTTTTACGTGAAATGCTAAAAGTGTTTTTATGGTGCTACAAACTACTGCATTATTCTACTACGGGACGATCATGTCAAAATATACCATTGGAAACGAGCCTCCATGTTTCTGTTTCGAATGATGTTTACGTATGTATATTGTGTGTGTGGCGGGGGGGGTTAAATCAACAATTGTGCTTAAATTTGTGCAGTCACGAAGAAATTGAAAGTGTCACTTCTGGAACGCCTGGCCCGGAACGACCTCTTGCACTCAACCCCGCAAAGCTCCCTTCCTCCAATCCACTATCGAGTGGGTTGCCACGTTTACCTTGTAAAGGCGCGTCGTCTCGCTGAACGAGCAAGATATACGTTCCGTGGTAACATTACTCGTGCAGCTGGTAAGCAAAAAAGCTGCCGGCCGTGGTGCGCCCCCCCCCCTGCCGATAGATCGGCCATATTCGATCGATCGGTCGGTCTACGCTCTCGTTAAGCGAACATTTGCTCGTTTTGCGAACAAAAAGTGTTCTCAATTAAAATGGCTCGTTGTGGCGAATTCTCGTGGAAAGAACGCTCGTTATGCGAGACACGCCTGTATTTGTGCCACGTGCTGGTTGATTGGCTGTATGGCTGAGTGCAGGAAGAGTGACTACTCCAAATTGAATACAGGAAGTGACACAAGACTGGAGTGATGCAAGTTCCATTTCAACACTGCCTAAGAGAGGGCAAAACTAATTTCAAAACAGCATGGAAAATCTAGGCCAGCAAGAAAGCTGGTTTTAGGCTAGCACCGATCAACATATTCATATGCCTGGGAGATCAAAGTGATGTAATGAATGTCACCACTTTAAATAGTGGGGGAAGAAACTAACATACTCATGGATAGTACATTAAAGGTGAGGGGGTAAGGTTATAAGCAAACGGAGCAAGTTGTCTGAAATCTACAAATGGCATACTGAGGAAAAAGAGACATTGAAATGGATGAAGATGTGAGCCTGAAGATTGAAAGCACACAACCCTGTAAAAGGATAATAACGAGAGAATGATCAAACTAAATTGGAGAACACAATGCACAGACATGTGTTATAATCTTGACTTAAAGCTTTCATGACTGCAGGAAGTCATATTCTTTTTGTCGTTCGGTAAAGTCACGTAGATAGATGATGACCGCTTATGTTGTGATCGAAACGTTTTTATTATTTTTTTGTAAGTTTTTTTTAACCTATCTACGTGGTTTTACCGAAAGACCCAAAGAATATGATTGAAAATGCCAAAGCAAGCAATGGATGCATACAAGCAGCAAAAATAAAGGTTGATGATTGGCAACACACAAATGGCCATCGTTACGGAGTAAGACAGAACAACAAATTAGTCAAATAATTTCAGACAGATCTCCATAGAAAAAAATGCATACAGCCCAGGAATCGGACAAGATCGCAGATGAAGAGGACGTTCCGGATGCCACACCTGAAGTCAACTGGTCCCTTCTCGGTATTTAAAGGGGAAGAGTTATTGGACCAAATAATATAACTGGATATCAGCAGAGGTGGGTCCTACTGCTGGTACAATCTGAGCAGACTCATTCACGAAACGTTTAGAGAAAAAATGGAATATGACAATCAAGGAATGATGCTTGAAGTATTCAAAAAAGGTTATATAAATTACTTGAAGAAATAGACCCATTGTTTTCTTACAGCATATATGTTTAACTTCTTTCGTACCGTACGTAGCCAACCGTGCTAATCGGAGGTGCGTGTATTTAAATGACTCCAAAAGATCATTGGGACGAAAAGAAACTAATTGAACCACAGACGCAAGCGGGATGAGGAAATGTTTATGTAATATAATCTACCAGATGTATGCGATTAATCGGATTCTGAAATAAACTCGTGAATTTCAATTACCATGGTGGCTAGATTTTGCAGACTATGAAAAAGCATTTGACGCGGTTAAAATGGACGCAACCATCCAAGCACTCACTCAAAAACATTCAGAAATAATAAAACCAATTCATGGAAATGGAACAGCCACAAAAGGATCATGTGAAGGATGCACCAACATATACATTAAATGGACAAGCTGACACTCTTTCGCCCAGGTTATTCACCGCGATATTAGCAGACGCTTGCCGAACGTCATGTTGAAGAAATGAAGGCACACGACATAATTACAGAGCAAACATTACGAACCGCCGCAGATGTTTCTGACAAAGTTCATTATAACGTCGCATGCGAATGAACGAAAGGGGTTGTGAGAAGAACTCAATGCCGTAGTGAAGGCCGGAAACGCTGTGCTCGTGATAAATACGAGCAGCGGAAAGGTCACGCGGGAACTAGTTCACAAATCAATCTGGAGACGTCTCCGTACGAGGGTCACGACTGGAAGAGAGAGCGGAGTGTGTGTGTGTGTACCTGGGACAGCTATTGAAGGCGGAAGGGGCATCGAAATAAACAGGTGGACCAGTGCAAATCTAGAGTGCTTTTGGAAAGGTGATCGTGCTGTTTGTGCACACAAACTCGGTGGAAATCATTGCGTGAGCTCCAATTGTGCGTTGTATTTAGTGGGCCTTTCGTTTAACATTTAATAAAATAAAATAAAGCTTAAACATTCCCCCCCCCAAATGAAAAAAAGTGGCTACAGAGATATTGGACAGATAAAACAAGATCGACGGACAGATCGGCAAGACATGCGAAGAGAGTTAAAGCGAACAACAACAACGCATTCTTTGGATGCTCTCTTTAAAAAAAATGCGTGACTCAGTGCCTTTCCATTTTTTTCGGCACCAAACGTCACGTGTTGCATGGTGTGACAGTCACATGTTCGGCCGTTGTTGAACAGCCTTGCGGGTGTCGTTTCCCAAGCGGCAATCGCAAACCCGCAGGGGTTTGTTGACGTGGCCGGTTTAGTCGAATCGTATGAACACACACACACTCACAATGACTATACCTATCCTAAACTCGTTGGCTCCCTAAGCCCGAAGCCCACGTTAAAGTAACGAACTGGGGACCTTTTAGATCAGGGGTGGGGAACCTTTTTTCTGACAAGGGCCGTTTGGATATTTATAACATCATTCGCGGGCCATACAAAATTAGGAGAAAGACACACTAAAATTAAATAACCTAGTAAAATATCGAAATGTAATGTAATGCAACACAGAGAGTCGGTCAACACACAATTAACGCATAGCCCGGTTGATTACGTATTTTGTCAACCAGGCTATGCGTTAATTGTGTGTTGACCGACTCTCTGTGTTGCATTACATTACATTTCGATATTTTACTAGGTTATTTAATTTTAGTGTGTCTTTCTCCTAATTTTCAAGCTTGTGTACCGTGCCACGTCGTCGTCCACTCATTGACATGCTAATTTTTTTCTCTGCCCCCTCCCTCTCTCCGCCCCCGCCCCCCTCTCTATATTTAAGGCCTCGTCACAGAAACGACCTCTCTCTTTGTGCTGATACGTGTTCTCTCTCTGTGTGTCTTTGTGATGTATGTCTGCTTGTATGTCTGTCTATAGTTTTCTGGTTAGATTTTTTTGTTGCTATTTCTTTTATACCTGATGATGATTGCTTGTGTTGCAATCGAAACGTCGTAGTATGCTATTATTTAATTTATTATTTTATCTTTATGCGTGACTTTACCGAAAGAACCAAATAATACATACAAAATTATCAACTTAAAAATTTGCCTGTTATATTTGGTCAAACATTTCATTAACTCACCCTAATGCGATGACTGGAACTGCTTCTCTTTGGTGAGGCGTGTGATGTTAGCTGGTATTGATGATGTTGCTACTCGCAACTGCTTTGCCAGGGTTGCTCCTTTATTTATTGAATTTCGAGTCCCGCCTGCGGTTGCCTTGGCAGGGCCACACCAAATGATTTCGCGGGCCTCATACGGCCCGCGGGCTGGACGTTCCTTCCCATCAAAGGTTGTCAAGGTAGGTTAAAAACACCCCACCTAATTCTGTCGTGCTATTCTGAGAGGGAGCGTTAATGAGCAGCATTAATTAGCCACTCTATAGACCGGTAATTCTCAACCTCTTTGGTATGGTGGCTCCCAATAAAGACCAATCGACCCTGTGCGATCCTCCAAGTTCCGGAGGTCACTACTGCTACACAGAAAACACTTTTAACAGGTTAAATATAACAAAAAAAGATGTCAAACATAATATCCACGTCTATTTGGCCATGATCTGTTATTTTTACTTTGTTGATTTTATCTGCAATAAATTGAGAATGCATTTCTTGTCAACGTTGTCTTGTAGGATGTGACCATTCCGATGGAGGCATTGATGATGTTTTAAACCTATTATTTAAATACGGAACTTGCCACAGAAATGACTGGGCAACCGTAGGAATTGAACGTCCACTCTGTACAAGCTGGCTCAGTATGGTGACCATATACCGACTACAAGGCTATCTAGCCACATACAAGCGACGGATTTAATTGTTTTTGTTGCTAAATCTACGATTTGTTTCCACGTGATTTTTGTGTGTGTGTGTGTACGGTCCCTTTTGAGCAGTGGGAGAGAGAACATTCTTGCAACCACAATGGGGGTGGTTGTACTTTTCCTGCAATATGTCTCGTGACAAGCCATGGAAGCGTCTTGTGATGCATTAAGCACCACCCACCCCCCATCACTGCCTCGTGAACTGCTGCACCTCACCTTGTTTGTAATCGTTGTACGTGATTGTGCGTGCCGTCGCAAAGGCGTTGCTGCATACCGGAGCAATGCACTGCGCCTTTGGTAATGACTGCAGATCGTTCCTTGTGTGGGAGTTTATCTTGCCACCAACAATAACACTATGTAACGCATTTTTTTGTTCCTGGGTACTGAGCGTTATTTTTTTAATTGCTTATGCATAAAAAGTATAGAACATGGTTATTATTCCCCACAAACTTTGCTTTTGTGACCAGGATTTTACGTGAAGGAATGACACAAATGCACACGTTTTCTCATTGAAAATAGGACATTTCAAAATATCACTGTCCTGGGAATAATAGCCATTTTCTGTACTTTTGAGGCATAAGCAATTAGGAAATAACACTTACTACCCAGGAACAAATATTTTTTGTTACACAGTTTTATCCTCCGGGTGAGTGACTCATATAAACATCCTGTATCGCCGATGGCAAGTTAGCTAGTATGTTGTAAAGGTATACATTTGTTAACTGAATTTTGCCAGTTTAACACGTAGGCTTTGGCGACCAATATTATTCATAATAAACGTGTTTGGGTTAGATCGCGTTATTTATAAATGTGTCATAACCCTCCACCACCCGACGATGATGCTGGATGCAATTACCAGCGAAACGTCGTACTCAAAAATTGTAAATGTTGTGGTTTCACGCTTCAACACACCGGTGGGCTAAAGTAGTGAACTATTTGTCTTTTGTCAACGTGACACTTTTTTGCTGATTGGCCGTGTCGGGTGGTGGAGGGTTACGACACATTTATAAATAACGCGATCTAACCCAAAAACGTTTATTATGAGCTTTGCCAGTTAATTGGTTAAATGTATCAACATCAGCCACGCTCAATCCACTGCTGGATGAAGGCCTCCCCAAGCCCTCGCCGCCCCTCACGATCCTGCAATGCAACGATCCACCCAGCACCTCCACACAAACTGATTTCATCGCTCCATCTCCCCGGCGGCCGACGACTCAGACGCATTCCATCCCTTGGCTGCCACTCCATGACTCTTCTTGATCATCATCCATCACCCGCTTCTAGCGACGTGTCCTGCCAAAGCCAACTTGTCTTAATTACATTTATTTTCCGCACCTTCGATTAGCACGGTTGGCCAGGTACGGTGCGGAAGAAGTTCTACATAAATTATGACCGTTCTTTAATCCATGTGTTCCTATTTCGGTCCTTCAATGTAATTCCAAGCAATCTTGATTTGAAGCTTTCGTGACTGCAGGAATCCATACTTTTTGGTTCTTTCGGTAAAGTCACGTAGATGTAATAAAAGACTTGACCACGATCTCTGGCTCAGTGTCCTTTATTCGGTCCGTACTGCGTTCCCACACGGCTGTCTCTCTTATTCTCTCTGTGCTGGTTCCGATGTCACTCCAGTCCACATCAGCAGCCCCGCTGCTGTTCTTGTCGCTCTTGCAGCCCCACAGCAGCTCCGCTGCTGTACTCTCACACAGCTCCCTTGGCTGTTCCTGCTGCAGCTCTGACAGCCTCGTGCTGTCTCGCCTTCTCGTCGCTCCTGCGACTCTTGGCAGCCACCCCGCTGCCCCTCACACACAGCCTTACTGCCTATCTCTATCTGCAGCTTTACACCTCCCAGTAGCTCCCTACTGTTCCCAGGGTTGGCTCCCGCTTCTGACGGTGCCCCCTCGGCTCGTACGCCCGCGTGGCCCCACACCTTTCCATTCACACCCCGACTGCCTTCTCCTTCCGGTTTACCCGCTTAAGGACCCCCTACCTTTCACCCACGTCACCTGGCTCTGCCTCCTCGTGACGTCACATCCGGAAGGTCGCTTTCGCCCGCATTACACCACCCTCCCCCATAGAAAAAACCCAGCCGACCTCGGCTGAACAACACCAAAGCGTAATGCGGTGAACCGACCTTCCCCCTTAAAGGACACTAAGCATGCAATATAACAACAAGAACAACACACAAGTAACATCGACGAACGTACGAAAGCATGCGATAAATACGACGGCAAGAACAAGAACAATAACAACATACAATCAACGAAACGTAAGCGATTTGGAACGAGTGCGGGTCGCCGGCCCGTCCCGGACGGTCGGCGGCCCACTTGTAGAACGGGGACGCGATGGAACACGAGAAATGACAGGGGGTAATTCCCCTGCTGCGATTGGAAGTCCACCGACATCTCGTGTCCCTGACGAATCAGTCTTGGTCGTATTCCGCGAATGCGCCTGCAGCGGGGTCGGAAGGGTCGCCGGGCTTGAAGGTCCCGCAGCCCTGGCAGGCGCCCTCCGAACAGGCCCACTCCTCCCCCGCGGTGTCACGGTCGGCCTGTCTGGAACAGGTACGACAGGCGCTCTAGCAAGATCAATGGACGCAGGCGGGGAAGAGTCAGAGTCAGCAGCAACAGACCCCGGCAAGGCAACATTGGGAGATGACGCATCACGTAGGGGAGCAACATATGGTTTCAACCGCGACGTATGAACAAACCAACGGCGAGAACCAAACTGAACGCGCGCCGACTGTGGATTGGGAACCTCAATGAGGCGCACAGGACCATGCCAAGGTTTGTGCAATTTAGGAGAGGTCCCCGGCCGCACCTGCGGGCAATGGAGCCAGGCCAGGTCTCCCACCTTCCAGGGGCACTCCCCCTCAGACCGCCGAGCATACCGCTCGTTCCGGGCCTGGGCTTTGGCCGTAGCCACGCGGGCGTTTTCCCGCGCCTCCGTAACCCGGCGAACCGTGTCCTGAATGTATTCAGGGAGTGGTTTACGAGGTCCCTTCACCCCAGTACCCAATTGCACATCCACCGGAGGCACGTTTTCCCGACCATACATAAGGTAAAACGGCGAATACCCTGTAGCCGCATGGGGCGTCATCCTGTACGCCGAAAGCACTCCGGGGATGTGCAGATCCCAATCCGATTGCTGTTCACTCACAGTATGGCAAAGCATGGCAGACAATGTCCTGTTCAGCCGCTCAACCATACCATCCGTCGGCCCTGGTCCGTGAGGAGTCTCTCCGGCGCCCCCTTGTCCATAATGTACCCAAACAAAAAGGCGTCGGTGATGGCCGCGGCCGACTGATCGGGCAACGGCCAGGCCATCGGCCAACGGGAGAGATACTCAACCCCTACCAGCAAATATTTATTTCCCCTCGCCGATGGTGGGAAGGGTCCCAATATGTCCAGTGCCACCAATTCATTGACTCGAGACACCTGAATCGACTGGAGAGGCGGCACGTAAGGATGTTTAGGCGGCTTACGCCGGGCGCATTCAGGGCACGCGCGCACGTGCCCTACGACATCTGTCGCCATGCCGTGCCAAAAATAATGACGTTGTAACGTCAACAAGGTCTTCTGCACCCCTAAATGCAATAGTGTGTCACAATGGAGAGTTCTAATCAACTCAAATCGCAAGGACGTTGGTACCACCACACGCCAGCTTTCCTGGAACCTTTCTTGCCACATAAGCAGACCATCTCGGAGAGCGGTTCGCGGCCCCACAGCCGAACTCGGACTCCCATTGTCCCTCATAGACCGCTTCCGCATGGACAACAACGACTCGTCCATCATCTGTTCCCGAATCCAGACAGACCGCGGCAGATTCAAAACCCCATCAGTCGGTCCCGGTTCCATCGGAGTATCCGACTTCCCGACGGCCAACGTGAGCGGCTGAGGGGGGTTGAGAATCGGCGAACACCTATGCGTCCCCGACGCACATTTACAAGGGGCGCGCCCTGGTAATCTGGAAAGTGCGTCAGCGTTCGCATGGCGCACTCCCTTCCGATGTTGAATTTGGAAGGAAAATTCCTGCAGCGTGTCCAACCAACGTGCCCACTGTCCCGATGGCTGGTCCATTTTAAGTGCATATTGCAAGGCCGCATGATCCGTACGCACAATAAACGAACGACCGTAAAGGTACGGTCGAAATTGGCGTAGGAATAAAACAACCGCCAAAAGTTCTCTACGAGTGACACAGTAGCGTGTTTCCACAGGCGACAAGACTCGGCTACCATACGCCACGACGCGCTCTACGCCCCCTTTAGACTGTGATAATACTGCCCCAATACCTGTGTCACTCGCATCCGTATCAAGAATGAAAGGGCGATCAAAATCGGGATAATCCAATGTCGGGGCCGTAGCCAATAGATCACGCAGACTCCGAAAGGCCGCCTCTTCCGGCTCTCCCCAAACAAATTTCCGTCCTTTACCCGTAAGGAGATGCAAGGGCCTCGCAATCGTCGCAAACCCTGGCACAAATCTTCGGTAATACGAGGCAAATCCCAAAAACCGCCGAACATCCCCCACGGAGGCCGGAGTCGGCCAATCCCGGACGCACGCCGTCTTTTCCGGATCCGTGGACACCCCCTCTGCACTCACAATGTGCCCCAAATAACGGACGGACCGTTGCAGTAGGTGGCATTTCTTTGGTTTGAATTTCAAATTGGCAGAGCGCATCCTCGTGAACACTGTCTCCAGCCGCGTTAAATGTTCCTCGAATGTGCGGCTGAACACAATAATATCGTCCAAATATATAAGACACGTCTCCCACTGCAACCCCGTCAAAACGAGCTCCATCAACCTTTGAAACGTAGCAGGGGCCGCATTCAATCCCATCGGGAGGCAGTTGAATTGAAATAACCCCTGCGGCGTACGGAATGCGGTTTTCTCCCGTGAGGACTCGTCAAGGGGAAGCTGCCAAAATCCCGAAGAGAGGTCCAGTGTGGAAAAGAACTTAGCCCCCGACAATGCGTCAAGGGAGTCGTCCATACGCGGCAGGGGGTACGCATCTGCCACCGATATCTTATTCAATTTCCGGAAATCGACACAAAATCGCAAGTTGCCATCCTTTTTCTTAACCAAGACCACAGGAGCGCCCCATGGGCTGTTAGATGGCGATATAATGTCCGCAGCCAACATGTCTTCCACCGCCCCCCGAACGTGTTCTCGCTCCGCTGGACTCATCCGATGCGAATTTAACCGAATAGGGGCAGCGTCGCCCGTCTCAATATGATGGGAAAGCAACGATGTGCGTCCCAAATCCAAATCGTCGGAGCTGAACACATCCGAATACGTCAGCAACAATTTACGCAGCGCTTCACGTTGCCCCACGGACAGGGAAGAATTTTCGTCACATAAGGTAGCGATCCAACGATTATCCGAACCCCTTGGCTCGGAAACACCAGCGACCACTCCCCGGCGATGCGGACAATCGTGCGTCGCAAACGCCGTAGTGGCATGTGCCACAACCGTACCGGCCGGAACACGGATGTTTTCCACCCCCGCATTAAGCACCTGTAAAACCGGTAATTGATCCGGCCGGACGATGGTCTGTGCCCCAACTAACGCCAATCCCGTTGTTATCGTGGCGGATGGTGACAACAAGACCCCTAATGCTCCTAGCCGATTGGGCAGGGGCTTCCGATACCGCAAGGGTATAAGCATCTGTGAACCAGGTGGGATGTCCACAGATGCGACGGACAGCGCCTGCACCTGTACGGCCGAAGCAGGTCGCCCCCAGGGCGACGGCAGAAACGAGATTCGACGGCCCCCCGGCAATTCAATACAATTCTCATTGATTTTAATCAAAATGGGCATCTTAGCCAAAAAATCCGTGCCTAGTAAGCAAGGAACCGCCAAAGATCTCGATATTAACACAACGCCCGAAGCCGACACATCCCCTATAGATATCTTAGCATCCACCTGGCCCACGATACCCATACTACCCCCGTTCGCAGCGACGCAAGACCCATAAACTGGACGCACAGCCCCAGGCGGAATGCCCAACAGATGGAAAATGACATCCGATATAATAGTCGCAGACGCTCCCGAGTCGACCAAAATGCGCACGTCCACACCTTGTATAGACCCCGGTACAGTGGACGAACCCGTAGCGGCCGCGACAACTCTCCGTGCCAATTTGCGCCACTGCGTAACTGAATGACAAGGCCCCGTCGATGGCCTTTCTTTAACAACAACAATAGGATCGCGCAACAAAGGTGGTGGGTGAGGTGTAAAGCCTTGCCGAGTGTCTGGTGCGTGCCGACATGCCTGTTTCGGAGGTTCCTTGGTCGGCTTGTCCGGTGTTGTGGGCTCCTGCTGCGGCGGACCCGGGAAGCGGGCCCAGCAATCTTTGGCGTAATGGCCCCTACGGCCGCAGCGGAAGCAATCGGCCTCGTTGCGCCGAAGCGCAGGTCTTGCATCCCAGCGGCCCCGTCCCGATGGCGTAGCGCGCGGCCCCGGCCTTCCGCGTCCCGACCATGGAGAGGAGGCGGCCGTCAGCTCCTGTGGACCCCGCTCATCCGGCACATAGATCGCCCTTGTGGGGTCCCACCCCATCGCGCCTCCTTCCTTGACGGGCCCACCCGTCCATGCCGCCACTTGCTTCCAGCGACGGAGATTAAACTGCGCATCCAGACACTTTGCTGCCGCCCGGGACGTGAGCTTCTCATGCCCACACACAGGCATGGGGATCCCCAGATCCCGAGACAGCTCCAGCATTTTTCCCAATATGAGAGGCTCGAGCAGATCCTGTGGCGTGTCAGGATATGCTGCCATGGCCAGCTCCAACACCGCACCCCTGAACGCCACGGGCGATTCTTCGGGTGCTCGTTGTCGTTGAGCGAATCGCCGATGCGCGTCGTCAGGTGGCTCATAGGCGTCGGCCATTTCCTCAAAAACTCCACATAAAGTCTTCTTCTTATCGGCCGTTATGGAACGGAAAAATCGAACAGATTCGTCGTCCAGTAGAGTCGGCAACACTTCCAAGGCCTCCGCATCGGTCCATCTTGCTGAACGAACCGCCGCCAAAAATCGGCAGGCGAAAGCGCTCCAATCGCCCCCGATAGAGAATTCCTTAACTGTAGTAAGGTGGCGACTCCGACTCCTCTTTACGCCGTCTTCCAATGATGGTTGTTCTGGAGGCAAATTCAAAATGGCGTCGGCCCGCGGCGTGGCCAAGATGGCGGTTTGGCGCCGCGGAGCGCGCAAGATGGCGTCTTCTTGCCGCGTGGCCAATGGCGGCGGCAGGGCAGGCAACGTGGCGGCCCGTGGAGCACCTTCACGTTCCATCGTCGTCCTTGGCGTAACGAGGTGACATAGATGCGCCAGGACGTCCTTGAGTGTCTCCAGTTGTTCTGCCACCTGTTGCCATCTTTGCTCAGCGTCCGATGTTGTTGACGGACCCGCCATCGCGCCGACATCTTCCACGCCCGTCCCCGTGCTCGCCTCAGCAGGGCTCTCCTCCACCACCCCAGCAGAATCCGTGGTCGGAGGGAATTCGTCGTCGTCGGACGAAGAAGCCGATGCTGGCGCCGGGGGAATTTTCTTCCTTACTTGCTTAGACATGCCGTTTCACTTCTGACCCCAGTGTAATAAAAGACTTGACCACGATCTCTGGCTCAGTGTCCTTTATTCGGTCCGTACTGCGTTCCCACATGGCTGTCTCTCTTATTCTCTCTGTGCTGGTTCCGATGTCACTCCAGTCCACATCAGCAGCCCCGCTGCTGTTCTTGTCGCTCTTGCAGCCCCACAGCAGCTCCGCTGCTGTACTCTCACACAGCTCCCTTGGCTGTTCCTGCTGCAGCTCTGACAGCCTCGTGCTGTCTCGCCTTCTCGTCGCTCCTGCGACTCTTGGCAGCCACCCCGCTGCCCCTCACACACAGCCTTACTGCCTATCTCTATCTGCAGCTTTACACCTCCCAGTAGCTCCCTACTGTTCCCAGGGTTGGCTCCCGCTTCTGACGGTGCCCCCTCGGCTCGTACGCCCGCGTGGCCCCACACCTTTCCATTCACACCCCGACTGACTTCTCTTTCCGGTTTACCCGCTTAAGGACCCCCTACCTTTCACCCACGTCACCTGGCTCCGCCTCCTCGTGACGTCACATCCGGAAGGTCGCTTTCGCCCGCATTACATAGGTATAAAGTAAACTAAAATAAATCAAGACGTTTTGATCGCAACACAAGCGGTCGTTGTTCAGCAATTCAGCAGTTCCAATGCTGGATTATATTTTTTCCGCCTGAGGACGACCGCTTGTGTTGCGATCGAAACGTCGTGATTTATTTTATTTTACTTTATACCTACGTGACTTTACTGAAAGAACCAAAGAGTATAATTCCAAGTATCCACCCATCTCTCCATTCTTCTTTGGGCACTTTTCAGTTTTTGTTTTATATTTGTTGGCAACGACACGTGATAGAAGACAGTACTGCATAGCACGCACTAATTACAATCGTTCGTCGTGTTACATTCATTATTAAGTTCACTTTTGCAAAAATAACTTCCAGCTCGCACCCATCACCCGTCTTTATTTCATCATGGCTATTCCCGGTCTGATTTTAATAGCCCACCCAGGTACACATACACACACACCTGCTGCGTCTACAGCTGTGGTCCCTCTGACAACATGTCTCCAGTTGTGTCAACAACTATGTTGTAATTATCCTGAGCGAAACTTTGCAGCTGCCTGCATTCAAATCTTCGAAACATTTTCCCGCAGTCCAGTCTCATCAGACGTGAGTCAGAATGGCAACGTCGTCAGCATGTGTAATGTTTTCTCCATTGATATATATGCCTTTATTTCTCAAATAAAAATGTTCGGTTAAATACACTTTGCAATATTTTGATTTTTTTTTGGGTAATTCACAAGACGGTACAAAAATAAGTGTGCAGTGCTCTTCCCCCAACCTACAATTATCTTAGCAGTGATTCATCTATCACGAACTGTCCACTCCTATAAATAGCGGCCGCAAATTTGAGTACAAATACATTATTGATCTAATGTGTTCACGGCTATATTTAGTTGAATGTAACTTTTTAAACTCTTGCATTTAAGTCAAAATGAAGCACAATCCCCAGGCAGGTATCAGCCGATGCCAGGTTTTTTTAAACTCTAGTCCTTACACACCCGAGTTATGGTCCTGGTTTATTGTTTCCAAGCACAAGATGCTTGCAGTGTTTATAATGACGTCATTTCAAATTGAGATGAGAGAACGTGAACAGGCAGACTGGTGAGAAATCCTTCTCAAGTAAAACAGGCTCTTTTTCCTTCCGGATGAATCCATGTTATCCCTTGTGTAAGACTGTTCGAAGCTTATCTTGATAGGGCCTTCAATATAATGCACAGCTAAAGAGCCTCCCGCCTGTCCAAATAAACAATATGATTATGTTCATCTCTATTGACCCAAAGCCAGTATTGGACAATCTGCATTCCCACAAGGGGAACCAATTTCTACATAGGACACCACTATTGACTGCCCCTAAAGTCGTGCTTATATTATGAACTGGAAGGCCTGACTCACCTGAATTGCACGTGACAGATCTGGAAACCTAAGGAGGTTTGACCCCGGACGGTGCCTGGACAGGTGACTACCATTACCAAACAGGTGGTTACATGGCTGTGCGGCTACGTGGTGGACAGCATAGGACGGTAGAGAAAAAGCCATTGTAATTATATGCCCAGCACGTCTGTACTCCAAGCCTTCACCATCCCACACTCGGGTATAGTGAAAATGTAGTAAGTCAAACCTCCACAAACCCACGCGGTATGGGGAGGCCCTTACCCAGCGATGGATTGACAAAAGGATGGCACAATCAGCACTTGACTAAAACTGTCGAGTGCTGAAACCTAAAATGCCACCCAGCAGTCAAAATAAGTCACGGTGATGTCCTGCTCAAATGAGCCCTGCAGAGCCAGTGTTGGAAAAGGTTACAATGACGAGGGTAGAGTCTCACCATAGGACATCCACTGATGATGATTCCCCCACAAAGTTGGGCTGAGTCAACCTCCAACCAGGATTTTAACTTGTAATCTTCGGAGGCAATCACTCTATTGTTGAGCCACCAGGCCAGTTAAATGGACTATTCTATATCACGTTTATCTAAGGTAATGCCATATGTGTATAGCCCAGGAAAATAATGCCCATTTGCGTGCATCTGAGAGGGATGTAGGCAGCGTATGCATTCACAACTGCTGCATCGGTAGTGAGCAAGTACCTCCTGTCTAAATTCTGAGTAATGAGAGGTCAGAGAGGTAAGAAGGGGGCGAGGCGTTGGAGGCTCTTGAAATAATACACAGGGACTCTTGCGTGGAGATTCAACCCGGCAATGGATGTGGTGCATGGCACAGGGGAAGCTCTCAGAGGTCACCTTGACTTAGCTGCACATTGCTACAAGTTGAACGAGCAACTGCCTTACTCAAAACATCTTTGAGCGTCCGCATCCCGAGAGCGATATTGTCAACACAAGTGTCAATTTGTTTTAGCTCCTCCACATGTCCATCCATTTGTCAAACGACCGTCGGATGAGCATCTCTCTCCACGCAATGTGGGCTGTTTACCCGTACTTTGCCATGCACTTGCTTTGACTGTGTCGATCGCTGATGGGCAACTGAGCTTCGAATTCGCTCTCTTTAAGCTCTCCATGTTTACACTCGCACTGTACAATGTTGTTGTCACTCGCTTACCTGGGTCTCCCTTGCAAAAAAAGAGAGAAAACTGCACTTTCTGTGTCATTGTGTTCATTAAGTTGGACGCAGATAAGTGTAGACAACAGAATATCTGTGTTCACATTTTATAGAGTACAATATATAATGACATGCATCACCAGAAAGATGAATATGATTTAAGCCGTGGGATTGCAACACGATTAGAGGGGTTCAATTGTCCCAGAGATTGTATCCCAGTAAACTTATGGCACCATAGCACTGAATCCTCTACAGTTGGTATTACCACTTGCGTAGTTTATACTGAGCTGTGTGACTCTCCCTGCATTGTAATTATTATCGTTTGTCTTGACTTCAGCATCAGTAATTCGTTCTTAGTATTGCACTTGTGGTTATACACTTGAGGGTTTGTGTTTATACCACTAATGGCCAATTTACTTTAACAGGCCTTCTTACAACTGGATTAACAGGCAATACAATTAATCGTTGCGCAGTTATATATATATTAATAGCAAATAAAAACATAAACGGTTAAGTAGGATGAATAGATTAACCATAATATACATTTAACATTCTGTGTTTGTGGTGAGAGTCCATTGAGAATCAATACCTCTTCAACAAGGGAGACTTGGATAACAGTGGAGCAGTATTTATACTTGACTACAGGACTGTAAAGAATGTAATTGTTTCAAATGTGGGGTTCTGGATATGATACTGCCAGAGTACCTCCCCCTAACAATTCAATGTTACAGGGTCTTAAACATCCACTTTACAGCATTCATCTACAGTGTATATTGTAATGCCTCGATATGCGTATATTCGATAAACAAAGTTTCGGTATAATGAACTTTGGATTTTTGTAACCATTAATTTACATAGGAAGCCAAAAAAAGTTAAACAATACATACACTGAAATGAATACAGTATATACAAAATGTTTTAATCGATCTACGGTACTAAAATTAATGAGTAACATATTTATTTTATTTACGTCATTTTTTATTTAATACTGTATAGTATAAAATATGTATTTTTCAATATACGGTAAATTGTTTTTGTTTATAATATGAATGGTAAATTATGTCGTGTTTATAGTTTGAAATGGCAAGTTACGAAGGCTGGGAACGCATCCCCCCATGAGTGATGTTATACGTTATTCAATATACACAACGTTTCAATATACGAAGCTCGAGGAGCGTATCCACTTCGTATGTCGAGGTGTTTACTACTAGACATGCATATTCAAAAATTAAAAGTCACAGTGATTTACAAAGGAAGTGTCCGTATATGGACATGGCTTTTTGACGATGGTAGTAAGGGACTCCTCTACTTACGGACGAGTTAGGTTCTAGAGGTTGTTCGTAAGTCGATGTATTCGTGAGTCCAACATTACTCCTGTCGATTCCAAACATGTTGTACTTCATGTACACTAAACAAGGGGACTGGCTTCAAAAGTTTTACATCTCTTGTAGATGTAGATGCCATTGGTTCTTCAAGTTCTGCAGATGTAGATGCCACTGGTTCTTCACGTTTTGCAGATGTAGATGCCACTGGTTCTTCACGTTCTGCAGATGTAGATGCCACTTGTTCTTCACGTTCTGCAGATGTAGATGCTACTGGTTCTTCACGTTCTGCAGATGTAGATGCTACTGGTTCTTCACGTTCTGCAGATGTAGATGCCACTGGTTCTTCACGTTCTGCAGATGTAGATGCCACTGGTCCTTCACGTTCTGCAGATGTAGATGCCACCATCCCCAACTATTGCGTGGGGTTGGTTGAACTTACGACTCTCGGTCCGAACAGGCAACTGGACATACGAACCAGGTTTGTTCGTATCTCTGAAGGTTTGTAAGTCGAATGTTCGTAAGTCGTGGGGTCCCTGTAGGTGTGGAATGTTATATGGAATGGTGGCAAGGCCTTGGCATACGTGTCAACCCATACGGTATACCCGTATTCTTGTACAGAGAAATTGAGTTTTCAGGTCCATATGGCGTACAGCCGTTTCAATGCGGGCAAAAACATGTTTTTGTCTATTTGTTTGTGTTTCTCCCTTGCGATGGGACTTTGTAGGATGAACGTTGAGATTTATAAGGGTACGGGGTGATCTATGAGATCTGAATTTGTCTGTAATAAGTGAGGCACTGATAAGGGCTTTGGTCACACACTTTATTATTATTCATTTATTTGGTGATGATGCTGTTGCGTTGGCAGAGTGGTGCAAAATAAACATAAACAACTCAGTACATCCGCCAACAACACATTAGTGTGTGTGGCCTTAAAAAGGAACACTATGCAATCGACGTTTTGGGCAATGCGCCTTTTTCATAGCACAATTAATCGGTGAAAAAAAGCGGATTTATAAAATCGGGGCTGTACATGCACAATAATGAACAGTGAACCGAATTAATAATAAGTCAATGTAATCGTGTGAATGTAAAAATGTACAGTAATATTAATACAGTATTTATATAATAATTTTATTTTGGTAATTCTCGTGAATTGATAATAATTCTCCTCTCACCATTATGAGAATAAATAATATTATTAATAATCATGAAAAATATTGATAAATTAAACAATTAATATATGAACTACTACTACTATAATAATAAGAACGCGTGTAATAATGTGGTTGCGTTGTCAGGGCAGGGTGGCGTGTCCCTTTAACTCGCTCTCATATCACCTCCTACGCCCGCAACAGCAGTAATTCTTTCTCATTTCTAAATCACTATCGTTACATAGAAGGGGCTGTCACCAGCATCGTCGTCGTTGTTATTTGAACCGTAACATTATCGGCATTGTCACGGCGGGATATATATAGAGAGAGAGGTTTTATATTTGATAATTTAATTTGTTATTTAGAATTTGAGGCGATGGGGCACAGCGCGTTCCGTCGGCGCGGAGAATGCGGTTTTAAATGAGTGTATAATGTCACGTAATTTTTTTTTTACATTTTAAAACGAGTGAGATTTTTGTTTTAAAGAAAAGGACATTTTTTTAAAAAGAATAATAATATTCTATTGACTATTTTTTTCGTCACGCCGTATCGAGGCCGTGGGTGGGAGGGCTCCAGGCGATGACGGCAGAAACCTTGCGGCGATCAGGTGAGAGAGCGTTCGCTTGTCGTGGTTATTTTAATGCGCTGCGATTAAAGCGAAAGCTTCGTCGCGATTTAAAGCGTAAAGTAAAAAAATAAAATTGTTGATTTGCTTTCGCGCGTTTTGTTTAACGTAAACGAAATCCACCGGCGACGACGCGTTCGCCGCGATCCCCGCGACGTTGCCCCAGCAACGCGCCGACGAGGCTGCGTTGGGCGGGGGGTTGCGAGGGCCGTTAGGGATCGCGACGATTTGGTGTCGTCGAATAAATGAACTGGTGGACGTTGAATCGTCGTTACCTTCCAGTTATGTGCCACAGTGCGCCCCGTTGTGTTAAATGGGGCCCTCTGCGGCCAGTAACAACATTTGGTTATCCAGCGGCATAACAACCTTTGGTTATCCAGCGGCGTGCGCTTAACTGCGAATGAGACCGAGAATGTCGAAACTGAGGTCCCAGATACCTGGGCTGAGAAAAAAAACCTTAAAATGCTTTAAAGATGATAATGGTCTGTAAATTGCAATGGGCCGATGGACTTGACGCGTATTTTGTGTTTCGCTTGTGGGAGAGATGGAGTGGATTTCTGCTTAATTTGCTCTTGCGGCGTGAGAATGGTTATGGGGTTTTGGATCGCCATTGAATTTGAGGCCCAATTCTCCGATTTGATTTTTCCTATTTTTAATATCGAATTCACTTTCATCGTGGGTCACTGCTTTATGCCAAGTTATATGTTCATTTTCATCAACTCCACTGCTCCTCCTCCAAGCCAGCAGCCCTAAGCGGTCCTGCGATGTTCATAATCCACCCAGCACCGGCTAAAATCTCAGTCAGAGGGACACGAGAATTCTGAACCTGTATAACCGCTCTTACGTTAGCAGTGGTGCACAAGCACAATTAACAACAACAAAACCAATTAAACATTAGCAAATAACAGTGTGGGTTTAAATGAAAAAATGTGTATACAAATTTGCTACGTTTTGGGCAAGGGCTCCATGTCTTATGTAGAAGGACCTTAGCCCAAAACGTCGCCTTTAAACAAAAATAAAAATGTTGGCGATATAAACCACAAAAATATAAACATTTAATAGGCAACGTTTCAGGCAATGGCCCTTAGTGTATACAATAGGAGGTTGAGGCGCTTTTGTAAAGCTAATCTGAATGAACTTGACTTATAAAAGTAACATACTGCAGCAATGTACCTACAAATAACGTGAAATATCGTTCAGAAACATGGTCAGCAAAAAAAAATACAACAAAGAAATACGCAGCGATGCATGCTTTGGAATATAAAAAATATGCTTATTTTAAATGTTCATTTAATCATTTATTCCACCCTTGCGTATGGCAATTTAACCAGGAGCTAAATGCCAATAAATGGTGAGGCCTGCTAGCCACGGAAGGTCTTCACGAGAGAGTTGATGTAGTTTTGATATTACCTCCTTGAAGGAGCGCAGACTGCTGTGGCTTTCTTACATGGTCCATAGTTTGGGTTGCATGGCCGCAGTCACTTCTGGCTTGTGTCTTTAATTTCTAATTCGTGAAGGGAGATGTGTGCATTGGCGTGTTTATGTTCTGATGTGGTTGATGGTTCTACCACCGGTATCTTCGAGGAATGTCAAAGCCAGGCGGCACGATGTTTGGGTCACGAATGAGCAGCAGCTGTTTTTTTTTCTGGACGTCCGCGTTGTTCCACTCTGTCCGCCAGCATTTTGCCGGATCTGGGCGAGATTCTAGGATGATAGCACGATCTCAGAAGGGGGATCGGGATTTGAGTCATTGGCAAGGTACATTGGTGGGGTTTTTCGTTCATGGGTAGGTTGTCAATGTTAAGACAACGTGAAAACTCCCTTGCAATGTACATGTCTCTGCGGATATTTGGTTACAGAATGTTCGCCGGAATATGGAGCCAGTGGATTGGTGTTGATTGCAGTGTTCTGGTTATGATGCTAATTGCGCTATTTAATTGTGCATCTCGCAGTTTTGTGTACGAGCTCATGGACCATGTTGGAGCGCAATAATCTTGCCATCGAGTAGATCAGTGAGAGGGCAGCATTCACAGCACATCAGCTGAGGCACCCCAAGTTTCTGTAGCAGGGCGATTCTCTATTTAGCCTTTTTACAGGTCTGTTTTATGTGGATCTTGAAGGTCATACTCCTATTCATGATAATCCCTAGATATCTGGCAGTGGGGTCATAGCGCACTGGGCTACCACGGAAGAACACATCAAGGGTGGCATCTGATGCATGATTGTTAAGGTGGAGAGCGCTTGTGAAGTATTTGGTTGGAGTCTCCAGTGACTGAAATATGCCTCCAGCTGTTAGAATATTGACAGTGTTCTCGAGGTTTGTGCCATGTGCAGAAAGGGCTGCATCATCTGCATATTGAACTTGCGAGATTACGCACATAGCAGGTAACTTGTGTTTCTGTTAAATAGTGACGTGCTCGTTACCGAGCCTTGGGGCAGACCATTGGTCATAGTTCTCTTGCGGCTGTTTACCAGACAGGTGGACACTGACAGTGTGATTGCTGAACCCTTCCTCGATCAGGTGAACAGTAAAACGACATCTGATGATTTTGAACAACTTCAGCAGCAGGCCACGATGCCAAACAGTGCCATTAGCAGTGAAGAGGTCAGTCATTGCTGCTGCATATTACAGGTTTTGTGGGTTAGATCACGTAAATATATAAATGTGTCATTAAACCCCCCACCACCCAAAACAGCCAATTAATAAAGTTTGTCACATAAACAGAACTTGCCAATTTGTTACTAGTACAGCACACTGGTGTGTTGGAGAGCAAAGCCACAACAACGTAGTAATGAATTGGCATGTTCTGTTTACATGACAAACCTTACTAATTAGCTGTGTTGGGTGGTGGCGGGTTTAACGACACATTAATATATTTACGCGATCTAACCCAAACAATATGTTTTATGGATAACATTGGTCACGAAAGCCTACGTGTTAAATTACTGCTGCAGTTTTATGTTGATGCTGGAGATCAGCTTCCGCGAGGGTGGTGAAGGCAATGATCTGTTTGCAGCAGCTACAGCCGGTTCGAAATCTGGCTTGTTCAGGAGGCAATCGGGGGTCGACGATGGGGGAAAGTCTGGAGAGCATGGCACGTTCTACCAGCTGGCGGGTGGAGGGCAAGAGGGATATTGGCCTTCAGCTGGGAGGGTAAGTCTTGCAGCTTTCCAGCGTTTCAGAATAGCAGTGACTTTGGATTGTTACAATTCTTTCTGCATTTGGCCCGTCCCGTGTATGGCGGTGAAGAAGTTTGCAAAGTAATTTGCCATCCGTATAGTCGCAAGTTCCTTTAGTAACTCGGGACACAGGCCATTAGAGCCCGGTGCCTTGTTGGACTTTGGCCCTGAGGGCTGCATCCGTGACAGTGTATATGGTCTTGTTAGATCTGTTACTTATGGTTGTTGTCTCATGGTGGTAGTAAGTTGTTTCCTGATAGCTTGTTTGGCAAACATGTCCATTGGGGCCTTTGACCAGGACAGCAGCTTGTGGGAAGCCACAACGTTCGCTTTGGTTGTTGGCTGTCTCTCCTCTGTTGGCAAAGAGGCACCTAGTTTTCCAGGGTAGCTGCCAGGCTTTATGGCTGGAGTGAGTATTCACCAAAACCAAGGAACACGTGGATGAGACAACATATTCAGGTTAATGACATCATGCAAACTGTTGGAAGGACACGTCCTGCCTAAAAGGGATTGACGGCCGATGGTCAATATAATGATGGAGTGGTTGCCAAGGAATGGAACTTGTCCGAGAGGACGTCCGCCCGGGAGATGGAGTGATGACACTATATTTTTTAGCAAACCTGTTGTACATTATTTTTTATTTTGCTCATATGTTCTGCTTAATGCGCTGTGCTATGAACCCGGTGATCTGAGTTCGATTCCCACTTGCGGCCAACATCTGTGATGAATATCTGAATCATGCCTGAGCCTCCCCTAGGTCAACTAAGTCTCAAATGAGTCCATGGTGCGTTGTGTAAATAGCACTTCTAGGGAGACAAAGGAGACGCGGGTGTCTCCTTTGTCCCAACATTCTGTTACAGGCTATAGGGGTTTGATCTTTGTGCGTGTTTTTTTGGGTGCATTACATTTTAAAAATATCCCCAGGCAACTACAGAGTTTTGAGAAAGTATTATTTACATGTCAACATACTCCTGTGGGGCAAGTGCTACAAAAGAGTTTACGTTTTGCTGTGAAAAGTTCTTCTTGACTGAATATCAGAGTGGTGGTTGCATCGCACGAGTCTGCGATCACGTGCTGTGTTGAGTTTATCAAAGACATCGATGTCTCTGACGATCTGGGATTTGTCCGTTAGAATCAAGTGCATATTGTTCCCAAAGTAACAATTTTGGCTTCTCCACATCCCATTTGTGAGATTTTATTTCAAAGTGTTTGTTATTTTACGATGATGGCTTACGGTTATTGCGTTTTCAAATTATCACGTGGAATTATTTCTGAGGCACGTCTTTTTAAATGGTTCAATGTTTGGTATATTCATCATCGTTCAAAGCTGGAGTGTTGTAAATTGCCCTGCTTAAATGAGTGTAGGGTGGTGGTTATCTCCATTGGCAGCCTTGAGCCATTTGTGGAAAGTCCACGTTAGTATGGCGAGAGTCCGAGCGTTTTTTTAAATCAGTGAACAGCGAGTAGGAAGACGATGAGAACAACACGGAGCAACCTACGCTGTATTTCCAGCGGGGTTTCTACCCAGACACCTGAGCACTACACGTCATTGGATGATTTTAACGATGAAAACAATGTCTTTTCCACCTGCCCTGGTCAGCTTCAGATATCTGACGAGACTGGGAGCATTTTGGGTGATTTATCCTGAGGCCTTTTTAGGCAAGGTGGTCACCAAAGCAAGGTAGCTGTGGAACAACGTTGCTAGCAGGGCAGTGCATTGAAAGTTCATTGCTGTACTGTACAGTACTATGCTCCAACATCTATTTTCCCTGTTGTGTACAGTGACCAGAGTGGCCAAGTTTAGTGAATAATCTCCACAACCGGCACGGTTTAGGGAGGCCCTCATTCGGCAGTGGATTGAGAAAAGGGCTGTAAATATCCACGTACTTACTATGTCCATAATTAAACAAAAAAAGTCAAACTATGATGATGTTTGCCTATTTGTTTTTCTATCAGTGGTATGCACATGGAGATAAACTGAATACTCTACTTCAAGAAAAATACATATCGGTGGATATCAAAGTTTGCACAGATGGATTATGAATCCAGAAAATGCATTATGAATCCATCTGTGGGACTGCTAGCTTCTAGCTTGCTGGCAGCCTAGCAGATTTGAAGATTCACAACAAACGATGATCTCTTCGTGATCCACCAACCCAACCTCCAAAGTGCAGGATTATAGGCACACATCACCTCCCCCAGCAGTCATCAGTGATCAAATGTCGTTGGTCCGATTAACATAGTGCTAGCCTGCACTTAAAAACTTAACTTTAATAACGGGTGACTGCCTCGATTCGCCCCGAGTAACTAGCTCGGTGGTCTAAAATCATATTACCTTCCAGGGCCACCTAGCTTCTTCCCTCCGTGTGTGTTCTTTTTTTTAATTGCGAGGAATGGCATGCTCGAATGGAAGTTGTCTCGAATAATGAGCGTTCGTTAGGTCCCACGTTCCATCTCCTTTTGCGTCACATCTCACATCCCACACCATAGCAACGCAGCCTCCGATGCACGCTGCAGGGGGCACCGTTGCGATGTGAAGGATGGAGGGCGCTTACTTTTCATCGCCAACTCCCTTTGCCCCCGGTGGCAGATTTTCAGGGGCGACGCAGGGCACCATCGTTCATCTCGGAGAATAGTTATCAAGCGGTTGTGAAGTCGTAATTTTATTCTTGTGTGCCCGTGGCTTTATAAGCGAGGTGCACGTTGTTGGATATTGGTGGGTTCAATCGGATCTTTCCAGCTGTTGCGAGGGAGTGATTCGTAAGGGCCAATTGGAAACAGTCTTGACGTCACGGGATGTGGTTGTCCCGTTGTTTCTTTTGTCAAATGCACTGTTGAACACGGAGGCTTTTGCGATCGATGTTATTCATTCATAGTAAAGGTTATTTTAGATTAGATCGCATGAATATAAATATGTCTTTAACCCACCGCCACCCACAATTCTGGAATAATCGCATGATGAAGCTGATTGTAATCACCTGCGAAAACATCGTACTTAAATTGTAAGTGTTGTGGGTTTACTCTCCAACACACCGGTGTGCTGTACCAGTAAATAATTGGCGCGTTTTGTTTACGTGACAAACCTTACTAATTGGCTGTTTCCTGTGGTGGGTTAAAGGCACATTTAGATTTACGCAATCTAATCCAAAATAGACGTTGCCATGGGCAACTACACTGTTGATAAAGAACATGAAAGAAAAAAAATGAAAACAGAGCCATTGTTTTCTTTGCCACATTTGAGCTGAGACAGCTTAGGGCCCTCGTGGTATGGGTGGTTTTCCACTGGCTATTTGCCATGCTGAGCCACACTGATATACACCGGCCTCAAAAACGAACTGAATCTGACTTGGGGCCAAGCAGGGCCATTGGAGGCGTTCATTGTGTGTGACGTAAGCAGAGGATTCGCATTGCACTATGATAACTGCTGGTACCATCATTCGCCCCAACCACATGTTCGTATGTAACGTTGCAAATAAGATCCGTCATACACATTTAGAAGGGTGGTGAACTTTCATAAAGTTTACCGACACAGTCAGCAGTGTGACATCGCCTGATGTTGCAACAGCCCTCAGGACTACAGTGCTTCTGAAGTCCCTTCAATAGTCCTCTGATCCTCTTATCCACACGAGGTGGTGAACTTTCCACGTGATGTGCCAAGGTTCTTCGCAATCAAAGCAAAACCTTTAGTTCCCAGAATAGATTAAGTGAAAGACGTGATTTAGTAGGATGTGTGTTCTGCGTAGCCGTTGGGTGACTGGACTGAGACGACCGACTCGCTGCGTGTGAGAGTCAACTGTGACTGATTCCTGGTGTGACGTGGCATTTACCCCTTCAGCAAGACGGGCACAATTAAGGTCATTGTCTTCAAAAATTGGTCGTAAGTTTTTGCCACAATTTCTGCCAGATTGGTTCTATCGGCGCCATCTAACGAGACGGGAATCTATTGGGAACACTTGCAGAGCAGTGGAAGCTGTCGTGTTTGAGAATTGCTCAGAGAAGTGGATATCAAAGAGCTATCTGAGAGATCCCTAGTGGCCTGATCCACACAGTAAAGGGCAGCACTTACCCATCCAGAAATATATTTGTCGCATAACAGTAAAAGTAATATTTAAATTCTTAGAGCTGACAATTGATTCGTGACTGGGTTGAGATGATAAACTCTCTAAGCTTGAGAAGGTTGTTTAATTACAGGCCCCTGCTTGAATGTGAAACCAGGATCTCAGCGGTGCCAGTGCAGCACTCTGACCTTTGAACCACCCAGCCACCTCTCAGTACACATCAACATAGATTCGTTATTCTGTTTACATTTTCAAAAAATTATAAGCGTTATTTATCTCAGCGTTATTTTTGACGAGCCAGGAGAGAATTTGACGGAAAGATGACGCAGTCGGAAAGTGGCGAGTTCCAACCCATTTTTGGGAGTCAACCCAGCCCATCATTCTCTCGTGGTCAATAAAATTAGTACCATTTTGTGTCAAGTCAACAGTGTTCTGTCATTATGTATATCCTGGTTCCCTCCATAGATGTGTGGAATTGCACCACTTAGCTCAGGACCACCAATGAAGAGAAGCATTGCCTGAATTACTTCTTCACTGGATTTGCTGCTACCGTGCATTAAGGGAAACCTGCTTCCAAAAGCTAATGCTGCCTATGTGCAACCTAATGTTCCGAGTGCTTTACGAAGCCTGCAACACACACACACACGGAAATGAACGGTACATATGAACGTGATATGCCGATCGAAATCTTGCATGCTGTGTGACTCAGTGTTGTTTAGCCTAAAATAAAAAAAATGGAATGACCAGTAGCAGATAACTTTTTTTTTATAATAGTTGTTTCACTGTGAAAATATACATTTGTAACTGAGTATTATATTGGCCAAAGATAAATGCTTGGAGAGGTTTGACAAAGTCAAGGGAAAATGTCTGCATACTCAAATTAATAACGAATGTGCACTCATCTCCATTGGTAGACCTGAGCCTGTGGTAGAAATTCCACATTTCTGTGGCAGGGCCAAGCCTCTCCAATGGGTGAGCACTGGTGACTAGAAGTGGAACGAGGCAGCTTTTCATCCACTGACGTTGATTAAGATGATGCATTCATTTATTCGTGCTTGAAATGTTTTTGTAATTCATTTGTGCATCAACCTTAGAGTCACTCGATGCGCTACCATTCAGCCGGGCGGTCGTGGCGCACGCCAGTAATCCAGCACTGGAGGCAGTGAGGGTTGGTTGGCTCCTCGTGTCGTGGGGGGCTGTGTGGGTTGTGGAAGGATAGAGGGTTCACGACCGGTTCAACGATTATACGTTAGCCGTGTCGGGGAATCTAATTATTCCACAAGAGCGAACATTTAAGTATTTGCCAGTGTGAGGATTAGTATGGGTTTGAGTATTTGTCACATGAGTGGTAAATGCCCAGTCTATACTATAGTTAATTAAACATATGATTGCTGTGCCCTAAACCTGAGGGCAGTGGCTATATCCTAGGGAGGGACTCTCCCATCGCAGTAATGTGGAATTCCCCACCACTTGATTAGGACCACCATTAGGTGAGTTGAAGAACGATGTATCGAATTTTGTTTACCTAAATCCCCAGTCTCTCGTATGTTGAATCCATCGGTGACAAAACAGCAAGGCCTGTGGTTATCCTGTGAACTGATTCGCGCCTGCTAAAGGAATGTGGAGTTTTCACCGCTGCTTCTCATCTGGCAATGCAGAGGAGCACTGCCCATGGATTATTCGAGCAGAGGAACGCTCTGTCCATTGAAAACCTTTACACGGTGGGTTACCCTAGCTTTCTGAATGCCAATTCTGATTTATGAGTGACGTCTTCGCCTGCTATGACCTGACATTGTCGTTGCGGTGGTAATGGTGACACTACGATATAAGGTCCATGATAATCATATCATCCATAATAGAGGTTTTTGGGTGAGATTGCGTAAGTATAAATGTGTCTTTAAACCCGACACAGCCGATTAGTGAGGTTTGTCACATAAACAAAACGTGCCAATTAGCTACTAGTTCAGCACACCGGTGTGTGTTGGAGAGTACACCCACAACATTTACATTTATATTTACACGATCTAACCTAAAAAACCTCTTATGGACAATATTGGTCGCGAATGCCTACGTTTTAAATTAATCATATCTATTTAGAATAATATCGGTATTACAGCCGCTCATTTTATTTTTTTCAAATATTTTATTTTCTTGCAGAATATTCGTGAACAAAAACATGAATAATTAAAAAGGGATATATTAAATGATTGCTTTGTAAAATGTTATCAGGAGTCATGACAGCATGGCGACTATATCTCACCATCATTTTAAGAGGATGTACTATTATTTTGAAATGTTTAGTTTAACCGACAGCATGTGTGTTGTGAGCAGTAATTTGTAATAATTATGGAGACTTTATGACAGGCTTAAGATGAGTGAATTTCAGTCAAAGGTCCTTTAAGCAATCTTTATTTGTACTGGGAGTACAGCAAAGCACATAACATACAAAAACAACGTGAAATAAATTTACAAAGCTGTCGCCACACTTTCAACATTTTTTTTATATTGCTATCGTTTCACGGAATATTATTGTGTCCGGGCAACTCTTCATAACAGCAAGGGAAGTGGCCATCCTGTGGGAAGACCTGGACCCACCACAGTATTGTGCGTCTTCAAACCGATCCAGGGCCACCGTTGGAGAACAACACCCAATATTGATTGTAGCATGGAGACACATTGACATTTTTTGACCTATTCATTGAAGTGGCCCAGAATTCTTTGTGCCCAGCCTGCCCCACGGTTAATCTGTCGGCGTCTGCTGTGACCTAACGGGTAAGCCAATCTCTTGTCCTCTAGAGCAAACGGGGACCCTCCGCACTCCTGCAGAATGTTTCCCTCCCATCTCTCATTTTGAGCTCGGAGACACTTTCACTTATTCAGCAGGGGGTGGGGGCGTGGGGGTCTCTCGCTGCTCTGCATGCCGCCCGCTTTGCCCCTCATTTAATCCGTCACCGGCTGCCGACAAGCCGCGGCCACCGCCGCCGATCTAACGGCGACGGTTGCAGGCGCTCCATCTCCTCGATCTGCCCTGCTCACCGACGAGCGGCGGGCGGGGGAAAGAAACGTGTTCCGCTTCGTTGCCCCTTCCAGGAAATGGCGAGCGGCCACGGCGAGGGCAGAGAGCCGGCCGCGGCATGCGGTGGGAGTGCGCCCGCGCCACCTGCGCCGCCGCTGCCGCTCGCTTCGGCTCCACGGCGTCTCCGCTCCGTCTCCTCTGACTGCGGGGAGGTGAGTTGTTGGCGTCGGCACGTCGGGGGATGGAGACGGTGACGGTGGGTGAGCGCGCCGTGTCCGCTCGGCGGGCGGCGGAGGCCGCCGCGGGTATTTGCGTGCCGCCCGTGGCGCGCGAATTGACTCGTTTGTGATTAATGTTCTTTCGCGGAACTCGGAAACGCTCGCAGACGTGAGCTCAGAGGTCATCAAATGAAAGTGAATTAAAACTGTATTCTCTGGCCTCTCTCTGTGTGCTGCGGAGAAAGGCCATTGCCCAAAACGTCACCTCGTATATTTTTCTCTTTTAGGAAATTTAGCATTTCTAAATATCCGATACTGTTGAAAAATGCGCGGGTCGTGTGGAGGTATTAAGTCGTAACTAAAGACTGATTTTAACAGTATATTTTTACTGTATCTCTTGACATGGGATGGTTATGGATGACTCCTGCATCACAGCTGGCCTTTCCAGACTTCGCTGCGCAATTGCTCTCCACTGGCGTCTATTCACCACATTTGTTTTTGTCGAAACTAAAATCACTGGGCCATTACTGAAGCTCTATCTCCCAGGTCCTGGATTTGCTGAAATCTTTCCGTATAAAGACAATGATTCCGTACTTGCTGGATGTATGAACACCACTTGGATAACCCATTTAACATCTTCTTACATCTAACGTGCTTTGTTTTGTCATATTAATGTTCGGTACATTTATAGCCACAATAATTTCCTGTTAAAATGTGCGAGCCCAAGCTGCAAAGTGGAAGTGCCCGCACAGACGTCAATATAAATGCATGCGCATTATGCGCGTTGATTCATTGCCCCCCCCCCCCATTCGCGCAAAAAGGGCGCACAAGTGTTACCATCACATCTACGCCTCTATTTAAGGAACGAAATAGGTGGACTTCTCCAAAAATCTGTCTGTCGCCTGATGATGCTAGCTGTAATTACTGGCGAAACGTCGTACTCAGATTGTAAATGTTGTGGCTTGGCTCTCCAACACACCGGTGTGGTGTACTAGTGACGAATTGGCACGTTCTGTTTACGTGACAACCCTTACTAGTTGGCCGTGTCGGGTGGTGGCGGGTTTAACGACACATTTATATATTTACGCGATCTAACCCAAAAAAACCTGTATCATGGATAAACGCAGTGTTTGAACAAATACAAACAAGGGAGACGTGCATTCATCACCTCTATTTAGCCGAGTTTGCTAACCACAAGCTGCACAAGGCCAGTTGGGATATCTTTGATTAGATTTGAAGCTTTCGTGACTGCAGGAATTACTCTTTGGTTCTTTTGGTAATGTCAAGTAGAAAATCAAATCAAATAGATTACGATGTTTCAGTTGCAACACAAGCAGCCATCATCAGGCAAGAATGAGTGATAAAACACAGACACGGAAACAACATAGGCAGACACACATTTGTCTTGGTGTGTGTCTCGCTCGGTGTGTCTTTGTGTGTGTCTCTCTCTGCATGTGTCTGCCTATGTTGTTTCCGTGTCTGTGTTTTATCATTCATTCTTACCTGATGATGGTTGCTTGTGTTGCAACCGAAACGTCGTATTCTATTATTATTTGATTTGATTTTCTACGTGACTTTACCGAAAGAACCAAAGAGTATATTTATGATTCTTCGAATCCACGTGAAATGCTTAAGACTCAAAGCAGCCAAGCTAAGGTACCCCAATAAGAGTCGGAGACCCATCCCGGTGATGGGGGGCCGCACTCTGTGGGTGCCCCCTCGAGCCTGTGGTGGAAATTCCAGATTCCTCTCATCGTGTTCAGTCTCTCTCTCTATAACGCTCTACTGCCACTCTTGACTCGCCGAAAAGTGGCACAAATGTTTTCGACCCCAGAGGGGGGTTTGAACGGCTGAGGTGACAATCCGAACAGGATTTGAACTTGGGAGTCGTCCTGTTGAGTGATCTGCCACAGTGCCACCCAGCTGGATTTAGTGGAAAGGCGAAATAACGCGATGTATTTTGTCTTTCCACTGCTGTCGGGCCAAAATGATTTCTCGACCTTACTTCAGCATGTTGGTTTGGTTGGACAAAGGGTAAGCGCGCAGGACTGATTTAGATATAAGCTAAACTATTTTTTATTTTGCCAGGTAAGGCCCACTGAGCTCTGTAGCTCTTTTTCAGAAATGACCTGGTCACAAATGATAGCCCAGTGAAGTGGCTTATCATGTGGATGATTTTCGCAGCCAAATACAGTCGTCAGGTTCAAACCCGCAACCTCCTATGTACCAGGCGAGGTGGTTAACATCTCGCGATCGCGGTTCCCCTCGCCGTTGATATTTAGCTATGGCCAGGAATCAAACTTGGGGGTTAACCGGGAATCGAACTCAGGCGGGGGATTGAATTCACGTGACCGGGTTCGTACCGCAGTGTGCTAACCACTGCGCCACCACTCGCCCTCTCCAGTGGCAGGATGGTGTTTGCGAATGTGGATTGCCGCGACATATTCTGCGGCTGTCTGAATGTCTTCACAACCGCACAATGGAAGTCCCCGATACATTTTTTTTCTGAAGTCGCTGTACTTAATGAAATCATTTACTGGCAGGCAATAAAAAAAAAACTTGGGATTTTGACTTTTACATTGATAAACTAATAGCATGTTCAATCCAACTGTCAACTTTAAGCTTGGGAGGGCGAGTGAGCCCACCCCTGGGCTATGCATCCACCCAGTATATCTCTTTATCTTTCTACGGCTTTCAAATTTGTCTTGGCTTGGCTTGGGCAACAGCGTGCATGGCCAGGCCCCACCACACCCATGCGTGCGTGCTTACTGCAACAATATGGAACCTTTTGCCACACAGCTTGGGGGAGAGTTACTAAAGATATAATGTGCTGATCGAGCACATATAGCAGAGTGGCTACACTCCGGTATTACTAATGTATGATTACATGTCACTAATATAGTGAGGGAGGCATGTGAAGAAGCTTGGTTTTCTGCACCCTAGCAAATATTTTGGAAGTGTTAAAATGCGCCGAGTGCATTGCTCGAAACGGCAGCTAAATGGCAAAGGCGTTGTGCTGTGATTGCAGAATGTGTTGTTTAAACACATTCGAAAAACACCAGCCACAACACGGGGCAACGATTTCTCTCACGTGGCACACGTGCGCGTTCCTCTTTTTAAACTCATCGGAATCCGACGACATAACCATCGCAAGGTGGTCAGCCACCTTAGGTGAGACAGCGGTTCCCTTATAAGAGAAAATGGAGGCACTATCACGTGACTTTTAACAGACGGCTGCTCTAGACTTGCCCTGTTAATTTGTTTGTTTGTTCCCTTAGTTGAGGGCAGTGTCAAGTCTATGAAACCGCTGCACCAAGAACGCCGTGCCAACGTTCTGTGGCGTGGGCGTTTTATTTGGAGTGGCTCAAGTCACGATGTCGCACTGCTCGTCTCCATGGGCGTTTCTCATTCAGTGGTGGAAAAATACCTCCTGTGGCAGCAGCCTGTCTCTCCGTAGACGGTGAACTTCCCACCAAGTGGAAAACATCTTAGCAACCCTATAGGGATGATGATGATGGTGATAACGGTATTGGACATAGTGAGTCTCTTATTGTTTTGTTGATTCATGCATTTAAAAATGCGTTCATACCATGTAATGGAATATCTACACTGCTATTCCATTGGCAGATAACTTTGTTCACCGATGAAAGGAATCAAATATTTTTTAAGTTTAGTACAAACTTAAAGTTACGTCAAACTTTAAGCTGACCTTGCCCCATGAGATAAACCAATCGGTCCTCAGGCTCTCATTTTTGGAGGTCCAAATACAAAAAAAACATGGTATTGTAAAGGTTTTTTATAGTTATAAGTTAGATTTTATTATTTATGCTAATTTATACTTTTCAAGGCCTCTATAGTTAATAATTCACGAGTCTTTCCATTTGTGATGATTGTACGCAGGGCTTAATTTCTCACTGAATATTTTTCTGGCGGCTGGTAGACTGTAGGAGGCTCGTGATTTGCAGCTACAGGCAAAGCGAGATGCATGTTGGGTGCGGAAATATTTTCTTGAGTAACCGACCCAGACAGACCCTGATAAGATTTAACTGTGTCTTGACTTAAAGCTTTCGTGACTGCAGGAATTCTAATTCTTTGGGTCTTTCGGTAAAGTCACGTAGATAGGTTCAAATAAAATAACAAAAACTACGACGTTTCGATCGCAACACAAGCGGTCGTCATTAGGAAAAGATGACGACCACTTGTGTTGCGATCGAAACGTCGTAGTTATTTGTTATTTTCTTTGAACCTATCTACGTGACTTTATCGAAAGACCCAAAGAATATAAACTGTGTCTGTATGTATTACATGTATAAATATATCCGTCACAGCAGTAAGCTTCTCCCTTATTAGTTCAAATGCCAGCCAGGGTCAACTCGGCACCGTTATCATCAGTAACCGTCATCATGCCTCCCAAGTTGGTAAATTTAGCACTTCCTGGTGATGCTGCACTACTTGAGAAGTCAACGGAACTTGTATTATGGAGATACTAGGCCCTGCCATAAGACTGTGGAATTTCCTACACTGAACCAGGAGCACCACTGACTACGCTCGGTTCAGAATGGAGGTAGTGAAATTATACTTTCTCTTACAGAAGCTACTTAAGCTCCATACATGTTCAGAGCAGTATCGTACACTAATGCACTTGGGTCTGTAATATTTTTAATATCCAATTTCAGATCAGCATGCTGGTTTGTGTGGGCTGAGGGTAAGGAGCATATCATTGAGAACATGTAAGTGCAGTTTAACAGTTGATTTAGCTCCACTGCCCTCTGCTGCACTCTACGTAGGCCCACAGCCTTTAACAAACCTGAAGGTCGCCCATCTGAGTACAATACATGCTCATTCTGATTGGCCTGCGAGATCTGCCTGTATGACAAGCCATTTGTGGAGAAAATTAATGAGGCTTCTCCAGAAGAAGACACTGAGGCTCCTGTCCATTTATCCTGAGCTGTGGATATGCCCGGTTGTTCTTGTCACATTTTGCTGTAGTGTTGCACGCTCTATGCGTAAGAAAAAAGTGTGGCTCTGCCTAAGAAGGCGCACGGTCAACGCTGGCGCTCTGGGTTCCACTAGGCTGTACCAAGATTTTCCAGGGTTCACCTCCCACCCATGTTGCCTTCTACCTTCGGGTTAATCCTGAGAAAGCACTGCAACTGGTGCAACTGTGAAACAAGGACATTATGTACTCTTTGGTTCTTTCGGTAAAGTCACGTTGGCATAAAATAATGATGGACGCTTGTGTTGCGCCCGAAACGTCGTGATTTATTTTATTTTATACTTACGTGACTTTACTGAAAGAACCAAAGAGCATGGATTCCTGCAGTCACGAAAGCTTCAAATCAAGAAAGGACATGATGCTTCATTATAAAAGAAAGGTTTGGTGGGTGGATGGACGGTCGCATCCAAAGGGCGTGTGGCCTGCTAGTTTACAATGGAAATGAATTCAGTTAAATTGTTTTAGGATTGATTATATAAATAAAGCAGATGTTAAAGACCCCACACTATTGTCATGAAACCCACTGTATTTCTCCAGTGTCACAGCCCATTTCCCAAGCTTGAGACCAAACATTATTCGCAACTAAATACTCGACTACAAGATTACGAGTCAAAAAGATTCCCTGCACAAATAAGCATTGAGGTGCCACTGATCTGTTTACAGCCCTGAGCCATTGGTGAATCATCCACATTTCTCTGGTGGGGGTGAGTTGAACCCCCACAAAGCGATACGTATTTTATCGTCCACCGAAGGATGATGGTCTTAAAATATTATTTCATAACTATCGTTCAGTCTTATCCATTAGAGCGTCTTTGCTTGGGGTTTCTGTTGCTCATAATATCTTGATTTGTTTTGTTAATTGTGCTCTTGCACCACTGCCAACGCAGCGTCATCAAATAATTTTTGAGATTAACCGTTTACATCTCAAAACGCCATTGTCCAAAATATCGCCAATTTGGAATGTATATGTGGCTGCTTTAAATGGGTTGTCGTTGACGCATGTTCACTTTTCACGTCTGTACGTTCCTGTAGAGTACCACCACAATGCGCTACACATGGTGACGGATGGAGTGTCGAGTGCTCTGGGTTTGCGAATGGACGTGTCTGGCAACATATTGCGTTTATATCCGCGACTTGCGTATCCATGCAAAGTGCATAATAAAAGACCTGAAAAAGATTATAATAAAAATACTTTAAATGGCTTCATAATCACAGGCAGCATTTTAATCAAGCACGTTATTACAGTACAGTGACTTCATTACAGTGTTGATTTAGTGAACTGTTATTGATAACAATAATAATGGTAATAGCAGGCCATAACACAGGGCAGCCCATTCGAAGTGGGGCGGAGGGTTTGGCCGGCCAGTTTAGTCGCACCGCTTGACTCGAATGCACATTTTCGTTTTCATCTTAATAATTACACGGAAAACGCTCGTGCGGAAACTGCAAATGTTTTTTTTTTAAAGCCAATACAATTGCACGTCGCCGTCAAAGGACGATGCAGTGCGCCTGCGTGGGCAACCGCATGTTGTTGGGTTTTTTTAGCCAGCGGGCCCTGTGCGCTTATACGCGTTCGTTGCAAACATTGACGCATCGTTGTGCGGACGGCAGTCCACGGCGCTCGCCAGTGAGATGCAACGGAGGTGGCGTGCACGTGGGTTTGTTGCCCACGGCGGTGCCCGTGGTTCTTCTCGCTCGTTCCGGCGATTTCAGACTGAGCGCTGAACCAGCGCCCCCCCCGCCACACGGCTGAGATTCCGGCCTTAAATTTCCTATGCGCTTGATTCGACGTGTGTATCATGCAGCTTAAGAATGTATATTGATCGATTAATTAATGAATTGTATGTACGCACCGTACGTAGACAACTGTGCTAATCGGATGTGCTAGTCGCTCCTCCCCTGCCGTAAAGTACTGGGTAATAAGTATATTTGAAGTAAGTTTGGAAGTAGTTCTGTGGTGTCATCTTCAGGGGTCGTTGCTGGACACGATGTGAGGATCCTGCTGGCTGATGGAGTACTCGAAGGCTTTTTTTTATTACACATAGTGACATGACTATCAAAACAATAGCGATCTTATAATTCATGAGGACAATAAGAAAACGTTTATTACATTAAATATTTTTGCTGTCATAGTAAACAAACAATGTCTTATTACGTGATGCAGACAGCACGTCAGGAAATTATTTTGTTGTCAGTGCACAGGGAGATGGGTAAGGCGAATCACCGTGAATCTGTAATGTGGAAACAGCAGCACCGTTTACAGTGTGGTGACTCAGACTGACATTTGATAAAAATAACTGCGGTAGTTTCCATAAGAACAGACCCGTTTTTTTATTATATATACTAGATGCTGGGTAACAGTGTGTGGTGTAATCCAGTGATCTTGAGGTGAGATTGATGAAGCACTTACAGATGGAACCTCTCTGAAACCCCCACATTTCTCAACAAACATGCACTGCCTGCAGGAGGGAACAGAGAAAATCGTTTGTCTCTCCGTCCACTTGTCCTGGCGAGGGCCGCGGTGGCAGCGTGTTGAGTGGGGCTCCCCAGACCTCCCTTTCTCTGGCGACAGACTCTGCCACTACATTACGATGCACTACTATACACTACACTATACACTACTACACTATACACTACACTATACACTACTATACTATACACTACTATACACTACTACACTATACACTACTACACTATTTACTACTATACACTACTACACTATACACTACACTATGCACTACACTATACACTACACTATACACTACTACACTATACACTACTACACTATACACTACTATACACTACTACACTATACTACACTACTACACTATACTACACTATACACTACTACACTATACACTACTATACTATACACTAGTACAGTATACACTACTACACTATACACTACTACACTATACACTATTATAAACTACACTATACACTACTACACTATACACCACGACACTATACACTACTATACTATACACTACACTATACACTACACTATACACTACTACACTATACACTACACTATACGCTACACTATATACTATACACTACACTATACACTACTACACGATACACTATAGACTACTATACACATCTACACTATACACTACTACACTATGCACTACTACACTATACATTACTACACTATGCACTACTACACTATGCACTACTACACTATGCACTACTACACTATGCACTACTACACTATACACTACTACACTATACACTACACTATACACTAGTATACACTGCTACACTATACACTACTATACACTATACACTACACTATACACTACTACACTATATACTACTACACTATACACTACTACACTATACACTACTACAATATACACTACACTATACACTACACTATACACTACTACACTGTACACTACACTATACACTACACTATACACTACACTATACACTACTACACTATGCACTACTACACTATACACTACTACACTATACACTACTACACTATACACTACTATACACAGACTCTAGCACTTCCTGGGGGCGTTCCCAGGCCAGCCGAGCGACGTCGTCCCACCGCCAGCGTGGCCTGGGCCAGCCCCGGGGTCTTCACCCAGTGGGACGTGCACGGTAGAGTTCCAGGGGGAGGCTTGGGCCTCCCATTTGCGTAGATCTACTCTTGTTTTTCCGTTTCCCCCCCCCCCCACGTGAAAAATAAAAATTGTAACAAGAAATCGCTTAACTGCCCCAAGCAGGACCCTCCAGAAAGATAATCGTGAACGTTTGGTGATACATTCCTGGGCCAAACAAAGACCTATAAAATTCTGCAGTGTATTGCAAATTTCTCACATTAACATCATTAGACCCGGCCACTTGTTTATAACCCTTGGGCTACACCCATTTCAAACCTTTTAAAACAGTCTGCCTCAGCAGCAGACCATGCTTTCCCACCTGATGACGGACGCTTGTGTTGTGCCCGAAACGTCGTGATTTATTTTATTTTATACCTACGTGACTTTACCGAAAGAACCAAAGATTATGGATTGCTACGTGGATTTTGGTCTTTGAAAAAAAAAACACGTTTGCTCACAGGTCTGAGGCACATTTATCTTTGACTTTTGTTGTGAGAGGCGTAATTAATCTCATTTAGAGGGCACTGAATGGGTCCGTTAATAAGGGACCTGTAAAAAAATGCAGCCTAATTTTTCCAAAAATCTAGTGCAGGTGCAAAACACTCTGAAGGGCAACCACTGATGAGGAGCATTCATCCACTTTGATTTCCCCCTTTGCAGAGAGCCGCACACTCCTCCCCCCAACACTGAGTGCCGCGTTCAAGTGCCAATCTGCCCCTAATGGTGGACCTTTCAGCCCTTGACGAGTTCACCGCTCTAAGTACGAGTGCGTCGTGCTCTCATCAGCCACCGTGAAGAGATGCCCTGTGTGTGTGTGTGTGCCTCTTCACGCCATGTGAATAGCGTGCTTATTGGGAGCCGCACTTTGTGCGGTGAGGCGCGTACTTTGAAGAGGTGATCCACCGTTACGCACCCACAGATCATCGGTCTGTTGTCTCCGCTACGGAGATTATGTGGTCGGCAGAGCCCTGACACCGGTGGTTGAGTCGCAACCTTGTCTCTGAATATTGCCTAAGATGTGCTCATCTGTCTCAGCGAGTGTAACACGTGGGCTTTCGTAACCAATATCCATCATAGAGGGTTTTTTGGGTGAGATCTCTCAGCTTCAGGGAGTGTTTGGGGGCTTGGATTTTCATCTTGGTTCGGGTGCTTATGTGAAATTTTTTTGATAATTTAACAAACAATGTGCATACCAATTTGCCTTAAATAGGCGGCTTGCAGTGGACAAATCTTTTCTGCAAAAATTATCCTTTTAAACTATGTTAAGTGTTTTACTATCGAAGGTTTGCAGTTTGACCAAAAAACTATTCAAAAATCCACAGTTAAAATATTTGTTTGCACCCTTTAACACGTAAATATTTGTCAAACCCCTCTTAGCCGCTGTGTTGCCAGAATCAGAATCTTTATTTATCCTGGAGAAATCCGATGAGCCAATTAAACCCTTTTCACAGATGTCCAGTCGGGGATGGGTCAGAAAGTTGCAGCAACAAACAATGCACAAAGACGATGGAAGTGCAAAGTATAGTGAAAGGTAAGCAGATCAAATTGTGGGGGATGATGGAAAATCAGAAATCCGATAATCCGTCATGTGACTTGAAAATGTTCTCCCACAGTATTGATGATAATCGTGGGCAACAGGACAAATCGTGACTCCTTTTGCGATAAATGAGCAGATGCGGGCGTTCCTCGCATAACGCGCGGCACGTGTTCCTGAAAAACAGCGCATTAGCCGAAGTGCGTTGTGTGAAGCCTATGGTCACATAGAAATGCATGTTATATGTATAATTTAATTGAATAATTTTAGCCCTGAATATACAAAATATATGTATCAATTTAATGCTTAATGATAATATGAATAACATTACAAAGAATACTAGTTCTCTGAGTTTAATGACAAATAATAATTTAAATAAAAAAGATTACTACTTACAAATATTACTTAATAAGGAGTAATAGCAGACCTTCTTGAACGCTTCCATGGGCTGCTTCTACTCAGATCTATGACGACTACGCTGGGCCCTGCCAAGGCGCGGTGACGCCCTCAGATCAAGATTTAAAGTGCAAAAATATTTTTTCGTTACTTTGAATTTTTATCATTGAAAAAAAAATTTGTTACTTAAAATTTTTTTTTTATAATTTCGTTTTTTTTTTATTGAGCGCATGACCGTGAGCGTGAACTCTGTCCCTAAAATATGTATCGCGTAACCGCGAACTCACGCTACGGGGGTGCGTGTTACGCGAGGAATACGTATTAGGAAGCCGTTCTATAATGCGGGACGGAAAAACTTCAGGTAATAGAAAGAATAGCGTTGCTGATATTCGGAGTGTCCGCAGAACAGATCTCTTCCGTGGATAATGGGCGTTGTGGATAATAGGGTCATGGATAAAGAGGAGTTCTGCAATTAAAGGTGCGCATCACATCTTGTATGGGTGGCATCTGTAAATAATCCTAAGGCAGTGATGATAGTTATCAAACTATGTGGCAAGCTGAATTGACACCGAAGCAAACATTGAACTGGCAGCCTTCCGATTTCCTTTTGGGCACTCGACCACTATAAGCACATGGATCACAGAGTCCTTTATCTCTTAATGTCTGGAATTACGCAATAAGCATTGATTTTTAGGAAGTGCGTTTGGGGTCGAATGTTCGTGGAGTATTTTTTTTCTACCAATATATATATTTTTTTAAATGCTGATTTGATGCTATTTACTGCCAGTGCGGTAACTTTTCGCTGAAAAGTATGGTCATAGCTTTTGTTTTTGCGAGGTAAAATCATTCACAAATTAAAGCTTTTTTTCGATGGGGTAGGGGGGGTGCTGGTTACATCATAGCAGCCCGGTTACAGCAAATAAAAAAAACACGAACAAAGCAATCTAAAAACAACAGTTCACGATCAAGCCGCGCATCAACGTCCTACAAATAGCGCAACCAACACGAACCAGGTGCTGGCTTTGACAGGTCACATGGAGGCCGGTTTCGAACGCCGGCTCAAAACAGGAGCAGCATTCGTTGACCTCCCTCCCTCTCAACACAAGCAACCATCATCAGGTA
>NC_136296.1:6569254-6737761 GCF_964198595.1 Lampetra fluviatilis
GCAGCAGGCCGAGGAGGCTCTGGTGCTTAAGCTTCGGGCGGAGCAAGAAGCCGAGCTGAAGGCCCGCCTCCAGGAGGAGGCAGAGAAGCACAGGCGTGAGGCGGAGCACGAGGCGGGGAAGCGCACTCAGGCCGAGGAGGCTGCGCTGCGCCTGAAGGCCTTGGCCGAGGCCGAGGCGGAGCGGCAAAGGCGCATCGCCGAGGAGACGCAAAAACAGAAGTCGTTGGCCGAACAGGAGCTCACTCGTCTGCGGACGATTCTGGAGGACAGCGACCACCAAAAGTCAATTCTGGAGGAGGAACTGATGAGAATGAAAGGTGAAGTGGCGGAGGCGATCAGGCAGAAAGGCCTCGTGGAAGAGGAGCTGGCTCGCCTCAAGGCCCAGATGGAGGAGCTGCTCCGGCTGAAGGCACAGAATGAAATGGACAACCGCAAGCGCGCTGCCAACGATTCTGAGAACATGAAGAAGATGCTCGAGGAGGAGGCGGCCAAGATGAAGCAACTCGCCGAAGAGGCCGGCCGGCTCCGCACCAACTCGGACGAGTCGGCGCGGCTCCGCAAGCAAGCGGAGGAGGAGCTGGCGCAGCAGAGGGCTCTCGCCGAGCGCCTGGCGCGCGAGAAGCTGCAGGCCATCCAGGAGGCCAGCCAGCTGCGCGCCGAGGCCCAGGCGGTGCAGCGGCAGTTCGACCAGGCGCAGGAGAGGGCCAAGAAGCTGTCGGAGGACAGGACGGAGATTCAGAAGAAGCTCGAGGTGGAGACCCAGACGTTCCAGCGCACACTGGAGCAGGAGAGGCAGAGGCAGCACGAGGTGAACATCGAGGCGGAGCGGCTGCGGATGCTCGTGTCGGAGCTGACGAAGGAGCGCGCGCGCGCCCAGGAAGAGTCCATCAGCCTCAAGTCGCAGATGGACGAGATCAACTCCAAGAGGGTGTCGGCCGAGCGGCACGCCCAGGAGAAGATCCAGCTCCTGCAGAAGATGGACGTCCAGAAGTCCCAGACGGATAGCGAGGCATCGAGGTTGAGGGCCACGATTTCTGAGCTGGAGCGTGAGAGGGAGAGGCTGAAGAAGGAGGCAGAGAAGGCCCATACCGAGGCTCACGAGGTAGGACGACTTGGCATCACCATCACCACCATCAACATCACCACCACTATCACCACCATCATCATCACCATCATCATCCTCACCAATATCACCACCATCATCATCACCAACATCACCATCACCACCATCATCATCATCACCAACATCACTACCATCACCACCACCATCATCATCATCACCACCACCATCGTCAACATCATCACCAAAATGATCACCAACATCACTACCACCATCGACCTAGTCTTTAATATTACACTCACTCTCATCTCCTTCAATGCTATTTACATATTTGTTGTCAAGATCAATCTCTTTATTAATTGTTATCACCTGAAAGTTGTATTATTGATGGACCCAAATTAAAAGAACAAGATACGTTGTCTTGTTTATAGTTTAGATCTGTGTAATCATATTTTTGTAGTAATGGAAGTGCATTATTACTTCATTTATTTGTCCAGGATAGAAACTCAGTCAATCTCGGGATTTGTTTTCGTCAAAGTTCTACATTCGGGTGTTTGGCTCAATCAATGTTAAGGAGATTAAATTATACACAAAGGGATGACATTCAAACAGGTTCACAAACCCGTTTGCTGTACAACCTATTAGGGTTTGGAGTTTCACAGATCTATTTTATCCACCAACCCTTGTAGCTTTGCATTCACATACAGTGATGCATTTGAGTATATGGGAACCCTTCAAAATCCCATTCTGACAATTACTTTAGCGCTATATTCACGACATTCGAGCGTAATAGCGCACATGCAATATTATATACTGAACGTATGTTGTCTTCTGTTGTGGCTTTGTTTTTGCACTTGTTGGGAACTTCTTTCGTGGTTCTTTGCCTTCCCTATTTCCCCACCTTTGCCACATTCTGAAATCCGAACGCCGTACTCACTTACTTATACCGCGAGAGCACTCTGTAATACGCAGGGCGCAAATCTGACCTGTGCACATTTACAGAGCGTGTTGGCGAAAACCAGCAGTAATACAGTGGTCAGGTTTCCCATTCTTTCATGGCGATTTTAAACAAACTATTTGGTGATGCTGCACTGGCAGGAATGCACAAGCACAAATAATAATAAAAAAAAATAGGGTTGTCAATAGCACTGCGTTTAAAATTAAGAAAAAATATTCAATTGGCGATGTTTCGGGGGCTCACCTGTCTTAGTTTACTTGCTATGAAGGATGATTGCCCAAAACGTCGCTTGTTGTATAAATTTTTAGCATTTTAAGGCCGCAGTGTTATTGGCGAAAATGGTAAAGTACGTGTACGAAAATTTGATCGATGGCACTTGCATCTGCCGTGCTTTATAAATTCTGTATTCCTGAAAATCTTATTGGCATTATATTATCACAGTACGTTGCACAGCTCAGAACATTGCCACATGTTTTGCACATTGCATGGTTTAATATCTCATACAATTCAGAATGGTTTATCTTTTTAACCCTTTTAAATGCTGTACCATACTTTGGCTTCCAAACTGGTTCCTTGTCATAGACAATGTAATTTATATGTGTACCTTATAAACAGTACGCAGCAAATGTTCTCTACGCGCAGAAACATTCATTGAAATTACATTCTTTTTGACGCCAAAAAGAGACAAGTTGTAACGCAGGAACACCAACTTGTTCAACCGTGTGACTTTTAACACCTTCCAACCTGGGGGCTGAACTTAACCGCAAAGTGTGTTTGCGAGAGGCATCTGCTTGAAAGGTGACTTGAAGCACTTTTCCAGTGGATCCATTTCTCTTGCTTCCGTAAGTGCAGGATCCGTGTTGGCTTCGGCAAGCGATTTGTCGATGTGATCTGCATGTGAAGAGGGGGGCATTTTGCTCGAAAGACAAGCATCTGCTATAACCCGCCCTTGTCGGCATCGGCTACAGCGGCATTCTTCATTCGCAAGGCCTGTGGGCCACTTGCGGCCCCTGGTGGCCTTTAGTGCGGCCCACTTACGTGTGGCCCACCGACAAATAGACAACACGTGTGACAACACGTGTGACAACACGTGTGACAACACCCCCACCCATCATAATGCTGTCAAATCCAGTGGTTGCAAATGTATGGCGGCATCTCACACTGATGTCTTATCGGTGAAAGTGCCCCCCCCTCCACCCCCTGAAAATGAGTGAAGAACACTAAGCTATTCGCTTATCAGATCAATATCAACCACCTTTGCAAAACATTGCAAAGGTTATTGCCAGGCTGCTGCTGTGTCGATTTCAGAATAAAACAAAGTGTTGTCAGAGCTTAAATGCAAGAATGATTGTAATGTGCAACGTATTCCATTTTATAAAATAGCAGCAGGTGAGAATGCACACCGAGTTCAAGGAACAGGAGGCTCAGCTGTGCCGGGTGAATGAAACCGAAGCCAGGAAGCAAAAAGCAATGTCAGATCAAGAATTTGGCCGCCTCAAGACACAGCTAGAAGATCAGGAAAAGCAGAAGGGCCTCATCAGTCAACAAGTTAATGAAATGAATGCCGCCTTGACTAAAGCGCAGCAAGAAAAGTTGGCCACCGAGAAGACTCTTGAAGGGCTGAGGGTTAAATCAAAATCGGAGGAGGCTGCACGCGTGAAACTGGAGTCACAGGTCCGCGAAATGTCAGCGCGGAATCAGAAGGTCGAGGCGGAGCTGAAGAAGTGTTTGAGGGACGCAGAGCAGGAGGTGCAACGGCAGAGGCAGCAGGCCGAGGAACTTCTCCGACAGAAGAATCAGATCGAGGAGCAGTGGTCTTCCGCCACTAAATCCATGCAGCAAGACGCCACTGCTAGGCAAACGAAAGCAGTGGAGGAGAAGATCATGAGAACATCCATTGAGAAGCACACGCGTCAGAAGGAAGCCGACGACAGGATGATATCGACGCTCAAAGAGCAACTGGAAATGACCGCAGATTTTAAGAGAGGACTGGAGAAGACTGTCTTGGAAACGAAGATGCAAATCGAGGGCACACTTAAGGAAAAGGCTGAATGTGACAGAAAATGCAAATTGCACACAGAACAGATCGATTCCTTGACCGCTCGCTTGCAGCAAGCACTGCTACTGAATCAGGAGAAAGGCAAGACGGAACAAGAGGCTGTCAGGCTAAGAGATGAAACCACGGTGAAGTTAGATAAGCTTAAGTTAGATCACGATCAAGAACTTATGAGGGTAAAGCTGGAAGCACAACAGCAGGCTCTAAAACAAGAAGCGAACTTGAAGCAGAATTTAGAGAGGAAGGACTTAGAGTTGAAATATGGGCTCGAGGAAAAAGAAACCTTAGCCCAAGAACTCAAGATGGTCACATGTAAATTAGAGATCTTTGAGAAGACAAAGGCACAAACAGAAAAGACGATGGTGGAGCTAAAAAATAAAGCGGAGAAGGCAGAATTGGAAAAGGCCACAATGGCCACGGACGCTGCCAAGCAGAAGACATTAATAGACCAACTGAAGGTGCAGGCCCAGAGAGTGGAGGTGGAAATGAAGGCGAGGCAAGTAGCCGAGAGAGAGGGAGCGCGCAAGTGCGGAGAGCTGGAGCAGGAGGTTGCCAGGCTACAGGAGGGTGCGAGGGATGCGGAGCGCCGGCAGAAGAGCGCCGTTGGGCAGGAGGCCTCCAGTCGACTGCAGTGGCAGCAGGAGATGGAGGCCAAGCTGCACCGCACGGACAGCCAGCTGAAGGAGCTGGGGGCTCAGAGAGATGCTGCGCAGAGGGCGTACGAGGAGGCGATGGGGTTGAAGAGGGACACGGAGTTGGAACTGGAACGGCAAAGGAGGCGGGTTCAGGAGGACGAGACGAAGTGGGAGGCACTGAGGATGGAGGCTGTTGGAGCAAATCGTGTGGCCGAGGAAAGATATGTGGAGAATCAGAGGTTGCTGGATGAGGTTTCGAAGCAGAAGCTCACAGTAGAGGTACTCGCATCCCGACTCAAGGCAGACATGGCCAATGTTTGGGGTGAAAGAAAAGATTTTAATCGGCTCACATTTAAAACACGCAGTCTTTGTTTATACAGTGATGTGGCGTTCTGTATATCACAACACAGATGTCACTATACGTTGAAGTAGTGAGCCAATTTTCAACGGGCTCTAAAATACGGTACTTTAGAGTTTGCCTCCAACATCGATGAGAAACACGACGTTCATTGTTGCACCTGCTTGCGGCTACAGCATGGATTTGTTTTTATCCAAGTTGAATGGAGAAAACAAACGAGCGTCACGCGTGCAATAATGGCTTGAATTTCTGAAAACAGCTCACGTATTCGAATGAAAAAAATATAGACATGCTTACATTTTACAAGTTGAACATTTGACAATTTAATCGGATGGTAAAACGTTTTTTAGTCTATGGGACCTTTTTGCCAGTATCAAAATGATTGAAAAATAAGAACAGACAATGAAGCAGGATGTGTTAAGATGTACAAACACCAAATAGATAACCCGATTGCAAGGCATTGAGTCTGCATTAGCTACACACACTTGTGGCAAAAGTTGCAAAGAAAACGTGCTCTGATCATATATGCAATTGTCTTTTAAACTACACCAGAGGCGGCCTTCATGATGGCCTTGTCTCACTAGTGTTAGACCAGAGAACGGCAACAGGCGAACAGTCCAGTAATAAATGTTGATTTAAAGCTTTCGTGACTGCAGGGATTCATATTCTTGGTTCTTTCAGTAAAGTCACGATGATTGCTTGTGTTGCAGTCGAAAGGTCGTGAGAATTTTTATTGTTTAATATTTCTATTAGTTTATTATTTCCCTTCTACGTGACTTTACCGAAAGAACCAAGAATATAGTACAGTAATAGCTCAAGTTGCGCAGTTATATCTATGGGACCTTTTTTTAAGTCTGTGATTACACTGGTCAACAAAAAAAAAACATTTTTTTCTGGCCTGGACTTTTGCAGCTGTTTTAGACTAAATTCAGGGTGCTGATTCCAAATCTGATCTCAGATTTTCTCTATCACATCTCATTTTATGCTATCGGCATACCCCATTTTCATTGATTTTACCCGAAATTAACTCTGTCACTTATATTTGCAGGTTGTTGCGAGTCAGTGACTGCTTTAGTGTTAAAATATGGTGCTGTATTTTTAGGATAGTGTGTTTATAATATCATTTTATGTAGATATCCACATTTATTTAATATTTTTATTCTGCAGTTTTTATTGAAAATGCAATATTTGATATCTCAAAAACCTGATGTGATAGACAAAAACTGATGTCAGATTTTAAAGCAGCACCCCAAAATTACATTAAAACCGTTGGAATACCTTATGCCAGAAAAAATGTGTTGACCAGTGTTATTAATCAGTGCCAGGCACACTGTGGTTCAAAAGTGAGTGGGCACAATGTACAGGGTAAGCAACACAAAATACAGAATTTTACTAAAGTCGCACAGGATGTGGCAAAGTCAAATCTCTGTTGGTGTGCCTACTTGTTTTTAGGTCAGATACGCACGCAATGTTCATCTTTCAATTTTAAACTACCTGCGTTGAAACAATGTGTTCACGTGCACTCTTCGGGGATTTTTAACTGGCAAGCCTGACACAAAGCAAACGCATTCCTCGTGTTGCCAATGACTTGTTTTTTCTAATCAGAGATTATGAAGCAACATTTGTTGAATATACAGTAACACCCCCGTTAACGTCTATTAACAATACATAGGCAAGTTTCCCAAAGACAATGCATTTTTTGGTAAGTTCAGAATAACATAGTAGCTATTTTCAATATTTTCCCAAAAATAATCACGATGCCCTCTTGCGAAGCTTGTTGGATACAAGGGGCAATACTATGGTTTTCCAGGAGAAAGCCAGAGTTAAGCTGAGACTCCATGTGTTCCGTTTTTATGCGAGACGGTGTTTACCCCTTAGCACATGTGAGTTCTCTTTTAATGCTTCTAATACCGATAACACAATATTAAAGAGGTCCACAGAGTTTCGATTTAAAGCATTTGTGACTGCAGGGATTCATCTTCTTGGTTCTTTCGGTAAAGTCACGTAGAAGGGAAATAATAAAATAATAAAAAATAAAACATAATAAAATAATTCTCACGACGTTTCGGCCACAACGCAAGCAGATGCTGTCTTTCCGACAGACCTGTTCTTCACCTGAGTACGGCTCCTTGCGCCTCTGAGCCGTTCTCTCTCTCTCTCTCACTCGACGAGAGCGAGCGAATACCGTGCAGCGGTGGCACGTTATGCGTTGAAAGTATTACCATAAAGGCCTCCAAACACCATGTGGGTCATGGGGGTTGTTGGGGAATGTTGGTGAAGAGTTAAAGCCAGCGCTTGGTCGGATTGAACTCAGTTGGCTGGGTTCAGTGTGCACTGGTCCTACCATGCCACTGCTCTACCCATTGTAAATAGTGGATGAGGAGCTTTTTTTTGATCAATTTGTTAAAACTATAAACATTTTTATAAACGTAATGACAACTCCGTGTACGTCCATTTATAAATACCGTATGGATTATGTTGGCTTTTTAAACAAATGTTGCTTTGAGAATCTTCACAGAAATGCAGAGGGCCTGAGCGTACGCAGGTAGTGTTAAAATGCGAAATGCCATTATCCTAAACATCTAACGTTACCGGCACGTGTTCATAAAAAAGCCTCAAATGGCCATAATTTACAGTTCTCTATTCTGAAACGTGTCTGACCTGAAATCAAGTGGTGTCGTTTTTAGTCCTGTCCGTTGCCTTTTCTTCTTCCTGGTTTTCACTTCACTGTTGCACCTTGCACTTTCTTCCCTCTTCCCGTTTTCTTGACTTTAGTTACTGAGAATTGAGGAGTCGCCGCAGGTGAAATGTGCCCAACGGTTTGGTGTCATGCGTTTCGAATGTTGCCGCCCAGATTCAGCTTTCCCCGCAGACTCCTGCGTGTTGGCACTGCTGCAAACGGCGCATGACGCTGTGTTTTTTAAATTACTGAAATTGTGATTCTTGCACACTTCTTCTTCTTCTTTATAAGAGTAGCCCTATCCTCTTCAGAAGAAGTGAGGTATGGACAGGAGAACTCCTCTTATCCACAAAAATGTGAGAGTTCTATTAAACTAACAGTTTTTTTATATTTTACCAGGTAAGGCCCACTGACCAATGTAGCTCTTTGTCAGAAGCAGCATGGCAACAAATAATAGCTCAACGAAGTGGCTTATCACGTGGACATTTATAGCAGCCAAATTCTCTAAATGCATGTTTATAAATGTGGAGGGAAAAACCGGAGGACCCAGGGAAAAATCCACATGACCACGGGGAGAACATGCAAACTTCAAATACATAGACGTCAGGGTTTGGATTGAACCCACAACCTTGTGTATACCAGGCGAGGTAGTTCATATCTCGCCACAGCAGCACCCTTCGAAATTGCGGATCCCAGCTCAATATTGCGTAACCGATTACTCCACTATCCGCAGATAATCGTCGATAATTAGAATTGGAAGAATAGGGCTGATTATGATAATAAAAGTGTCCGTAGACCCAACGGCTCCTGTAGATAACAGGAATTGTGGATAATAGGGAAAACAGATAAGAGGAGTTCTCTTATGTTTGTGCTTGAAGCTGCGACTGCTGCACCCGACCTCCCCTCCCATCACGCCACAAGCTCGGCAAATGCTTTGGAAGCCATTGATCACAACATCGCTAAATGCTAATGCGCTTATTGCTGTTGTAACGTTTGTGGTCACGCTGTACGGATTCTGATATGCAGGCACTGGCCCTGAGCGAGTTTTATCCACTATAAAAAAAAATGTTTAGAAACATTAAACTTTGAGTTGCAAGAATTAGCATGTACAAAAAGAGTTTTTTTTTTAATTAAATATCTTATTCACATTTTATATTATTATCATCTTCAGTCATACGAATATTAATTAGCTTTACACGTTTGGTTACTATTCATTGATTTGCTCATTAATAACGTTTATGAATATTAAGTGTTTTTTACAAGTGCTGTGCCTGATCCCAAACTAGCCAGTATAATTAATGAAAAGACTGCACTGCATTAACACAGTAGTTTCCATTTCATTGATTTATTTTTAAACAACACATATTAATTTCCACGTATCAATTATTCAATTCCGTATCTTACTGTACAACATTTTGCTGCTCAATGCCGTCTGACTAACACGCTGAGCAGTCGAAAACATAACCACATTTTCCCCAAACTAAACTCGCTCCCTTTTGCCCCCGCGCGCAGACGGTGAAGAGAGAGGAGACGGAAATCACGCACAAGATTGAGATTATGCAGAAGCAGCTGAAGGAGGACAGCGTGAAGTACCAGCGAGAGCGAGAGTCCATGCTGCAGAAGCAGCGGATCCTTGATGAGGAGAAGGCGCGGCTGGAGAGGACCTTGGAGACGGAGCTAGGCAAGGCCAGGACGCAGCTTGAGGCCGAGGCCCGCATGCGCAAGCAGCAAGAGGAGGAGAACGCTCGCCTGCGAGCTCAGATGGAGGAGACCCTCCGCAAGCAGAAGCTGTACGAGGACGAGTTCCAACGGCGTCAGCGCGAGGCCTTGGACCTGGAGAAGACCAGGTCGGACGAGGAGAAGAAACGCGCCGAGCAAGAGAACAAGGAGCTCCTCAAGAAGCTCAAGAGTCTGGAGGAAGAGACGAAGAGGCAGAACGAGCAGAAGAAGCTGGAGCTGGAGAAGCTGGAGCAGGAGAGGAAGCTTGAGATCCAGAGGCTTGAGGAGCAGAGGAGGATTGAGCTGCAGAGAATTGAAGAGCAGAAGAAGATTGAGATGCAAGCGTTGATAGAAAAGACGAACGCAACCCAAACCAATGGGGAAATCGAAGTGGATAAAGCCAAAACAAATGGAACCAGCAGAGGTTCCACCACCATAGAGACAACATACATGTATTCTGAGATAGAAACACAAAAGGAATTCAAAAATGCTATGATGGAAATTCCTTGTGGACAATTTTCTGGCAAGCAAATGTCAGTGTGGGAGGTGTTATACAACACAAGTTTGATCAATGAGAATAAGAGAAATGAGCTAATTTCGCAGTACCGAACCGGAAAAGTGACCATCAAACGCATAATCATCATAGTCATTGAGATCATAACCAGGATCACATCATTTAGCTTCGACGGACTGCGTCGCAAAGTGACGCTGCAGGAGCTAATGAACTCTGGCCTCATCACTCAAAAAACTGCAAATGAACTCGAATCTGGTACGACGTCAGTTGAGGAGGTTTCCCATTCCATCCGGAACTACCTTGACGGTTTCATCGGCATTGCTGGGCTCTACGTCGAGGCAACAAAGGAAAAACTCTCAATTTACAGTGCAATCAAGAGGGGGCTGCTCAGGCCTGGCACAGGGCTGGTATTGTTGGAAGCTCAAGCAGCTACAGGCTTCATAGTCGATCCTGTGCGAAACCTGAAGTTATCCGTGGATGAGGCAGCACAGAAGGCTCTGGTCGGTCAAGAGTACCGCGACAAGCTTTTGTCGGCGGAGAGAGCAGTGACTGGCTACAAAGACCCTTACTCAGGGAAGACCATCTCACTTTTCCAAGCAATGAAAAAAGGCCTCATTCTCAAAGACCATGGCATCCGTCTCCTGGAAGCACAGATTGCTACTGGAGGCATCATTGATCCTCAAGCCAGCCACCGGCTCCCTGTGGAGGTTGCTTACAAGAGAGGACTGTTTGATAAAGAAATGAACCAAATCCTGCTTGACCCAAGTGATGACACCAAAGGCTTCTTTGACCCAAACACCGAAGAGAATCTTACCTACCTGGACCTGATGCAGCGGTGTATCACTGACGCAGACACTGGTCTTTGCCTGCTCCCACTCAAAGAAAAGAAGAAGGAGCGGAAGATGTCTTCAAAGTCTTCAGTGAGAAAGCGCAGAGTTATTATCATTGATCCCGACACAAACAGGGAGCTGACAGTTTCTGAAGCCTATCGTAAAGGCTTAATTGACCATGAAACCTACGTGCAGCTCTCTGGACAAGAGTGTGAATGGGAAGAGATTATTACCACCGGCAGCGATGGTGTTGTTACTTCCGTTCTCGTTGACAGACGATCAGGGCGACAGTATAGCGTGGAAGAAGCTATCGCTAAAGGTAGCTTAGATCCGTCAGCCATAGAGATGTATCGTTCAGGTCAGCTTTCTATCACAGACTTTGGTGACCTCCTGACCGGCATTCAGAGCTCCAAGAGCACGAGCAGCATTCAGTCAAAGTCATCTTCATTTCCAATGAGTCCGTTGCTCAGCCCTGACAGCACTGACAGCATTTGGAGTGACCCTACAGAAGAATCGTCAGCCATTGGTGGGATCCTAGATACACAGAAGCTCGAGAAGATCTCAGTCGCAGAGGCCATGCGCAGGAAGCTAGTGGACAATTTCACAGGCCAGAGACTCGTTGAGGCACAGGCTTGCACAGGGGGCATCTTGGATCCATTTTCTGGAAAGCGTTATACCATCAAAGAGGCTGTAACAGAGGGTCTCATTGATAGTCGCATAGGTAACATGATCTCAGCATCAGAAAAGGCATTCATTGGGTTTGAAGACCCCATCACCAAGGCCAAGCTTGGCATTTTACCAGCGATGAATAAGGGCTTGCTGACGTACGAGTCTGGGCGTCGCTACCTGGAGGCTCAGTATCTAACCGGTGGTATGGTGGAGCCAGGCAACCCCAAGCGTCTGACACTGGAGGAGGCACTGCCCAAAGGTCTCGTCGATCAGTCGAACATCAAGAAGCTACGCGATGTGGCCACTCACTTCAAGTATCTCACTTGCCCCAAGACCAGAGCAAGGATGTCCTACAAGGACGCCCTGGACCGGTCCATGGTGGATGCAGATAATGGGATAAGGCTCCTGGAGGCCAGTGGGGTCATCTCTTCAAGCGGTGGGTTGGGTTCAGCGTACGGCTCCCTGACCAGCTCCAAAGCAAGTTCAAGGCAAGGCTCGAGGCGAGGCAGCATAGATCTGGGATCGGGCTCGGGCTCAAGCTTTGGAGGCATCGGCTCCTCTGGTTACAGTTCAGCGTCGTACAGCAGCATGAGCTACAGCGGCATGGGCTCTGGAGGCTTCAGTTCTGGGAGCTACACACAGCGGAGATACTAGTTGCAATGCACTTAAAGGTTCAGTCACCCGAGAGAGACTGAGGCTCCAGGTTTTGTGTTGACCATGATGTTAGTGTGTGCGCTCTCATTGCTGTCAACGGTTACATTAAAAAGAGAGCACATTATTTTAGGATGATTCTTTTTTAATGAGAGGGAAATGATTGCTGGCCATAGTGGTTTATCACGTGACATGTTTGTCATGGAAGATAAGACCCATATTGGTTAGGGTGCATTTGTAATTAAACAGCATTTACTCCCATTATAACTTTTTGTAACATTAGTAAAACCGTATTAAATGGTAAAATAGGTATGTTCCTGTTTCTACGGTATAAATTAAGCTATACATAAGTCAGTATGGAAAAGGGAAATTATAGCATTAAATATTTTACTTGCGGATTCCAAATACCACCATAAATAGCAATATTAATATGAAATGCTTAAATTATGTTATTCATAAATGGCGATCCATTTTGCAGTTTGTATGTTCATTAATTTCTTTAAAACAACAACGCTTTCTCAATATATGTGCATGGAGGCAAAGCGCAAACCTATATCAATTTAGTCAGTATTTTTAAGACCAATGATGCTGAACTCAAAAATTGTTCTAAACACATTTTCTTGATGAAGCTATTGCCTTGAATTATACCACCTCCACTTGAATGCAAGGTGTAAATGCAAAATGCGCATCTCATACTTTTCCATGCACACTTAAAATGTTTTTACCTGAATGGTATAAACGTTGGTCAATATATTACGAGATACGTACAAGCTTTTGGAAGTCTTCACCCACATTTCTATTTTTTTACACTACACCCTCACTACGCCACACGGAATTCACTTGCCTGAGCCGGGTGCTCACGGTGGTGGTATAATGATTTTATATAAAGTATATAAAAAGCTAAACAGTTGCCAATGTCAATTCAATACAAGTGTATAAAATAAAGGTCAATTCACTCATAGCATGGACATGTTTTAAAATATATATATTTCATGGTTGCTGAGCACAAGGCCCAAATGCCCCAAACACCGATTGGGCTTTAACAAACAACATTATCAAAGTTGTAATGAATAAAATACGGTTGTGTTTTTGGCTCAGGTTTAAGCAGGCAATTTACTCCATCGCATGTTTTCCAATTCACTTTCTGCATAAATATAACGGCCACTTAAGCGTCGCTTAATTGAGAGATGGTCACAGGTGCGTACCGTAAAGGTGCCCGTTTGTTGCAATCGGCCAGTGAATCGGCAACCAATGGGGCTTCAGGGTGTGATCGAACGGACTCTGAATTTCCAAGTGGAAATTACAAGACGGTTGAACAATTGTCAGGCACCACCAGGGTGCAATCTCACGTTGTAAGTTCCACTGCGGTGGCTGTGAACGCTTCGTCGTATATAAGATGGGCAGATGCTGAGCTTTCACCAGCGTGATTCTAAAATAACTGTTAAGGAGTTTTATTAATTTACGGTGGAGTAAGGTACGTCTAAATGAATTTTACAGAAGCGTGTGTATACAGTACGTTACATACGGTTATGAATTAGATCCTTGCAATGTTTTAATTGAAACTGGAAAACGCAAGTGCACAGATAAAAGTGACTGACACCATTGGCTTGCGCATATTTAGGCGCTTTTGCAACCAAAAGCTTCAATTTATTATTTGATATATTTTGTACAAAATGGTTTTAGGGGATGCATGCAGGAATTTTGTTTCTCATTTAAAGCAGATGTTTTAAAATTAAAGTACTTAATCGGACTATATTTTTGCATGAATGCTTTATTGAATAAAATCTCTCCAATGTCGTTTAAATTGTTTTCAATTTTGCTGATGTGCTTAACTGGCAAGTTTGCTTGGGCATTGTTCTATGTATTTCATTTATAAGAGCATGCATGTGTTTTGGTTCCAGTCATATCTGTATTTACTCAGTACATTAACAAATATCTCTACTGCATTCGATGCAATCGTAACCTTTCTTAAATGCTGTTTTTAGCCTTTGACTACTGACCCAACTGACCAAGTGAATGCAGCTAGCATTACATAGGGAAATAGTGTAGAAAAACTGTACTTGTGAATAAAGGTATACATATATCGACTTTAAACGTGTGTTTTTGTATTTTGTATACATTGTGCGGAAGTTACCAATTTCAAAACCAAGAAGGCCAAATATTTAACTAGTTAGCTCAGATGCGTTGTTAATTTAGACACAGAAGTAATACAGCATCAGGTTATATTAGTAAAAGTTCATGACCAAGTGTTTTATTATTTATTTGCCGGATGGTAATCTCATAGTCATAACCCGCCCAATACCTATACATACAACATTCATTCCAATCAGTATTTCAGCTTTCCAGCCCGATAAAATCGAGCAACATTTTTTTTAATGAATCAAAAACTCTGCTGCTTGATAATAACCATCGTCTGAAAGGCAAAAGGCCGATGGACTAAACACATAATACTGTATGCATGCGAAGACAGCACGCAGTTGATGTTGTATGAATGACACGCATCACCCGTTCCGTGCAAGGTGCCGCCGTTGTGAACGAACACAATTCGCACGCTCGCCTTGCGAGCCAGAAAGACGCCGGTTCGATACCGGCGCGTGGCGTGCGAAGTCGACGATACAAAAGTTTCTTAAATTCTCGCCGCCCCCGCTGTGTTGTGGAGCGATACAACCGGGCCAACCACAGCCGCAATGTGAGTCGTTGTCGGCACGCCGCGGTGGGGGGTCCCGTACCTGTCCAACTGAGCTGAGCGCGTTTCCGAAGGGCGTTAGTGGCGGTGCGGTTCCCCAGAGTCGCCACGAGGTGGCGATGTAACGCATTCGTACTGCCCGCTCACGAAATTGAAAACTTTGGAATTGCTTGACCGGGTAAAGTCATCTTCTTGGTTCTCACCGAAAGAACCAAGAAGATGAATCCCTGCAGTCACGAAAGCTTTAAATCGGGTAAAGTCAGGCTAAGCGACGTAGCTCCTTTATTTTTCAGAAGCGACCGAGCCACGTGATGTAGCTCAACGAAGTGGCCCATCACGTGGAAATGTATCGCAGCCAAATACTCTAAACGCGTGTTTCTAAACGTGGATGGGCATCCTTTGCACGAAATAGTGCGAAAGAAAAATGAAGATTTGTTTGATTAACGGGAAAAAAACCGGTGTACCCGGAGCAAAATTCGCACGAACATTGGCATAGAGAAACACGCACACTCCAAATATACAGGAGTCAGGATCGGGATCGAACTCACGGCCTCCTGTGAACCATACGAGGTAGTTAACATCTCACCACCGTGGGCACTTTGGGACATCGTGGGTCACCTCTTCACCATGCATCACATTTTGTCCTGCAAGGTATCTGTGCCACACCGACACAGCAGCGGGCTAAGAGGCGCTTGTTCTAAACAACTGATTCCGAATCAATATTTATTCATACCGCAGGAATACGATGAGCTAGAAAGCTCTTTTTTTGCAGGTGACGAATAGTCACAGATGTCCAGGTGGTGTTGTGACGTCTAAAACGGAAGATCAAGAGAGCATAGTTCTTCACCCGTGAGCATTCAAAACCCAACTTTGATCACACCCATTTTTTAAATTGTTTTTGTTGCGCATCCAACACACTCTTATGAATGACAGATGGCGTCCAATTGGTTGTCGTGGTAATCACTTTAAATAGTTGTCATGGCAACAGCTTAAAATCACGTGCTACAAAAATGTAGATGATTAGTAAAGAAACCGGATTTTTTTTTTTGTAACGGTAAATTACACACGGGCCTTATGTGCAGTCTCGTCTATTTTTGTTGTTGTCTCTTAACAAACGTCTAGATATGTGTAGAGAAGTTCCGACGGACGTTCTCGTAGACGCAGGTAAGTTAAGGGCTTTCGCCAGGGTTTATTAAAGCTTATCAATAACACACAGCAGGGTACACAACTCCCAGGGGCTAAGGGTCCTACTCTGAGTCCGGGTCCCTACCGGCTAGCTCCGGTCTCTCTCTCTCGTGTCGGATCGTGGACTCTGCCGACTCCACCGAGTGGAGAGAGAAGCACCTCTACGGCTACCACCGGCTTCTCCCCAGACTCCCTATTCGATCCCTCTCTCTACCCACTGGTTCCCTCTTCACCCTGCTTACTTTACCCGTTCCCACAGTGACCCCGCCTACGTCACGGGGTATCCCTTAAGTACCCTAGGAGACGTGACGTCATCGCTCTGAACGGCACACCTGACGTCACGCCCCCATTTTACTCCTCTACATATGTATGAACATCGGATGCACCATTTGTCCCCAGCCTTGGCCGACCCACTGCTTGGTGTGCCGTACGGAAACACGGATGCATCAATTTCAACAGACAATGTCGGGGATATAATTACGGCTAAAACAAACGTCACTGTTGCTTGTAGCAAAAATAACATGCGGTGAAGAAATGCGCAACATGCACAGTTCCCCCTTTTCATTGTGCAATTGCAAGTGCAATGCACTTCTTTCCATCAAGACCTTCAAAAATAACAGTAAACACCCGGGCTACACCTTGCATGTCATCAAATAGCTGACTGTGGCCCCGTCAGAATTAGAATCTGCATTCATAGTGGAGGAATTCGATGAAGCTATGAAGCTATTTTTCACAAATGTCCCAGTGTGTGTGTGCTCTCCACAAGCCCTAACACGATAACCAACAACAATGTCGTAGTCCAGAAAGTTAGCTTGAGAGTAGGTTGAATGTGGATTAAAAAAGTAAATCGGTTCAATGTGTGATCATCTTTTGGGCAGTGCCAGATTAAGCTAGTGCGGGCCTGTAGCGTATGTTATAAAGGGGCCCTAAATGAAAAAAAAATTCCAAAATTAAAACACTAATTTTTTGCTTGCATAGTCAAGTAATTGTATTTTTGCATTTGCGATACAGCCAGATAATACGACAAATCGATAACCTTAAACACCCAGTCGTTCATAAAAGTTGAAGGCAGTATAGTACTAAAGTAATAGAGCAAGTGCAGAATCACTGAACCGGAATTGATAGCTTGAAAGCATTTAACACGGGGCCCTTGAAAGTGCGGGGCCCGTAGCATATGTACCTTTGCTACTAGGATAATCCTGCACTGCTTTTGGGGATATTACAGCGTAACATTGTCCCTATAAATTGGATTGTAACCTGTTCCGATATTTGTCATCTTAAAATACGGCGTTTGTGCCACCCGTCACCGAAGGGACACCAAGATGAAACAAACTCAAGTTTTTTTTTTATTTACTTCACAGAGCACTTACAATTCAACGCACTAGAATGCACAAAAGAGTGCCGATGTCAACCGGCGCGGAGTAAAATAGCCACCAACGTCGTTCCCCGCAGTCCCCAACACGAATCGGCCACTTGCACCATCACGCCATCACATATACAGCAACAAGCCCCCCCATCCCCCCTCCCCCGCCTTCATTAATTCATCGCGAGCAAATCCGAATTGTAATTCCGCCATGCATCATGTACAACAAGGCTATCTACTGGACTGTATAAACACACTTTTATAAACGCATGTATACTTTACATAGTGTACAATCGACCTCTATATACACAGATGTACATATATGTATAGGATGCTATTAAACAGTACTCTTATCGCAACAATATATTTTGTTCATTCGTCATGCAGCTTTTTTTTTTTAAAAGACTTGTAATTAGAACCGTCTAACCTTTTTTTTTTTGGCGACACACTCGGGCACCGATAAAGATGCACATCGAATGTGTTAATGTCGATTTTTCTACCTAAATTTGAGTTCAACGTCCAAGGAAGACTTGTCGGCGACTTGTTCTGACTAGCATACTCTAACACAACCTTCCCTCACCCTAGCAATAATCCCTTCAACCTTCCCAAAGCTAGCATACTTCTACACTTTCATATGACACTTTTTGTACGACCGCCATTCGCAGCGAGGGCTTCGATTAACTGCGTGATTCAAAGCTATGCGTGCTGTTCTCCAACACTTATCGAATACACAGGGTGCTTGAAAATAATGTTAACTTATATGGGACTATCGTTTTTAATGGAAAAAGAACAGATAATAGACTGTAACGTGATGAAAAAAAAAACGATGTTAATCGCTTCAAAGAGTCTCCACTTGTTCGCCATCATTGTCAACACGTGCCCGGAATCTTCTCCAGGTGGTCTCCAGAGCCCGGAGGCACATTTCTTTGTGCTATTGTTGCAAATTCTCGGAAGTGTTAACATTTTTGTGAAGCACCCTGTCATTTTCATGGATGGCTAACGTGCTTCGTATGTCTTCACAAAAACCCCTGACCTTCATTAATAACACAACAATAGGTCTTTCTAAGTAATCTAATGCCCTTGCTCGTAACATAATCTTTTATTCCATTTGAAAATCTATACGTATCGTCTCATGCATTATTACAGAACTCAATTAACCTTCAACCATATTACCCACAATTCCTGTCATTTGTGGGACCATATTACCCACAATTCCTGTCATTTGTGGGACCTGAAAGTTTCCATGGAAAGTAGTCATCCGTGTCCTTATTTTTCCTGTTATCCACGATTACCCAAGGTTTTTGTTCCAGTCGTTCACAGATAAGTGGAGGTGAGTGGCACATTCATCCTATTATCTTAGCCTCTTCGTGGTTTTTCTTTTTTAAGAAAGTAGAAATAAGTTGTGCGCTCTTTCATAAAAGTGACGATGTGCTCTGGTGTAGATCACCAACCTTAATCGATTTTAATTTTTATGAAAAAATAAATCTAAAACTCCTACTGTACTCCAATATGTGTGTAACTAAGCTAAATGACAAAGGGGATCTCACTTGGAACCATGAATAATATCATATAGTACATACAAAATGTATGTATTACATTCATGGGCAGCAACATAACGTTATATAGAAACGTTTTTAAGCAAACCCAACAAGAAACATTTTCGTGCATTTTAAACAGGCAGAACAAAATTACAAACGTAATCATCAATAATATTCAACTGCTATGCCGTGATTAAATAAACGTAGGTTTTTTAAAGAGAAAATCCCTGCTTCACTAGTAAACATTATTAATCACAAGCGGATGATGGAGAGTGGTCAAGAGTGGTAACAGAGTGGCAGTCAAGCAATGGAATGCATCCGAGGAGATGGAGCTATGAAACCTGTTCACGTGCAGGGTGGATTGTTACATCGAAGAGTTTTGACTGGTGGCAATGGCTTGGGGAGGCCTTCATCCAGCAGTGGATTGACCATGGCAGACGATAAAAACCAAACAATATATATATACCAGGTGGAACAATATATTTGAAAGCAAAAGTGGGAGATTCCTTGTTCAAAAGATTCCGAGACCTGGGATCGCATTTACGAACCGGCTGATCCATATAAACACAGACTTTCGTGATTGTCCACATTATCCCCATGAAAATAAACCCACATACCAGTAACCACCGTGTCCTATGTACTGCATCACACAAAACACCATTGCACAATGCATTGCAAATCCTCACTCTAAATGTTGGAGAAATGGCATTAAAGCAATTACATAGAAATATTATTACAATTACAATTTACCCATACCACCAATTTCGTTTTAAAAAAAACGTTGAGGATCAATACAAAAGTAGAATAGATGACGGGATTTTTCGGCGTTTAGAATAAAACATCAAACTATTTTGAGAACAAGCTATTCAAGGTATGCGCACATTATTTCCCAACACAGTAACTACTCAAATCAATGCATTACAGTAAGTATTAGGGTACATATATTTAATGTATGCTCAGTACGACTTTTTTGGTATATGTCATAAAAAACGACTGATTTTGCAATATTATATTTGTAACGATATTTTCTATTAAATCATTGAATGTTAAGATTAAATACTGGTTATTGGTAGGTCAAAAAATTACTACTATTATATTACTCTTGATTTCAGTTATCCACTTACTCAAGTACTGTGCACAATAGTTCACCACATTTCTATATCAAAGTCCAAAATTAAGTGATGCAAAGAACAGTGGTGGCAGTGTCCCAGTACAGAAAAAAATATCTTGAAACAGATGTCGACCAATGACACACGCAACCCTCTTAGTACACCTACGTAGCGCTTTCCTTATGTCAAGATACGTAACGTATTCACAAAAGCGGTCTCCTAAATCGTTGACCAGTACTTTTAGATACAAATGGAGGATGTAACGTCCAAGCAAAAATGAATGCACATTAAAGACCGGTCCATGTGGCAAAGAGATAGATTTAAGCAACTCACTTTTGGCTCTGTTTTTGTCTTCCCGTTCATTCGTCCTCTATTGTCCAGGTCACGAGGGTCCCCTCCCGTTACACATTTTATGTTGCACATTAGGCCATCGTGCAGTCTGATTCCGTGCTTTTATGTTTTTTTGTCGAATTAAAAAGAGAAATGTTGTAAAATCCCAAATGAATTATAAACCATGACCAGGCATCCTGAAATAAAATACTTAACTGACAGCAAGATAAAGGTGCAGCCTTTCGATTGATTGCTACTGGCATTATGGCCTCTACCAACGAAAGCACTCAAGCATGTTGGTCGACTTGTCAACGCTGGACAGACGTCTTGGAAGACATGAGCGTACCCACACTTTACCCAACCGCACGGGACCTGCTGATCAACCGTGGCACTTATACTGCTGCGTGGACCGAGGCAGAGGGCTTTAATAAACTTGCGACATTGTTTTAACTGCCACGCCAGGAGATCGAATCGAATGGGCGAGCTCTGGAGTGCAAGTCCAGTGTGCTAGCATTACACCACCACAGCATCCCCACCCTCCTATGATACACTGGGCAGTGTGGCATTTTGTTCTGGTGCTAAAGACTTTTGGTGCTGTCACACGACAAGTAACGTATTCCCACCTTTTTTTAATAAGATGATCCACACTTAAGAACTTGTGGCTTACGAACAATTGGTGTTTCCACGAGATGATTTCAACCAGGTGCTGTATTTAAAGCCAAGTTGGGCCACATCTTTGTGAAATGTGGCCAACGGATGGAAAAGGAAGGCCTCGCCAGACTTGAGCTTTGAGCAGCTCAGTGTTGCTACCCCGTCCAAAATCATGCAGGGAAATGTTCTAAAAATCACACGTGTCAATTGTATGATAATTGATTGCATAAACTGTCTACTCAAAAATACAAAAACTACCACAAATTAAACATTAGCTGTCCACATGCAGAGAATGTACATGGCTTATAGTACACACCAAAATATAAGAATAGGTTTTCCCCTTTTTTCTGGCAACAAAACAGGTGTTAAGATGTTAAAACACCAAACTGAAACCTTTTACAAGGAATCATGTCTGCATTAACCACAATACTTGTGGTCAGAATGCAAACAAAAAACATACTCTGATAATATATGCATTGTCTTTGAAACTGATTGGTCCACACCAGAGACAGCTTTCTTTTGAGCCGAGTCTCAAAACGGTGTTTGACCAGAGGACGCCGTTTTGAGACAAGGCTCATATTTTGGTACTGGCAAAGGAGGTCCCATTAAGTACACACCAAAGCAAATGCTATCACAATTTCAATGCTCGTTTGTAAAACACCATAAACATATACCGCTGTACAATCGCTTGCAACCAGTGCAGCTGGCTAGTATATTATATAAACTCACACACCTGCCCCCAGGTGAGGCTGCCAACCTAATCCCCATGGGTGGCATGTAACGCAAGAGGCTATTTTTTACGCACAATAATGGTCTCCTGAGCAAAGGTGTCACTTTAAGTGCTTATTCGAACGGTTGGAGTGCATGTGTAGATTTTTCGAGACGACGCTGCTAATGCGTCACATGTTCACAACGTAACATTATCAACACATCCCGTCAGCTTGGGTGCACCTGTGCTACGTGAGTTATAAACAGGCTGTGGATAATTGGCTTTGCCTCTCCTTTGAGGTGGATCCATCTCGTGCCCTCGCAACCCTGTAAAACATCATGAGCTTTGGCTATAATCCTCTTGGTATCTTTTGGAATGTTTCCGAAAGCCATCGTCTCTGAGGTTCCCTATCCGAAGATGTTGTTTGTGATGGCGCCTGGCAATGTGTAGAGAAGCAGGGCGATGAAGAGGGCGAAGATGAGGAGGACGAGGGCGGTGATGATGTACCACTTGTAGTTCTTCCAGATGACGAGGAAGAGGGACTTGAATGGATTTGTCAGCCACGAGATAGAAGTTTTGGGGCGACTGCGAGTACAAGAAATAAAACAATACATCACATCAACTAGATAATAACGGGACATGGATATTTTAACATTTTTTGTCAACTGCTTCAATATAATGACGTTTCAGAATATTACATTGCATTATCGTTACTCTGCATTGCACCAAGGCAACACACACATGCACACTCATACTGAAAGTAAGCGTATCATAAGCAAGCAAACACAATGTGTAAATACTTAAAACGATTGAAAAAAAGGACAAGGTTAAAGAAAATAGGCAGGCAATGGGATAGGTACGAAAACAGGAATCGCTATAAAGATTATTAAACAGGGAATAAGGCATGCAAGTGTGAAAGGAAACCCACCACCACTAGGCCCCCAGCAGCTTTTTGACCATGTAGCCAGGCATGTTGTAGATGAAGAGACCGAGAAGGACCAACATCAACAGAGCCACCACGAGTTTGATGATAATCCACTTGTAGCGATGGCAGATGACGTATTTGATGGATTTGAGTGGGTTCAGGAACCAGATGAAAGACGTGTCCGGCCGACTGTCCGTGCCGGCAGTAAGAGTGAAAAGGAGAAGAGAAGTTTTTGTTGTTGTTGAAAAAAAGAGAAAGTATCAAGAAGACTAAACATAGCATCACACATTGCAGTAATACCAAATGCTGAGAGAGTGCAAAGGTGTACAAAATATCTGGCGTACAAAATACCTGGCAATTCCTCACTGCTCTTTATACCTAATCAAGCATCGCTGTTGTTCTCTTATCTACCAACTCACCTTGCCCAGCCTCATCGGATGGCTGAGGAGCAGTGAGGGCAGAGTTCATTATAGAGGCAAGGCAGGTGTTCTCCTAAATTGTCAAGCCAACCTGCTAGTATTACTATTGTTTGGCAATTTAGACTGCATCATCATTTGCCTGTCGGCAAGATGGACTGTGGGGTCAAGCAGTTGGCTACGTGACACCACACTGAGGTGCCATCCATGTGCTTTTTCGTCTGAGGAACCCTGCCACCCTGTTCTCTGGTTATTCTAAATTTATTTGACATGTGAAAGACTCCTTAAAGATTTTGTCAACGATCCAAGTGCAGGACCCTACTGGAAAAAGGATATTGAGACTGAGGCTTTCCCAGATAAATTGATGTTATTATTACAATGAATGCTGACTACAATCCTGTTTGAATCTAGACAATGACAGTGTGGAGTAGTGGTGAGCGTACTGTGCTCTAAACACGGCAAAACCATGCGTGATTCCCACTCAAGGACCAAGGTTCTGGGCCTCTCCTAGGTGGACTCAGCCTCAAAAAAGTCCCCTGGTATTGTGTGTAAACATCAATACTGGATGTGCGCTGTGCCATCCTACATAGCTGGTCGCGAACAGCATTTGCCCCAGCACCCTACAGGGAATCTTTGTCTACTTTGTCAACTTTGGCTGCTGGCTACCCAAAGTACGTGTACTCTGAGCTGCACCACACGTGTCAGTACTGAACGCCAAGTCGTAATGCAGCAGGATGTAGAAGCGACGGACTTAGGCTTCTCGAGAGGGTCCGGCTCGCTGCGGCCCAGCCCTGCCGGGTTCTTCTCCGCGTCCTCAGCCGTCAGCAGATGCAGCTCAGCCTCCACCTTCCCCTGCAGGACGCATGCACACAGGGGTCACGCAGAGGTCACGCAGAGGTCACACAGTGGTCACGCAGGGGTCATGCAGGGGTCACGGTGAGCAGAGCAAAAACACAATTCCTATTCGCCTACGTCGGCACTCGTCCACTCATGCAGCCTTGCAAACCGTGCAACCGGGCCATGCGTTGGCTCCCGTGGGACTCATATTTGAATAACTCTAAAGTCTGATGGAAACGCAAAGAACCGAGGGACGCATCCTCCAAATAACTGACTCATTCGAGCATAATCATGGTGAGCCCCAGCTGTGATCTTGCGAGTGAGGGAGACAGCATGTACAAATGTAGGTCGAACTTCTTTTGCACCGTACATAACCAACCATGCTAATCGGATAGTGGAAGAGGGAGAAAACAAGGGTGAAGCAGGAGGACAAAGGAAAGAGTGGGATGGCAGGCAAAAAAAAAACACGAGTGGTAGTCAGATCTGAAGCAAAAAAAACGTCATTAATAAAAGAGATTAGTTGGTGATTAGAATATGCCAAGAATAATTTTGAATCGATTAATCATGATTGTCATAATTAATTAATCAAAATGTGTTCTATATATACTGTATATATATGTGAATTACGTTTGTATTTTAAATAATTCCACAGCCATTGCAACTTGGTAATTACTTATTTTTAATTATTAGTGTTGGACATGACACACATTGGGCTAGCAATGAAGTTGGAGTAACTTATCCGTTAAATCCACCTAACGGTCAGTAATGCATAGTGGTCTTAAAGAGTATCGAGTGTCCCACAAGGCTGGGTTAAGAGGGGCGACACCTTCAACCGGTGCATGGTCACTGCCGCGGATTTCATAACGGACGGTGGCCATGACGGCCGGGAGAGGGAGGAAGCTACATTTCACGTCTAGAGCTCTTGAGCTGGTACTTGCTGAGCGAGATATCCTTCAAAATTAATCCAGGCACCAAATGCATGATTAATTTGGGTACCTTAAAATCTAGCGAGCTGACGGGCTCAGCCCAGTCGGCGATGATTGCACTCATAATTTGCTTTAACTTTTGTTTTTAACTTGCTTTTCAATATTCCAGCTCTGAGAAGTTCATTCATTTGGTTTATTGTATCCACATGCCATACACTTCTCTACAGCACAGGATGTGAGAAGGAGCTACGTCCACTTTCTGTACGCAATTTTGAAAGGACATCTTTTCTACTCGTAACACCGCGGTGAGAGCACAAATTGGAATCTGAGAGGAAATTGATAAAACAAAGTAAAAAAATACTTTGTAAAAAAACTCGGTTTTACCCGTTCTGGTAATAAAACAGGAGGTGTTAAGATGTTCAATCACCAAATAGTTACCCCTCATTACAAGGCATCAAGTCTGCATTAACCACACAGTATTATTTTTTCCATCATTTTGACACTGGCATAAAGGTCTCATAGATATAATTGATCAACCCGAACTTTTAACACTTTGATACTTGCATTGTGTTTGCAATATTCGCATTTTAGCATTCTCTAGTCTTACACTGGTGAGACAAGGCCATAACGATGGCTGTCTCTGGTCTAGGCCAATCCGTTTCAAAGACAATGCATAAATAATTATAAGAGCATGTTTGTTTGCACGTTTTGTCACAATTATGTGTGGTTAATGCAGACACGATGCCTTGCAACGGCAACCTATTTGGTGCTTGCACATCTCAACACCGCCTGTTATATTTCCATAAGGGGTAAAGCATATTCTTATTTTTTCATCATTTTGAAACTGCCAAAACACGTTCCTTCGGAGTTGGCAGGTAGGAACTTGGTTGGACAGCGCATTCATGCACGACAGAAAGCTCGCGGTCACGTGACGCACTTCAACCAATCCGGGAGCATACTACATGTTTGGGAGGGGCTATGCACGACAGACAAATAATCCCTGGTGGGTAGTGTGGAACTGTTGTTCATACCTGTAAAAAGGTCCCGTAGATTTAATAAGTATAACCCGTAAAAAAAGTTTTTCACTATAAATCCTTTATATGCGTGGCGGCTAGAGTACTCTCGTCCTCTGGCTTGAGATGGCTGCCACCTATGGGTCAGATGATTGCATTGCACCATTAAGCAATTGGTAATTAAATATAATATTTTTGTCCTAAAAAGTGTAAAATTTTGGAAAAAAATTTTCACGAACATTAATTGTCACGCACAACGAGTCTGTGTGGAAAATGTCAGCTCGATTGGATCACGGGAAGTGGGTTAAAAAACGACCGAAAGATTTGCACGGTCCTAAGCAAGCAAGCGAACTTAATATAAAGGATTTAAAAAAGAAAATAGATATATACGAACGCCGTACCGTGAGCTCCTGTTCGTCGTTCTCGTCGCGGGAGACAAAAGGCCACCAGCCCTTGACCCGTTTGAGCTTGAAGATGGAGATCATGGGCACCGAGCCGTCCATCTTGAGCATGTTCAACGAGCACTGCTTGGCGGACTTGGCCCCTCGTGGGAAGCGGTTGAGGTCCAACTCAATGGCACCTGGTCGTGAATGCACAACGGTCAAACCACTGCAACAATATCGTACAAGACGCGGGCATGGAGGTCCACAGTTTACCCTCGTGAACATGCGCAGCGAGTGAGTGATGTCCGTCAGCCTGTATAGAACGTGAGCGTTGTGTGGTTCTGTGTGTGTGTGTTGTATAGAACTTGAGCGGGAAGTGTGACGAGCACGCTCGGCTGCATTAGTCTCCACCTGTGCGTATGTTTGCACGCTACACCTGGAACAACTTTTATTGTGAGTCGTCCTCGAGAATTTGCAGGTCCAGTTAAGATCCGTAATGCAAATTATATGTGTGTATGGCCTGGGATAGTTGAATTCAGGTTTGCTTTCACAGAGACATTCGAATACATACAGAGGACTAAAAGACAAATACCCCCCCATATAACCTTAACAAACTATTGGGGAAAGTACTGTTAGCGAGCATCAATGAGGGCCACCGCAAGGTACTCATTTGAGGCTGAGTCGACCTAGGGGAGGCCCAGGACCGAATCAGATAATTGTCACTGGTGTTGGCCGTGAGCAAATAATTGAAGCCGGGCTGCTTGGTTCGTAGCACAGTGCCGCTAACCACTACACTCCCGCCCCCCACACAACACAAAGACAGAAACACACAAACAGAAACACATTCACCCAAACGAACACACCGACACACACAAATGTACATTCACACACACACAAAACCGCACATATACAGAACCACACACAGAAACCATACACACACACAACCGCACATACAGAACCACGCCACACACACACAGAACCACGCAACACACACACAGAACCATACACACACAACCGAGCATACGCACACACAGAACCACGCAACACACACACAGAACCACGCAACACACACATAACCGCGCAAACACACACACAGAACCACGCAACTCACACATGCAATCGCACATACGCACACACAGAACCACGCAACACACACACAGAACCACGCAACACACACACAGAACCACGCAACACACACACAGAACCACGCAACACACACACAGAACCATACACACGCACGAAACCTAGCATACGCACACACAGAACCGCGCAAACACACAAAACCGCACGTAACCACGCACGGAACAGCACACACACGCGCGCACACACAAAACCACACACGCGCGCGTGCACAGAAGCACAAACGCCGTAGCAGGGCCTCACCAAGAAAGTCGTCGGCCGAGAAGTGGTCGGCGTCCCACACCTGCAGAGTGAGACGCGCCGGGATCTTGTACTCGGTCTCGTCCCACGAGAAGAGGGACTCCTTCTTGGAGATGACGATCTTCTCCTCCGCCACCAGGTAGTCGAAGGGGTAGATGAAGCGCCAGTTGAAGTTTCCCTCGCCCGTGAGCGAGTGGTAGTGCACGTCCGTGTCCTGCTTGTCCTCCTGCTGCCCCTTGAGCCAGCTGCGAGCGAGCGACGCGGATGAGTTTGGACAAACACCGCGAGATTTGTCGGGGGGGGGGGGATCCCGTGGCGTTTGCGTGCAGTAGGGGGGGACACGAGGTTAATTTGCTTCTTTACGGTGGGTTTTTGCATTCTATTCTTGCGTACGATGGCAATATGTTCAGGAGCTGATCAATGTCAATGCCGAGATCTGCTAGCCACGTCAAGAGGGCTTCAGCAGAGAGAGAGTTCGTGTAGCTTTGCTGTTCTCCCCCCGTTGAAGGAGGGCAGACTGCATTGGTTTATCGTATCGACTATAGTACCGTATGGTAAACCACTGTAGTCTGCGTGTACCCTGCATTGTTTTCATTGTCTCTCTTGTAAATGTTGTCTAAAATGTATAATAATGCATTAATGTGGCCACATTAACACCTACCCATTCATCGAAATTATATTAACCGTGTGGCATATATATTTAAGCATTGGCATACGTATATGCATGGGTTTACTCATTTGTGGATACAGTAAACAATTGTCCATGAATATAGTCTGTAATTATATCTGTGTTACATGCATATGTCATGAAGTATGGTGAAACACGACCAACATGGTGTTGGGGAGGGCTTCGCAATAGAATTGTGAAAGGGCTGAACAATATTTTGTTTTATGATTAGACAAACAAAATTCATTGTCCTCCCCTTGTTGTCCTAAAACTTAATAAAAATTAAGCAATAACAAATAAATTACGCTGACAATTATATCTGGGCATTGGTAGCTATAAATAGCAGTGGTAACAGTCTACATATTAAAAAAAACACATTTAATGGCACTTGAAGTGTGGTCTTCCAGCAGTGATTCTCAAGCGTTCGCGTGGCACTGAACACATCATTCATTGAGCAAATGGCTTTTAAAAGCAATAAAACTGTACAGCAATTAAACCGTACGAACAACTGTCTGTCATTGAAACACTGGTTTTGAATTCTGGTTACTTGGATATGACCATAAATACCATATACTGTACTAAGACTATAGCTGCAATGCTGAAGTTATAATTATTCATGCCAAAAGTGTACATTAATTATATTTTAATTCATAACTAGGGATAAAATAATGTGGCTTTCATTTCAACCCATTTTCACAGCACCATGATGATCAGTGCTGATCTCAGTGCTAGATTTAACATCCCGACAATGTGGGATAATATGTACATTATCTAAGGTGTCACTTAATTTAGCCACTTTCACCGATTTAACAGCAGGGTAATTTTACATGTATTTAAAACTATTCCATCCTTCTTTAATAAAATACTGTTCAGACAAATAGTAATCTGTTAAATATCCGTACACACACAATTGTCTTATGTTGTAAAAATATATATAATACTGCAATTGCTAATGTTTACGATGGGCATAATATTGCTAGCAGTCTTCGCGTGGAAAATGAAAGGACTAGCGGTGTGTCGATGAACACATCCGAGTACAGCTTTTACAGTCAATGACTGAATTCAATATCTGAAAAACTGGACTATAAACACCAGGGTTCCTCCTCCCCCGAGCGATTATGTCGAATGCACAGCTCACAGCTTGAGAAGCAATGCTGCCAGAACCCATTAACACAAACGACACACGACTCCCCACAGTGTTATGGGCATGCTGGGAAGCATGGGCCAAATGGACAGGCTCAGTAAAGTCACTGCGATCGCAACAGGAAATAATCACAGGCAAAGGGGCAGTCAGTGCAGAGAAGAAAGTGCATAAGGGCATGTGGCACAGTTTGTGCGCGTTGTGTAGCAAATAATGGATACAACAAGCATTATTGGGACACTGCAATTTGAAATTATCTCACATCATTAACTTTACAGTGTAGTCGTTTCCCAGGGATGTGAGAAACTCTAGTGTAGATTTTCGCTGTTGTGCTGTATAGGTCTCTAAGAGATTTCCGGTTGTACAGAGTGTAGTTCAGCATGATGTCCGACGGTTCGGGATGACGGCAATATGTTCAGGAGCTATTCAGTTCCTGAAGAAGCTCCGAGCACATGCAGAGACACTTCGGGCATCACACTGAACTACACGCGGCTGAAATGTAACTAACTACGTGACTTTACCAAAAGAACCAAAGAGTATGCCAAATGTATGTTTCAATAACAAAAGGCCATTCTATTGTTAAAGAAAATTACTGCGGGCATTGCATTACAATCTGGTGACGGACGATCATGGTCACAGCAGCAGAATGCCATGCCAGTTTTCCGAAAATTGCCGTGACTGGTCAGGGAGGAAATGAACGCAGGAAGATGTGTCCATGCCAGGGGAGGTGGTGTCCAGAGCAATACTGGACACTTTCACAGAACGGTTTGCACTTGGCATGGCACAGGGTTCATGGGTTCCCGGCAGAAATCTGCGGAGGAGCTGATTGATGTAAACTTTGCAAGGTGCATAATTGTGGTTAGTTTTAACTGTAAAGGAACAGGCATGCATACTGCACACTTTGCTTTGGCAGTGACTTTACAATTATGAAGTAGAATGATTGATACTGGAAAGCGAATCAAAATGATTTTCGACTAAGTTTCATCCTTCCACAGATTTCTTTTGGGGAGGGTCATACTCTTGTGAAGAAGAATGGTGTCAGAGAGACCACAAGTGCAGAGACAATGAGTTCCCGTACAAACACAAAACATGAATTTGCAATCGCATTCATAGATCGCAACTGCACATTTAAAGTGACACTGTATACTCCTATTCAAATTGTTAAAGATACACTTTAGCGGACCATACTCTATTTAATGTGACTGAAATAACGACTTTGTTAATAGTCACAGACCATCTCATGTATGCTTTAAATATATCGATATTTCTAATGGGCAAAACATATTAGCTCTAAAGATGTCACGCATTGTAACATTTGCCAATTGTTTTTTCCCCCCCATAACACGTGATGTAAATACCGGCAAATAATTGGCGATAGAAGCTATAGAGAGAAATTAAAAACAGTTGAAAAATATATATTAGTCATATAGCACAGGGCACCCAATAATGCTAATGGTCAATGTGACCCATGCATATACGCACGTGGGATATTTTGTTCGTTTTGTTGTCGCAAAACAAACAGGAGTCTCGATTTAAAGCTTTCGTGACTGCAGGGATTCATCTTCTTGGTTCTTTCGGTAAAGTCACGTAGAATGGAAATAATAAAATAATAAAAATAAAACATAATAAAATCATTCTCACGACGTTTCGGCCACAACGCAAGCAGCCGTCCTCAGGTGAAGAACAGGTCTGTCGGAAAGACAGGTCTGTTGGAAAGACAGAGTCATTCAGACAGTCTTTCCGACAGACCTGTTCTTCACCTGACGGCTGCTTGCGTTGTGGCCGAAACGTCGTGAGAATTGTATTTTAGTATGTTTTATTTTTATTATTTTATTATTTCCCTTCTACGTGACTTTACCGAAAGAACCAAGAAGATAAACAGGAGTCTGCTATTTTGCATCCGCTTTCAAGTGAATCAGTGGACAAGCCTGAGGTGGCACATTCCACAATAGGACAAAAGCATACAGCGTCTCTTTCAAAGGCGAGGTTGCCTTTACCCTCGCACGTAGATATCCGACATCTTCTCTCCCGTCATGAAAGCATCGTCTTCCAAAATCACCTCGTCGGTGTTCCAAATGATTATACGCAGCTCATAGCTTCCAGCGAGAAGGCGTTAAGAGGGCAGAGGAGAGGAGAAATCAAGAAGGCGAAATGTATGGCGGCCACGGGGAGTGGCGGAGTGGCGAGGCTGTACGTACCCGCGCACGTAAATATCGCTCGAACGCTCGCCTGTGAAGAAATTGTCGTCCTCAAGCGTAACCTCATCCGTGTTCCATATCACAACCTTGAGCACGTAGCTGTGGGGACGGAGGGGGTGTGAGGGGGTGGGGATCGTGTCGGTGGGCAGGGAGGGAGGAGGGTCAGCAGGAGTGTCCCAGCAGGCAGGCGAGAGGGGCATGGTGGTCGATGATGTGGAGTCGAGGCTGTCGCACACGTGAACTTACAACATTGCCGTCTCGCTCGTCAAGGTGGGCGAGAGAAGAGGAAAGGGAGCGACGTTAATTATGAATGTTCACAGGTTCACACACGGCCGGGGCGTTTGTGGTGCGCACACACACAAGTATGGCAATGCAGGGACCTGCAAAACATCCAGGGCAAAGTGCTCAACCAATTGCTGAATAATTGCACCCAGTATTATGACAAGTGTTTCATTTGACACCATCAGTAAGTAATACAAGGGCACAGGTACACCTCCCCTAAAACTAAACGAGATTTTTTTTTATTTTACCAGGCAAGGCCCACTGAACTATATCGCTCTCTTTCAGAAGCGACCAGGCCACAAATAATAGCTCAACAAAGTGGCTTATCATCTTGACATTTCAAACAGCCAAATACTTTAAGCGCACGTTGATTCTAAATCCACGCGACCACGGGGAGAACGTGCAGACTCCAAATATGCAGCAGGCGTCAGGGTCTGGATTGAACCCACGACATCCTGTATACCAGGCAAGGTAGTTAACATCTCACTACCGTGGTGCCGTTACAAGACATGTGGTTTGCCACCAGAAGGGTGATCTCAGCACCCAATCAGGGGTCAACTCAAGTATCACTTTTGTCAACGTTAGTCATCCTACGGATGACTTTCCCCGGCCACCGGCAGCCTAGTCTCGTTCCTCTTCTTGGCTCTTTCGGAAAAGTCACGTAGAATGTAAATAATAAAATAATACAAATAAAACATAATAAAATAATTCTCACAACGTTTCGGCCACAACGCAAGCAGCCGTCCTCAGGTGGAGAGCAGGTCTGTCGAGAAGACAGAGTCTGAATGACTCTGCTTGCGTTGTGGCCGAAACGTCGTGAGAATAATTTTATTATGTTTTATTTTTATTATTTTATTATTTCCATTCTACGTGACTTTACCGAAAGAACCAAGAAGATGAATCCCTGCAGTCACGAAAGCTTCAAATCGAAATTTAGTCTCGTTCCTGCACAATAAATAAAGTGAAAAAATGTCAAACATGTGTTTGCTTTGTGTGCAATATATATACTAATGTGTGCAGCACTGCGTAGCGTTTATTGCGTGCATGGGCCGTGTGACTGGAGTACAGCACGTGTACTGAGTATGTGGCCTTTGTTGTGGTATGTATGTAGTGCACATTGTGTAATGTGCATTGTGTTTATGTCGTCTAAACGCAATGCAGCTGCTGTGTACGTAGAGTTTGCCATATGTGTGGATGTATTTGTATGTAATATATATGTAGTGTACACCGTGTATTATTTAGCGGCTGATGCTTTGTTTTGTATATGCAATGTATCTGTAGAGTAAAAGCAAATGCTGGCACGTATATATAAGATATGTGTATGTAGAGTGCCGTGTGTGTGCGTCTGCTATATATGGCTAATTTTAGTTTGCAGTGCATGTGCTGTGCACATATGGCATGTGTAATGAGCATGTATTTTTTATTCATGTAAACACCGCGCGTGTTTGCGAGGGTTGTTTTGTATGCGAAAAGAACATTGGAGTGCCACACAAAGGCCTGCGCACGTGCTAAGGAATAGAGGACTCTAATGTGTGAACCAGGGTCGGCAACCAACATAAGAAGAGGCAATTATTTTTTTCGAATTCGGTACAATCCTCAATATTTCAAGAGCCGCTATGCACGCGATTGCACACGTACATTACGTCACGAAGCAGTCCGTAAGAGATTAACCAACAGATTCACAAAGCCAAAGTGAAGTGAATTGTCTGGTTTGGGAGTTTCATATCTCTGCCATCCGCAAACCCTGGAACTGGGTCAGTGATTTGCAAGCGTCTATCGTCTCACCTGGTGTCACATTTGTGGCATTTATTTTTCATATGTTAAATAAGCAATAAGCAAGGTCGAGTGTGTATGTGTGTGTTGATGTTGCATGCAAGGAGTGTTTAGTTTGGGTGTTTTTGTGTTAAGTATGGCATTGAGCCAGCGTATTTGGAATTAAAATCCCTGGTACGTTCTAGATTTAGCGCTGATTAATATTCACGTCTCTCCAATGCCTAACCACGAAGCTGGCTTGGCTAATTTTTTTCCCCCTCGAATATAAATGTCAACGTACAAATACTGCCACTCATTGCACACATGAAACCCAACAACGTCTAAGCTCTGATGCATAGAGATTAAAGCCAAACCCATAAAAAAGGGCATGACCAACATGGGAAGCGTTCTATCCACATTGTATTAACCTGCAAATAGAATTCAATAAGTTCATTAAAAAGAAATCCAATTGAATACTCTTTGGTTATTTCGGTAAAGTCACGTAGGTATAAAAATAAAACAAAAAATTACATATCACGACGTTTTGATCGCAACACAAGCGGTCGTCCTAAGTGAATTTACTAAAAGAACCAAAGAGTACGGATTCCTGCAGTCACGAAAGCTTCAAATCAAGTCAACTTCACTAAAAAACGAATTGTTGAAACACCAAAAAAGCACCGATATAATTACATTTCTTAAACCCCAAAGCTTCAAAACGAATCAATTTGCTGTCAACTGGTTATAACACGTGTCACGTGTGCTTAGCCACTGCAGGCTCTTTGAGCTCAAAGAAAACACCCCTTCTAAGGTAAGTTCTGACGACTATTTGGACACCGCAGATCCACGCAGACAACGCAGACCTCTTGGGTTTGCGTGGAGAGATGTCCACGGGTGGCCCTGGGTGCGGCATGTCCTTCGGAAACATGTCCACCCACATTTCCAGACGACCCTGCAACGGCGCAAAAAATCCATTTCAACATTTGAGGCCCTTTAACACGTAGGTATTATGAATTTGAGGCCCTGTCAGGGGGCGATGCAGTACCTCAGTCAGAAATGCATTCATTCCGGAATTCTGTACACCAGCGCGTCACTCGTGATGTTAATGGAGGTTCATACACCAAGGCGTACGCCAATTGATTTTCTGTGATGTCACCACTGAATGGAACGTAACGATAACGCTTGTCGCACACGTAATTCCATTTTCGATGAAGACGCAATGCGAGAAACCGATGTATCTTTTGGATACATACCTCGGCTTTATGAATGCTGGGCTGTGCGCCGTCACGAATTAATGAGAATGATAGTCTAAAAATCGCGGTCAACCACTCTGTTGGTGAGGCCACCGCATTGATGAATTCAATCACGTGGAGGTTATGTCACAGTGGGGCGATATTGGAATGTTTGACCACAACTCTAAAGTCTGACAGACAGCCTGGATCACGCAGCCCATGAAAGGAATTATATCTATATAATACCGAATTTTGGGGGGTGAGAGGGATGGGGGGGTTAGGTTACATCTTCCTGTACACCAGAAAGCAATTAAGGGCTTGAACCGAAGAAGACCTCAGACTCTTCAACTCGGCATGTCATATGCCATGGAATGTGTTCATAGTGTGGGTGAAGGGCCTGGGCGTGAATGTGGGAGGTGCCCACCTGCTCAATGCCAGTCTTGTCGGGGTGCAGTAGAGGCCGTGTCTCCACGTGCTCCGGTACCAGCCTGCAGCCCACACGGGCAATCTCCTCCCAGCTGTGCAAGACCTTCAGTGCCAGGTGCTCCTCCGTCTGCTTCTTGTGACCTGCACCATTGATGAATACGTCATGGCACTGCAGCGAACGCTCTCCTCACCAACACGCGGGGGCAGGTTAGGGTTCCAGTCCTTCTACTCCACACAGCTATCTCCTTCATACACAGCTCCTTCTTTCATCCACAGCTCTCTCCTTCATCCACAGCTTCCTCCTTCACAACTCCTTCCTTCATCCACAGCTCACTCCACCCACAGCTTCCTCCTTCATCCACAGCTCTCTTCTTCATCCACAGCTTCCTCATTCATCCTCAGCTTCCTCCTTCACAACTCCTTCCTTCATCCACAGCTCACTCCATCCACAGCTTCCTCCTTCATCCACATCTCTCTCCTTCATCCACAGCTCCCTCCTTCATCTACAGTTATCTCTGACATATGCAGAGTCTCTGTCTATCCAAACAACAATCAGTGGGGATGTTCTTCCAAATGGTGCAACCTCAGAAGATGTTTCTGATTTTATGAATCAAAAAAGTCACGATGATGATGAGGATGATTACTGGGCTGGGTCAACCAGGCAAGGGATCTGAATCCTTTCAAATCTTTTGGTGTGGTTTGTTTTTCTGAACGATTCAAAGTAATGGTGGCACGATGTTAACTACTTCACCTGGTATACAGGAGGTTGTGGGTTCGATTCTGACCCTGTATATTTGGAATTTGCATGTTCTCCCTGTGGTCACGTGGATTTACATCCGGGTCCTCCGGTTTTTCCCAACACACTTATAAACACGAGTTTAGAGTATTTGGCTGCTATACATTTCCAAATGATAAGCCACTTCGTTGAGCTATCATCTGTGGCCAGATCGCTTCTGAAAGAGACCTATGTAGCTCAGTTGGGGCTTACCTGGTACAACAAAAATAAAAAAAATTGCTTTACACTTTCAGTTTCTCACCATTGTCATCTTCCATCTCAGTGGGGCCATTGAAGATGCGGTTGGCCACCTTGACCCGGCCACCCGGCCCGTAGTGCGGCCCGTCCACCTTGTTGTCCTTGCACAACTTGGCCAGGATCTGTGTCGGCTTCATGGGGTCGCGCCACGTGTTGTAGCCGTGACTGCAGCCAATGCGCGAGGGGAGGGGAAAAGAGGTGCATTTATTTCCCATGCTATAGTCTACATTATAGACTGCCAGTACACTCACGCAGGTTAAGAACCAGGCTACAGTCTACATTATAGACTGCTAGTACACTCACCCAGCTTAATAACCATTGCTACAGTCTACATTATAGACTGCTAGTACACTCACCAAACTTAATAACCATTGCTACAGTCTACATTATAGACTGCCAGTACACTCACCAAACTTAATAACCAGACTACAGGTTTGCTGATGCGACAAGATAATTGTGTGAGTCCATATGACTCGACACACGTAGACCCCCACACAAAGGTCACAGTCATTGATTAGTAATTTAAACATCAAAAGGGCGATTAGCAAGTCCACCGATGCGACAGGATCGTCGTGTGAGTTCATTTGACTTGGCACACACATATACAAACCCCACGCAAAGGTCACATTCGTTAAAATCCGTGAATTAAAGACGAATGTCGCCACTCACACGGCATACTGCTGTGCGATCCCGCACGTGGCACGGTGCCGGCTGTAGTAGCGGTTCTCAAGGTCAATCTTCGTCTCTCCAATGAGGTCATCCATGCCCACCAGGTCCCAGTCCATGACCTGCACAGTGAGCATCGACTCCATGGGGAAGGTGGCCTCGATGTCAAAAGACCTGGAAACAGCAAAGTGATCACATCATGCTTACTGCACATTGCCTTGCCATTAGATAAACAAATACATTTTGAGACCTTCAGTATGTATGTCGAACTTCTTTCACACCGTACGTAGCCAACCGCGCTCATCAGAGGTGCGGGAATATCACTTTTATGGTAATAATTACGCAGGGTGTATTGATGCATTACTTAATTGATTGATATTTATTCTTAAGCCAATGCACATGTAAAAATCAACAGCTTTTTTAACTAATGTGTCGTATATAATGGGTTCACGTGACCCTTCCAGCCACGAGAGGCTGCTATACCCTTCACAATGTCAAAAAATATATATGGTTATTGAATCAATATGTCACAACGAATTGTGACAATTAATTTATTTACTACATGATCAAATTGCTACACCCCGAAAATTGGCCTGTTACAATGTCAACGCTTCATAAAATTGGTCGCCACTTTAAGGATAACCAACACTGCATTGACATCTTAAACGCTATAACCAATGGGATCAGGTGAAATGAAAGCGCAATTGGCATGACAGACGTCACAGTAACATGAGCACGCACTTTCCAAAGATGGGGTTCAGCTGCTTGGAGATGTAGTTTTCATTGTCCTTCACCTCGGTCTTGCCCAGCTTGATCACAATGTACGGATCCGCCTTCCCATTGATGTCAGCCGGATGGAGGTCAGTGGCCTGGTTGCCAGATGAGCGAACAGAACAAATACAGCACAATATTATGTTACAGGTGATAGTGAAGTCGGAGCCCCGCAAATGTCTCGTCTCATGCCACTGCTGGTGGAAAGGCTTCCATTAGAAGGAGCTCTGGAGAGGCCTACTCGAGGGCAATTTAGCCTACTCTTTCACACTGGCTAGACGTCACGGAAGAGGAGGGCGTACCCACACTTCACTCCACACACACCACCTGGCGATAGACTGTGGTGCACCCATGTATGCTGTTGGGTGGACAATCGTGGCCAATCGACCACTGATCATTTTTAAAAGGGCGGAATGTTGTATATATAGGCCTTTTTCCAAAAAATTATATTAAGAATAATTTGGCCAATTTTTTTTTTCTCCATGAAAGGAGCATGAACAGGCGACCTCAGGATTGCAAGTTCAGTGAGCAAACCATTGCACCATGGCCGCATCTCCAACATTATTGGCAGGTTAACTTTTACTTGTCAAACGAATGAAGATGATGAGGGTGGCCAACTTCAGTGGATTTTTCTCCGGGTCCTCTGGTTTTTCCCTCCACATTTAGAAACATACGTTTAGATAATTTGGCTGGTGTAAATTTCCACATCATAAGCCACTTCGTTGAGCTATCATTTGTGGCCAGGCTGCTTATGAAAACGATCTATATAGCTCAGTGGGCGTTATGTGGTAAAAAACAAACACTGTAACTAACACCCAAGTGAGTTCACTCAGTCAACGCCTCTGAAAGTCTGGTCGAAGCGATGGTTTTCCCACATGCAGTGGACTTGACGGTGACAAAACAAACGTCCGAAGCAATCCACCAGAAATCCCCCCGTGAAAGTGGGCAATATTCACCTCTGAAGACATCGGAAAGTATCCAAGCCGCGGTAAAAATGTCAATCTCTTTAGGGAAAAAAAGCCCAAATGGGAGCAGGCAATGCGAAGCCTCAGCAGCAGACCATGCTTTCCCCAACTGATGATGGACGCTTGTGTTGCGCCCGAAACGTCGTGATTTGTTTTATTTTTATACCTACGTGACTTTACCGAAAGAACCAAAGAGTCTGGATTCCTGCAGTCACGAAAGCTTCAAATCAAGATTTATGCGAAGCTTATTCAATGGACGCGTACCGAGTGGCCCAAGTGGTGTCCTACTTGACACTTACTTTTGACAGCTGTTCTCTCGCCATGTATGGCGAGTTTACTCAATTAAGTGATCACATTGGTAAGGGAATTTGTTTAATTGCCAAAATGTAGCGGCAATTGTCATCGGCCACAATGATAATGCGTCAACCATCGACCAACTGGTCGGGATCGGGAGCACTGCCTTGAAAGTACAATTGTGTTCTCCTATAACGCGGTAGTTCCTGATGAACACCACGTTATAAAAACATTGCATTATAGTAAACAATATAGGGATAAGCACCAGACGAGACAACATGTGAGATGTGTATGCAGGCCAAAAGCATCCAGCAGCATCCCGTCTTGTGTGACGCTACATCGAGGCAGCTGTAAGTCAGTTTACACTAGTAGGAACCTCCTGGTTACACCAGCCCACAGGGGATTAGTGTGTCCGTCGTGCAGGGAGGGGCTGGGTGGGGAGGGAGGGGCTGGGTGGGGAGGGGAGGGTGGGGATGGGCTGGGTGGGGAGGGTGGGGAGGGGCTGGGTGGGGAGGGGCTAGGTGGGGAGGGAGGGGCTGGGTGGGGAGGGGAGGGTGGAGATGGGCTGGGTGGGGAGGGTGGGGTGGGGCTGGATGGGGAGGGGCTGGGTGGGGAGGGAGGGGCTGGGTGGGGAGGGGAGGGTGGAGATGGGCTGGGTGGGGAGGGTGGGGAGGGGCTGGGTGGGGAGGGGCTAGGTGGGGAGGGAGGGGCTGGGTGGGGAGGGGAGGGTGGGGATGGGCTGGGTGGGGAGGGTGGGGTGGGGCTGGATGGGGAGGGGCTGGGTGGGGAGGGAGGGGCTGGGTGGGGAGGGGAGGGTGGAGATGGGCTGGGTGGGGAGGGTGGGGAGGGGCTGGGTGGGGAGGGGCTGGTCACCCCGTGGTGCCCTTATAAAACGCAACGTTTAACCTACTCACGCCGGCTTGTGCCCGCCCTCACAGTCGGGCATATTTGCGGAATACACCACGCCGCCGTTGACCCTGGCCATTGACCGAGCAACCCAACGTTCCTACCAGCTCCCTCCGCAGGAATGTGTTTCTTACTCGCGTGAAAAAAGTTCTGTTCACTCAATCACGTTATCTCCAATTCGCATCCGTGTTATAAAAAGTCTGTTCCCTAAGACGTTCATCGCGTTATATCTAATTTGCGTCATGAAAAAACACGAGTTATAGGAGAACAGACTGTGAGGCAAACGCTGCAGCAGTTTGTCCTAAAAACTGTTCAGAAAAGAAAAGTGGGCTCAGGCAGGACACGTTACGAGAAGGTCGATGATGGTTGATGGTCGAGAATAATAATGGAGTGGCAAACAGCGAAAGAAACGTGTCCGGGAGGATGTCCATCGAGGAGATGGAGCAATGAAATCAGTTTGTGTGCAGCTTCTAGGTGGAGGGTTGTATCTTCAGCATCATGAGATAAGGTGCTAGTTTTGTAAGGTCTTCATCCAGCAGTGGACTGACCATGGCCGATGGTAATTCTTTAAGCCTTGGATGGGTTTAGACGGATTCTTATCAGCAGGGCATGGTCTATTGAACCCAGACTCCTGCGTATGCCCCAGTTAACGGCGAGGACCAATCACAACGTGGGATCCATTCACCGTCCACAAGTGGGTTTAAAAAATGATGGAACATATCAATGGAGGTTTGAAAATGGCCTTAAGGAAATACTGCATTGCTGCGCGTGTGCTGATGGCGTACCCGCACGATGTAGACCCTCACGAGCACGTTGATGGGATCGTTCGTGGGGATGCCCTGGAACATCCCAAACTGGGGGTCGTACCCCACCTCCTTCAACACGTTGTCCGCGAGGGGCCACTTGTACACGCAGGTCGAGCCCTGTCGACAAGAATTCGCGATGACAACAATCGTGTACACAGCCGGTGACCAATCCATTCCACGTGTATTTATATTTTTTTTTTAATAAAACTAAACTAAATTATTTTAAATTTTACCAGGTAAGGCCCACTGAGCTATATAGCTCTTTTTTAGTAGCGACCTGACCACAAATGATAGCTCAACGAAGTGGCTTATCACGTCAAAATTTATAGCAGCCAAATAATCTAAATGCATGTTTCTAAATGTGGAGGGAAAAATCAGAGGACCAGGAGAAAAATCCACACGACCACGGAGAGAACATATAAACTCCAAATATACAGGTGACAGGGTCGGGATAAAACCCACGACCTCCTGCATACCAGGTGAGGGAGTTAGCATCTCACCACCCTGATGTTCAGGTTGTTTGAAAAAAGGTTTAGGTCACTTCAGTCTCACCTTGAAACGTCCCACCACCCTCTCCTCATCCAAAATGTCATCTTCATCGCTGGTCTTGCCACGATACAGATTGAACGTGTGTAGCCAGTCTTCAAAGTTGTCAAACTCTGCCTCCAGCTCCTTGTCATAAACCTGCACAGGGGCACAGTCCACTGGCTCAGTGTGTGGCATGGACAAGCGTGCGGAGATATTAAAAGGAAGGTGGAGGGCACTGTTGAGTGGAGGGCACTAACTAAGATATTTTCCCATGAAACAGAGCACCTTTATTGCAATGACTTGGCAGAATAAAGATGAGCAAAAGCAGCCAATGAGGTCCTCTAAACATGTACTTGATTAGGCTAAAGTTTGGCCTCAAGCTACTCGGGGTTCTGACTTTACAAAACTGAGGATGGATTTCTGTTGTTTTTTTTTTACCAGTCATTCCCATTGCTACTTTAGGCGATATTTCAACATCGCTCGAACATGGGTGAAAAACAACATTAATCACCACGATAAGGTTATGTCGAGATTTAGTGCAAGCCAAGCGCCTTCCGTTATGCACACAGGTACCTTAAGAGTACACACGCTTTTGGTCAACACACTTCAATAAAATGCGTGGCTTATAACTAGCAGGAGATGAGCCCAATTGGAGAAAAATAAACATAAAGAAATACCCAGAAACAGTGGGATATTTGTCTGTCGCTGGTATGGATCAATCAGTTTCAAAGACAATGCATATATTATTATCAGAGCATGATTTTTGTTTGCATGTTCACCACAAGTACGCGTGGTTAATGCAGAAAATATTCCTTGAATAAGGATTCTGTTTGGCAGAGGTGTGTACTCGAGTCATGTGACTTGGACTCGAGTCAGACTCGAGTCATGAATTTGATGACTTGCGACTCGACTTGGACTTGCATAACAATGACTTTGTCCCACCTATGAGATGTGGACTCGAGTCATGTGACTTGGACTCGAGTCAGACTCGAGTCATGAATTTGATGACTTGCGACTCGACTTGGACTTGCATAACAATGACTTTGTCCCACCTATGAGATGTGGACTCGAGTCATGTGACTTGGACTCGAGTCAGACTCGAGTCATGAATTTGATGACTTGCGACTCGACTTGGACTTGCATAACAATGACTTTGTCCCACCTATGAGATGTGGACTCGAGTCATGTGACTTGGACTCGAGTCAGACTCGAGTCATGAAATTGATGACTTGCGACTCGACTTGGACTTGCATAACAATGACTTTGTCCCACCTCTGCTGTTTGGTGGTTCAACATCTTGACACCACTGTTTTATTGCCAGAAAGGGCAGCTTGACGAAACATTTCACGTGACCAAACAGCTATAAAATACCTGAAAATTGACTTGAAAATTGGTTTGGATGTGGAAATAAATGCACACAAAGCCTATCTTTAATGGTGGATTTGTTAAAGCAACGTTTCAATGCCATTGTGCCAAATACGCCAACTCACTTATTTATGAATGCATGGGTGATATGGTTTAGTTTTAGAATATGTAGTCACTTAACAATTTGGAAATAAAAACCACGTAATATTTTTCTGGGCCGAGTTGAGAATTTGCAGGTACAAATGTTATTCATTATTAAATTGCCCTATTTGTTTAATTAACAAATGACCTTAATATAGACCTTTCCACAGTTGTGGGTAATTAAAAAAAATGCACAAATTGTTAAATGCTATGTAATTAGTACAAATTACCGAAAGAGTTGGATATCTAAATTGGCTCAGTTTCTACTGGATTAATAAACATCAACTAGATGTTGGCGGATACTGCATTAAAATTAAATTTAAAAATATATATATATACGCATAGCTTGGCGATGCAATTAGGCACGACGCTTGTTTTTATTATTTGATTCTGATACTCCACCGCCCGCAGTTTGCACTGCCATGCAGTGAAGAATATACGTGACTCAGTTAAAATATTGGTATTTTCCCCCTGGTTCTTTATTTCATATGCTCTCTGGAAAAGAGGAGCAACAACTGATACAGGTTTTCGGATTAGATCGCGTTATTTATAAATGTTTCGCAACCCTCCACCACCCGACATGGCCAATCAGTAAAAAATGTGTCACGTTGACAAAAGACAAATCGTTCACTACTCTAGCCCACCGGTGTGTTGAAGAGTGGATCCGTAACATTTACAAGGAGGGTTGCGACATATTTATAAATAACGCGATCTAACCCAAAAACCTTTATTATGAATAATACTATAATTGCTTTTTTTATCCTACTATCTGGCAACAAAACTGACACCTTTTTTACAAGGAGTCATGTTTGCATAGACCGCAATACCTGCAGTCATAATGCAAACAAAAAACATAACTCTGATAATGTATGCACTGTCCTTGAAGTTGATTCGTCCACACCCGAGACAGCTTTCCTTAGAGCCTAGTCTCACATGGGTTGGACCAGAAGACGCCAAAAGGCGTTTTTTGTTTGCATTATGACTGCAGGTATTGTGGTCTATGCAAACAAGACTCCTTGTAAAAAAAGGTGCCAGTTTTGTTGCCAGATAGAAGGGTAAAAAAACAATTATCATATTTTTTACTGGCAAATGAGGTTCCAATGGTATGAATAATACTGGTCGCGAAAGCCTGCTACGTGCTAAGAAGCAACAACTATACGACGTCGCACAGGTCTTTGTTATTAAGCTAGCACCAATACAAATAAACAGAGGTGGTGGGCAAACGTTTCCAAAAGCGATAAGCCAGAATAAACACTGATATAAAAAAATCGAGGTCTGTGCATCACTGCTACCGCCTCTTGGAATGCTGCTTAAGATTAAAAAAACGGGCAGGGTAAAGTCTAAACCTGTACTTTAGCGACATGCATTTAATTGGCTTCACTGATATTAGAGAACAATGTTTGGCTCATTTTGCAATTATTTTGAATGAGTGGGAAGATACATTAATCTTAAAATCCTCATTATTTTGCACCATCCTCAATGCCGAGACTGTTCAGTAAAACGAACCACAAACATTTGGCGTATAAATTGTGAACTAGAGGTGTGATTCGCTAAATGCTCTGCAATTCCTCACATTTCTTCAATGACCCCCAAGCTTTCGCTGAATAATCCCACCGAAATATCTTTGTTGAAAAATGTATTTTGTTTCAAAGAGAAATAAAAATGTCTTGGGAAATCTGCAAAGAAGGTTGGTGGAACGAATAGAAAATACAACACATACACCTCCCACCACCATGAACGTGTGCATGCTGTCACTGCCCACCGCAAACATCTCTCCATATTGCCGCAGAAAAGAGCTCAGCCAGTCAACAGAGAAGAATGAATGTTAAAAGAAAAAAAATATTTTCATGATACAGTCTAGCCCAGTGGTTCCCAACCTGTGGCCCACGGAGCCACTGGTGCGCTCTTGCAGGGCCATCGCAATTGATCCGCGGAAATGATGCAGACGGAATTCAATCTTGATTTGAAGCTTTCGTGACTGCAGGAATCCATACTCTTTGGTTCTTTCGGTAAAGTCACGTGGGTATAAAATAAAATAAATCACGACGTTTCGGGCGTGACTTTAACGAAAGAATCAAAGAGTATAGACGCAATTCACTTTCACTAAACACCATTCGTCTTCGCCGCCTGGTGCTTCACGAAAATGCTTCGAGGGTTGAGCGGTCCACGGGTCAAAGGTTGGGAACCGCTGGGCTAGCCGATCATGGGATAGCAACGCCGTTGCGTACTGCCGCGAAATAAATGCATGTAACTGAACGCAACATGTATTACGCAATGTACGACCATGCAAGATTGCAGCCACAAATCACGAAAAAACTGCCGTAACTCCCTATTTAATTAACCAAATCAAAATCTCTCCATTTGAAAGTCGCAGCGCGGGGATATTGCTTTCAAATTATCACGTTATAGTCAAATTGTGCCCAGCAGTAAAATAATAATGATGTTATTTTTGTTATGCTATGCTGATGACCGAATTAATCTGTTAAATATTGGCACTTCATTAAATAGAACAGGAACGTTATATTCTAGTGATGGGCATTAATCTAACGAAGCTATTTCAGGCTGGGCTATTTTTTTTTAGTATATCATATATTCTTTAATAACATGGGCAGGTAATGCTAATGGAAGATTTAATGAAAATTCACTGGAAAGAGAGAGGTATTCTTGGGGAAGGTAGTATATTTGTGATTTGCAGTTGAATCGATTAAACCATATTCTATAGGTCCATTGCAGAGGGCTCTGGGTAATGAAACTCAACCAAAAGCCAGCCCAGGTTTTCCATGATATTCCACATCAGGTACGATCAATACAATCCTGGAAAATGACATCAAATATAACGTATCTAATGGTACCTTCTAAGGAATATTACTGGGCTGATCTTTGGACTGAGTAATCACTATCCAGCACTAGTTGCTGCATCTACCAGAATTGTAGAAATGCACTGCCACCGAACGCAGAGGAAGGCACGGCCTATGACACCTGCATAACACCTGGCCCCACCATTAGCCAGAGGTAGGGTATGGTCATTACTGTACCATTAACAGTCCACCAGACTTCATAACCATCAAACAGTGCTTCAGCAGTTCTGCGTTCATCCGATGCTATGGCAAGAAACATCGACCACCAGGGTTAGGCCTTTGTTGATCCACACGTAGACGACGAACGCCACACCTTGGTGCTCCAAGGCCAAGAGAAATCTGCAGGTGCTCATAATTCAAAAAGCAAACTGTACCACGTTAAGTGTAGTACATAATGATTGTGTTACTACATTATGTCGTTCATAATAATGGTGTTACTACATCATGGAGTTCATAATGATGTACAACGTCAGACAGGTATGCAGTACATCATGATGTACTAACTCGTGTGTGTGTGTGTGTTGGAGGGTTACCTATCAATGACGTTGCCATTAAGATGTCGGTACGAGGTTTTTAAGATGATGGCGATGGTCGTTTGTGGTGCTGGTGATCTAAATGAGGGTATGTGTTTAGAAAATGAAATTGGTATGAACACTAAGGAAATGTAGTTATGTTGGTGAGGTTACAGAAGATAGCATTTAAAACGCTTCTGTCCTGTAAAATGTACTGAATTGACAAAACAAATCAATGCCACCATACATTTACATGCAAACTATACACAGATGGAAACACACAGGAGCATCAGATCCACACCTTTCAATACATATTTGTAGCTCAATTCAATTTCTGGGAGCCATTTGAATCTTTAAAATCTCTACAAAGTCGGCAAAAGAAAATGGGATTTACCACTATGCAGCAACACACGTGCATATATATAGGCCATTAATACATTCAGTCCACCCCAGGTCACCCGAAACCTTTTTGTTGAAATTACACCACGTGACTTGCGTATTATTTTTATTTACCAGTGATACACTGGTAAAGAAGACAAAAAAACTCAACGCATGTGTCAATAAGACGGCCCCTATAAGGAAAAACGTGACGTTTCGGGCAGTGGCCCTTCTTCATGGCAGAGAAACTCTACAGGGCAGCGGTTATCGCCGAATGAGTCGCGGCTTTGTTATCGGTGCTTGTGCACCCGCTTTCAACGTAGCATCGCCAAGGGTTTTGTTGAACGGATATATCACGAGCACCTCGCCCAGGCCTGGAGTTTTGTTTCCTGTCCGTGCGGTTGGTCGCTTCGAACAGTCGTCACGTTGGAGGTCAGCTTCGGTGACGCATCAACGATTCCCAGGGGGATTACGAATGCTTTTAAAACAGGCTGATCCATTTATAGACACCCCACTGACACGAAAGGGAGAATTTATAGGGAAAACCACATTTTGCATCAAAGCCTCTAAAAATCTCCTATCAATCGCAATAAATGTATTACATCTGTTCACCATCTCGTGTGTAAAATATGAGCCATTGCTTTCACAACATTCGCTCGACGGTTGAGCATAAAATAGCAGAGGGCATTTTCGAGCACTGGCATATCTATAAATGGATCACACACTTAGTTTATTGAGCCCCGATTGCAGTTGACAAACATTAATGGGAATGGCCAACCATCTCAATGCAGAATCGTCCTTTTAGAGACATCTTCAAACTCAGCGAGGCTTAAATTTCGATTTAAAGCTTTCGTGACTGCAGGGATTCATCTTCTTGGTTCTTTCGGTAAAGTCACGTAGAAGGGAAATAATAAAATAATAAAAATAAAACATAATATTTTTGTATGTTTTATGTTTATTATTTTATTATTTCCCTTCTATGTAACTTTACCGAAAGAACCAAGAAGATATTTTAAATCCATCCAATCTTGAGCTCCCCTGCCCGGAATGTGCAGTAGCCCTTCTCAAAACTAGCATTCAATACAAAACATATATTGCATTGCTTTTTTAATTATATTACGTGTGGAGCTGCCCAGAGAGGATGATTACCGGTTACTTTAAGAGCACTTAAATTAAATCGCCTACATTCGATAAGCTGCTACAAACAGATGTAATTGGTTTCTCCCGCCAGTTTGGTTCGTAGGGTCAACTGGAAATTGCTTGGAAGTTTCTTCTGAGCCCTTAATACATAAGTGCATTCTTACATTGCTTATCGAGTGCCTGGGGAAATCTATGATATAAAACAGCAAAATTATTTCAATCCGAGCGTGGAAAACATGCGCGATTTTCTTGTATTACAGATAACTGCGAATAGATTATGTTTAAAAGTCATTACATTATTTTAAAGTGTTGGAAAGTATTTCATATAATCAGTGGTCTTCTGAAATGTACATTCATTTTGGAATCTGAATTCTGACCAGGATTGTGAATAAAACCAGTTGATGTTCAAGGATTGTTTTATGTTCTGATCACATTTTCAATTCGCTGCATGGACAAATTGCAGTGCTTCCCTTTGAATTAAAATCCTATAGATAGGACTGGCTCATGAGCCTTGCAAGAGCTACCAATTACACACTGAAGACCAAGGATTATCTGTTAATGTAAACGTCACAGTCATCATTTCAACAGCAAAACCTGGTTCATTTGAAGCTGCAGCACATAACGACAGATTAAATATTTGAACAAGATAATGCATTCATTGTCGCCATAATGAATGCCTATTTATACTGCAGCTTGGTGGTAATTACAGTCGGTTCATCATATTTATAAAAGCAAGCAGGTTTGCCATATTACAATGATTACAACTGTCACTGTATTTTTTAAACCCACAATGGTCCTTACAATGACTAACCAGGCGGTTTTGAAGTTCTCAGAACAGATAACGAAGACCACTCGTTCTAAAGAATCCTTACACCGTAGGGCGTATGTTCATATAAAGTAATCACAGCACAACTCTGTCCTTCAAGTAGCCCCAAGATGAGAAAGACCTTCAGTCATAAACCGATGTGATACAATCACGTGACCTGTACCATGTATTCCCAGGATTTTTTAGCCTAGTGATCTCAGATATCACAAATGTTCTTAAAAATAAAAAAACCGACACACACATTGTCACAACATGGAGAAATCACATACTTGAACAAACGATAATGTAATAGTTACATTGAACAATCCAGTGATTAAAGACAGACAATGCAATAACAACGGTCACCCTTATGCATAAATACCTACACACACCTATGCAGCTGAATGGATAGAGATATTAACAACGTACCCATATAACCACAATTTAGTACATACACCATGCACACAGTGCAGCCATGAGAACAATGTATGACTGCCACGTGTTTTTGGACACAAATAATAAAAAAAAAATGCCACTTTATCAATAGCTATATGTGCCAGTGATTTGGGTTTCTACAAGGCACAGGTAGACGCTATTAGCTGCACTTCAGTGTCACATTCATCGTAAGGCAGTCTATTAAAACACGGATAGATTGTATTAGCGACACTATGGACTGCAGGGATCAATAGCCGCATCCACCGTGTACCAAATTCAGAGCAAATGAGACCACACTCTTGTAGTTTTGACTCAACTGTTACCTTTAATATGTAAATCGCTTTGGCTTTTGCAAAGAGCAGGAAAAGAAATCAACTTGGAAAATCGATCGCAGCCAAATAAGGTCAAGCTACTTATTTATTATAAAAAGTAGCTGTGTGCGTAGGAACACCACATCTTTGCTCATTTGGTGGGAAGAGGAGGGCCCAGTAGGGATTTCAGTTTCTGTCTCTGCGGGAGACACAAACACAATTGGCTAATACACACACGTGTACCTTTGCCCATCCTGTCGGGCCAGGTTTAGTTCGCTGGCCAAGGCGGCGTGATGGCAGGCACGATGGTTTATTTTTGACATTAAGGCTCCACAGTGGGTGTCCCTGTATTCTACCTTCAACTCTTCCACTCGAAGGTGAGGTTTCTTCTTCAGCTGTTTGTCCTTGTCGGCCGCTTTGTGGAACTGCAGGGCCTTTCTTGGGGACTCTGCGGCTGTCGGTGTTACGTTTGTGTGGCGTGGGAATGTTACATTGGGGCATGTGGGCATGAGTTTTGTGTAATGGCAAGTATGCGCAAGTGTGTGTGTGTCAGATAGAATACATCACATAGTGAGTATGCTCGCTAAAACTGTTTAATAACATTGGTCTTGAAAGCCGATAGGCTGAGAGACTAAAACATTTTTATTTCGTGTGAAAACACAGAATCGAGTCCTTATTCCATTTACTTCTATAAGCAATCGTAATAATTATCCCCTCCTTTACATAGAAATGCTCCAAAGTGACCAGAGACTTTTAAGATGGTCTTCCGAGCGCCCCTGAGAAAACGTCTCCACGTTCAAGGATCTACGCTGCACGCGTCAGTCGAGGTTTGATTGTAGGGCATTGCTGCAGGAGGCCGTGTGTCCGATCCCGACCCTGACGCCTGTATACGTGGAGTTTGCATGTTCTCCGTGTGGTCGTATGGATTTTACTCCGGGCCCTCCGGCTTTTTCCCTTCACATTTAGAAATATGGCTGCTAGAAATGTGCACGCGATAAGCCACTTCGTTGAGCAATCGTTTGTGTGGCCAGGACGCTTCTGCAAAAGAGATCTGTTGTAGCTCAGTGGGCCTTACCTGGTAAAGTAAAAATAGTTCATCGTAAAATATTAAGCAAATAGCAGACAAACCCTGGACTGGCTCTGCAGCGGCTCCCTCCACTGCATCTTCACCTGGAGTCTGCAACCGACTCTGCAAAGCGAAATACAGAGAATGCAACAACACAAAAAAGGTTGCAGAGGAAAACACGGGGAATGAATCAATAAATCAACATTCTCAAAATAATAACGATGAAATCCATCATGTGACCTCCTTTGCAGACATGATTCCTTGTAAAAGGTTTCAGTTTGGTGTTTTAACATCTTAACACCTGTTTTGTTGCCAGAAAAAAGTGGAAAACCCTATTATGATTAAAACTGTTTCAGTAGAAAGATGCAACACAAAAATTAGATACCTCTTAGCATTTATTACCCATCTCGTTCTCTATGCTGGGTTGGGGTGCAATATCTTTTCATGATATAATACGATCTTGTGACAATATAGCGACGATCGTGACATCAGTTTAACGTAACTTTAACATTGTATTTAACTATATTATTGCATTGTTTTTGTGCTCAATTCTTGTCAATTGTGTTTATGCACCACTGCCAATACTGTGTTAAGTTTTAATTGAATGCAAAAAATTATTTACCAAACGTTAACCCTTTCCCATTCTGAGACATCTGAAAATTTCAGGGTGGGTCCCGTTCACCGCTGAATCTCGGAACGCGCAAGTAGTTCAGTGTTAATTTTATTTAGAAAAGCGTAGCGCTGCTGTTTTTAAAGGGATTCTCCTGTAGTCACCACAGACAACTGTAACGACACGACCGCACTCTACGATAGCTGGCGCCAAGCTGTGCCAGACGTCCTACCGCATGGCCTTTAACTTCTGATTCCGTTCAGAATCGATTCCGTTTCGATGACGTGAAAGTACGTAATCGGAACGGAATCGGAAAAAAAAACTGTGAGACGTACGCCCTACATCATCGGAACGTGAGAGGAGTTAATTGCGCCTACGCACTTCCGCCAATACTGTCTTTGGTATTGATTGAATGTGACAATTCACCGCACGTTAAAATGCATCTCTCGAGAAACATTCCTTCCTGTAAACGGAGAGACGCCAGCCCCCACCCGCTCCCTACCTCTTGGAGCATCTCAATGGAGGCAAAGTACTTGGACCACCAGTCCAGCACGCTCTCGTCACGCTCTGCATCCTCGGGTTCCGTCTTCTTTTTTTTACTCTTCTTGCCGTGGGTGGCCCCCGGCACTCCCTACACAAGCAACACGCCCGTAGATAATTTTTGACGACCGAGGGGCACAATTTGCTCGGCCTTTCGTCGAATCCGTTCGCCCGCTTGCGCACATGCAACACACATACACGACAAAAGCGCTCACATTGCAGAAACTTCAACATGGTAAAGGGAGCATCTAGGAAGGTGGATTAAAGGGAACTCTCATCATCTGTTTTTTTTTCTAATCCAGTGTGCGCACAGGCCCTTTGTCAATCTACTGCTGCCTGAGGGACTTCTATACCACAAGGGTTGAAGGTGTGATTTTACCATACTTTTCCACGTTGGCCAGTGCCGGTTGGTGTAGACATGGGAGCGTAGAAGCACAGTACAACAATGGAACTTTCTGCACTGCCCTTTGCTGCCAACTACGTATGCACGGAGATTAGGCATCCGAACACTGGCCAGGCTCCACCGTTTACCAACCTTTGTGAATAATTCCCATTTATATTTTCTTACCCAAGAAAGTCTCAATACTTTAATTCAAGATATTTATGTTTGCATTAAAAAAAAATGTTAATACAGTATATGTCGGGAGCTGGTGTTCCTGGATAAAACCCATATTCACGATGAGACACTAAAACACATGAATGTTAAACTTCCTTCGCACCGTACGTAGCCAATCACGCTAACCGGATAAGCTGCTAGAAACCTACTGGCAATGAAGGGACATTCACTTGTAGATAACAACTTTACTATGCTGTAGGTAGGCATCTCAAAGAGGATCCATCTCTACTAAAACACATGAATGTTAAACTTCCTTCGCACCGTACGTAGCCAATCACGCTAACCGGATAAGCTGCTAGAAACCTATTGGCAATGAAGGGACATTCACTTGTAGATAACAACTTTACTATGCTGTAGGTAGGCACCTCAAAGAGGATCCATCTCTACAAAAACTAGGAACAGGGCCGCACAGAGTTCGGCGGAGGGGTCGGGCAGAATGCCATATGGGGCACCCTAATGGCACCATCCACAGGACCAGTATTGAGGCCTTCCTGTTTTGCAAGGCCCATAGCAACTTGCCCCCTTTCCCCACTTCCCTCTGGGCGGCCCTGCCCATCAACGCCAAGGTCAAGTTGCTGATTTTGACATGCGTGTTTGTGCCACCACAATACATCGAACAAAGATGCAGCGATCGTCTTTGCTCAAGCCACCGAACAAAGATGGCCACTGCGTCGCGCGCTTTCAGATGCGCTTCTGCGGCCGTCTGGAGCGCTCTTCCTTCCGATAACAGAAAGCCACTGGAGCTATGCAATTTTATATCTAAATTGAAAACTAGGCCGCGGTAAAGGTTAAGAAGCACTGGTGTAGTGAATGTGCGATTACACACGCCCTCGATGGTGATTGTCGTCTCTGTTTTCTTGTCGGAGTCTGCCGTGTTCGTCTCCACGATTTGCTTGATAATCTCGGCATCGCTGGTCGCCTGCTTCACTGTGAAAGCAACCACATTGCAGCGGAGTAAACACACCTGCCCTATGCACACATTGCTCGCCACATCTCAGACGAAACTATCCCTTACTTCATTGGCACAGAGTGCACTTCTTCTAGACTCACGCACAATAAAGCCATAGGGGGGCACTCACACTTTACCCCAGTGAAGCCCATTGTACCACCAGGTTGACAGAGGCGATAGTGAATTAATACATGTTTAAGTTACCTGGACTAGGAATTGAACCCAGATTATGTATACACTGATGTGGTGCATTAACCTACCATGTGCGAACATAATGAGAGTATTACTCATGTGCATTTAGGTAGTATGCCCACAAGCAGAATAGTAAAAATCTGTACAGCTATCAATTGTACAGATTTTAGGTTGGCTGAATTGAGTACAGCACTGGGACCATGTATGCTTGTGCTTGTAGTTAGCTTTGTCAAGCTTCCCAAATGCCATAATGATAATGAATGCAACGTATGCATCTACCTATACAAATGTTAATTTACATCTCATGTGGCTCTGAAAGGCCAAGGTAGGTAGACACAACATGTCGGGCGGAAACATGGGCCACGATAATTCTAGTTAAGAATGACTGATGCAATAATGTGCACGATGCATTGATGTGCCATACTATCGTACCAATGACTCCCCTAAATATGGAGGCAATGGATCAAAAGGTTATTTATCTTAGCCCATACATATTGTGAATCGTGACAATGGTGGCATGAGTCATGACGTGGACATCGATGGAAATAAATGAACGATTGACATCGCGGAGCTGAATATGGCTCACGGTGTTGGTGATGAGGATGCGCGGTGGCAGGAATGATGCACAAATGTGCGACTTGTGGTGTTGTCATCGAGTTCAAAAGGGTTGACGCAGTAAATCGAAGGTGCGATGGTTAAAACATGCAGCACGGGAGGATGGAGGCCATGAGCACAAAGGTCAGTTACCTCGAAGGACAGCAAACCGTTTAGCCAGGAATCGAGGCTTAGCTGAGCACAAAGTAGAGGCAAAGAAAGTTCAGGACAGGGAAGGTAGGCAAGATGGTTTCAGATCAAAGGGTACAGGGAAACAGGAATCCAGGGCCAAGGAGGCAGGCATAGACAAGACAACGTGCCAGACTCCCTGTGCATCATTTGTCTTTTTATACCAGGTAAGGCCCCACTGAACTTTTGAGTTCTGTTTCGGAAGCGAACTGGCTATCACACAAGATAGCTCAACGAAGTGGATCACCGCCTGCAAATGTATAGCAGCCGAATAGTCTAAGGGCACGTTTCTAAATGTGGAGGGGGAAACCGAATGACCCGGAGAAAAAATCCACGCGGCCACGGGGAGAAGATACAAACTCCAAATATGCAGATGACAGGGTCAGGATCAAACCCACAATCTCCTGCATAACAGGCAAGGGAGTTAACATATTGCCACCGTGATAAAGCAAAACGGTTAAATTGCCATAAAACTAAAAAAATTATGAAACAGTGTTACACGTTTAATATTAATTCATGTCCTTTAGCTAGATTACAGCTAAATAAGGTGTATTTTTGAGGGCATAAATCTATTCAATCGTAGTTGCCCAGAATGTAAGGAAACACTTCTTCAAATTGTGACATTTTTAAAATAACACCGACAAACAACGGCGTATTCCCACCCATAATGACATCCCAAGATGGTAAATATTTGTTTTGGAGAGGACAATGTTATTTGATAACCTACAGTGGACATTACGGAGTGGCCGTGAATCTGTCGAATCACACCCGCCAAGCAGTAAACAGTCTTGACCACTACGTTACTCAGCTGCTCAGGGTGAGTAACCTAGTGCTGAAGAAAAGACATGTGTCACTCCCGAGTAAGTCCATGCCGTATACCATCGAAAGAACAGCTTACTGAAGAGAGAACAGTCGATACATTTGCATTGAAGCCTTTTGCAGGTCATTTAAAGCAGTACAGACATTATCGGGCCAGAGGGCATTGCCGCTTTAACGGCTTCACAATTGGAAGGCTGCCAGTTATACATCTTCATTGAGTTTGCACTCAGCCAGCCATTACTCCAGGGACAAGCTACAGGAGCGGATGGCTGAGTATCTGCGAGAAGTTAACAGTGGTCGTACCATACAGATTGGCACATATCACAGCAATGTGGAATTCCCATACCGTCAGTGGATCAGGGCTGCCAACAGAGATGAGCACCGAAGGGTGTTATTATACTCTCCTGAAAGTCAGAGCGATTATTTCCGGCTCACACGAGCATTGAGGCGGTGATCATCACCTGTCCACAGCCCTGAGCCAGTGGTGGAAATTCCACGTTCCTATGGCAGGGGACGATGGAAAACCACTGATATCTTCCCCAAAAAGTTGTCCTCAATTTACCAACCGCAGAGGAATGATGGGCTGTGTCAACCCCCCGGACAGAAGTTAAACTTGCAACTTTTCCGATTGCGAGCTGCTTGTACTCTTTGGTTTTTTCGGTAAAGTCACGTAGGTAAAAAAGAGAAAATAAATTAAATCACGACGTTTTGGTTGCAACACAAGCAACCGTCATCAGGTGTTGACTGCTCCAGCGAAATTACTGAGGCGTGTGTTTAGTTTCTCTTTTTAACTTACGTGACTTTACCGAAAAAACCAAAGAGTATGGGACCCTTGCAGTCAAGAAAACTTCAAATCTAGAATTAATGCGAGCTGCTTGCTCTACCACCGAGTCACCTGGGCATGCACTGCCCATGCGGGGGTGGGGGGGGGGGGGGAAATTTAATGCAGTGCTCAGTGGCAAAATGTTTGCGCGTAATGGACAGTGGGCCACTTACTGCTGCCTTGCCGGCCCATGTCTGGCCCCGTGGTGTGGAAGATGAACTTGCGTAGGGAGGTGACGGTTTGCGAGCCCACGAGGATGTAGCGTCCGAACGCGCGACAGTCCACCACTCGGATGTTGAGCGGCGGGTGGAACAATTCGTTCTCTGGCAGATCCTGTGAAGCAACCAAACCGAATTGATGTATCCTTCATCGAGCCACTCCCTTCACTTAACCCGCCCCCCCCCACCACCGCAGCTTGCGAATTACGGCTACATATTTAATCTTGCAACTCCTTACGAGTAGAGCTCCGCATGATGTGTAGTGTGTCGGCATTCATACAAATTTTAGTCAATGGTTTGCACCCTTTGCGTCCTTTATATCGGCGTTAGCGTCATGCATGAATGCGTTTTAAATAAAACTGATTTCGCGTTTTATTACCGCATCATTTAACACATCTCCGTGTAAGCCTTCAGAAGCCTTGGTAAAAAAAAATATGTTGAATATGTCTACCCCCGATTTTAGGGGGACCGTGATAGAAAAGGTAATTGCTTGTAATATTTAATTATAGGTTTAGAATGGACAATAATTGTGCCAAATATCAGCTTTTTAACCCCATCTAAAATATCATTTAAAATAAAATCACTTCCTTTTCACAACCATTTAAATGTATAAATGCACAACTTCATCGACAAAGATTCAAATGTGAAATATCAATAATCATAGAGTCTTCGCATCGCAGAAAAATACATTGTAGTGATAGACTGTGTTGTTCAAGTACAGTATTTGTGCTTCCAGTTATGTTTCGCCAAGCGAAGGACAAACGATATGTTCGGCATGATGCATTGTGCAATAACTTTGATGAATGGATGAGGCCAAAGTGTATGCACACAGGCTTAAATCTTTTTTTTAAACCAGATTATCTGAGATAAAAGTCAGAGATTTTGATTCAGTGCCTGGCACAGATATTATTTTTCAGTACAGGCAGTTTAGTTTTATCACAGACATTCGTTTTTCTACAGCCACACAGCCACCTCCAAATTAGAGGCAGGCCGCTTGAACTGAACTTTGAGCACCGTGTCTAAACAAACCTGCAATGCCTGTTCAAGTTCTAGTTCATTTATTAGGTATAGCCCTGTGAGCCATTCGGCTCTTGAATCGGGTGCAACCGCAACAAACAAAAAACAAAAACATGAACAAAAAACATCTTAAAGTGAATATGTGACTGAGTGCAAACAGAAAATCCAAGAAAATACAGTAAAATGTTGCAGAAAAAGCACCGTACACAAAAATGTGCAAAAATCCCAGTGGGATGCAAGTCAAACAACAACAACCACAAGACAACTTAGATTAAGGCTTAGATTAAGATTAAGGTTTGTCCAAACAAACCTGCAATGCCTGTTGCGACATAGCCGAGAGAACAATCGTCGCTTACCACCTCAAAGAACTTGACAAGGTGGCTGAAGTTTGGGTTTTTATTGAAGTCTGTGATCACCACCGACTGGATGCCCTTGCCCGCGCACTCGATGTCGACGCGTGGCCGATCTACCGACTGCAGCTGCACTCGCTTGAGATCCCTCAGGCCCCAGAAGAGAATCTGCAGAGTGACAGAGGCCAAGGGGGATGACACTGAGCATTGCAAGGAATTGGTGGTGGTGGCGGCGGTGGTGGTGGCAGTGGTGGTGGTGGTGGTGGCAGCGCTAGGCATTAAGCAAACGAAGCAAACGCCTGCGTGTGTACGTTGAACCTCTTTCGCAGCGTACGTAGCCAACCACGCTAATCAGAGGTGCGCGGGAAGGACGAACAAACTAAACACAAAAAGCAGTTCTAAAGAAATGAGATCTCAGTCTAGATTTAAAAGCGCACAGCTCCGGTAGCTTCCTAATAAATGAGGTGCACAAGGCCCCAAGCAGCTGAAGGAGGTCTCAGGTTCGTGAAAAGTAGCGGTGAACCAAACGCCAGCTCGGCTTACAATCCCAATAAGCACAACAACTTAAAACTATCAAACAGAAATGCAATTAATTCCACGCATCCCTTTTTGTCTCCATCGCTCTTGCGTCCGCGCCCACTTCTGTCGCTTGTGAACGTCTCTCTCATCTCCGCTACATCTCTGTATCATCCGTAACTCTATTCTCTCATCGCACTATGTTTTTGTTTTCATCCCTTGTCTATAACTCATCTGTTGTCTCGCTCAGAGTTTATGCATTGAAGGGGTGGAGGGGGCAGAAATGATTTCTGCTTTTGGGCTCTTAGCAGGCGGGCGAGCAGCACCACTCTGTTAGAGAGCTCCGCCCTTGACAGCAGTGGATTTGATGATGGCCATGCATCTTGATGCATCTTGATGCAGTAATTTTAGCTGTGACGGTCCCACCTGATGACGGAGACTTGTGTTGCCTCCAAAACGTCGTGATTTATTATTTTATTTTATTTCCATTATTTTATTAATATTTATTTTTATTTTTTTACCTACGTGACTTTATCGATAAAAACCTAACAGTATGATGGCCATGTTCACATAAAGCATTCACACCGTGATTAACTTTTCATAGACGTGCTGATGCATTCACACACATCGGCTATTAGGTTCGGACCAGGTTTAGTTCATGGTATAGCTTGCATTTAATTCCTCGGGAGAGCAGTAAGGGGGATTGCCACGTTCAACGATTGAAAACAATTGAAATGAAAATCGGTGAAAACTAAATTAACAATTGTGCACGTAATGGATCGAATGAGTTAATACAAAGATTTGGAGCGTAACGAGCACATTGCTTGAAATTGATTATTACGCCTGAGTTTACAAAGTATTATACAGTGTATATATATATGAGTCAATAATTAATAATGAATGAGTATAATATGCAAATTATATGCGAAAAATACATTTAGAATAATGGAATGACAAAATAAAATTCCAAATCCATATTGCTGCTCAATTATATCCAAAGCATAATAACTGAAGCAAATGCAATCACACATGTCATCACTTTAGAAACATTCTCCAATAATTCTCACATTTCTCAGAATTGAGGGTAACTGCATTCCGTGAGCATTCCACCACATTCCAGTCTTCACAATGGCGAAATGTGATCGATTAATGATAATCTGTCTGCAGCAAGATGCACGTCAGTGTTTGTATCTCTTTGATCCGCTTTCCAGGGGCACACACTACGTGCTCAAATGTAACCGGCAAAAAAACGAGAAATTCAAACACTGGGCTCAGAGGCAGTGTGTGTGCGCTTGCCTGTACAATGCATGCATAGTGGGTCGTGGTGGGAAGATATGGGGGGGGGGGGGGTCAGGGGTGAGCTCACCTCTATCCTGTACTTGGCCAGGACAGGCCGAATCCCCTTGGGTACCGGGATGATGGGCCCTCGGTCTGTGTCGTTCAGTCCGGAGACCGGAGGGAATTTACAGTTGTCTGCTGGTGGAACCTATGAGAGCACAATCAATTGCAACACGGCACGGCTTTCCTGCACCACGCAGAGATGAACACTGCAAATCGGTTTTAGTGGACACGTGGACGACACATTTTTATTTTATGTCTTTGTCAGCGGCCTCGCCTCGCTTAAGAGAACGCAGGCTAATTTGAAAGCAGAGTACGTATTGTTCATTGCGCAAGGTTGGTGTAATGAGATAGGGCATTTGGGCTGAGACTTACCCTGCGAGCATTTAAGCTAGTCCTACAAATATCAGCGAAAGTCGAGGCCATTGCCGAGGCTTCGCTAAGGGATTATGGTTAGCGCACGTATCTGTAACACCTATTGTAAATGTACACAGCAGGTGATCCTTCCGTGCCATAGCAGTAAGTGCATCCTGTAAACAATGTCTTTTAGCATAAGGCAATTAGATTCACACTCGGTAATGACATTCACGATTGTGGGGTGAGCAGTTGCAAGGACAGAGGTCAGCATTCAGGTTATAGGAGTCAGTTTAACACGTAGGCTTTCGCGACCAATATTATTGCCCGATGATGCTGGATGCAATTACAAGCGAAACGTCGTACTCAAATTGTAAATGTTGTGGTTTCAAGCTTCAACACACCGGTGGGCTAAAGCAGTGAACTATTTGTCTTTTTTCAACGTGACACTTTTTTACTGATTGGCCGTATTGGGTAGTGGAGGGTTACGACACATTTATAAATAACGCGATCTAAACCCAAAAACGTTGATTATGAATTATAGGAGTCAGTTCGGTGTAAGCGGGAGGGAGCTTGGTGGGCATCATCCCAAGGTTACACTGATGCTTGCATGGCCTTCAAGTAAACGCACACATGCTCATGCAACATTGTCAGTCGCTGGTTCCCACCCTGTGGTTCGTGGACCGCTGGCAGCTCTGCCAGGCCATGGGGAAGTATATCACACACGGACGTTCTGTGAACAAAGAGCTTCATAGCTCATCGGATTCCTCCAGTATAAATAAAGTTTCTGATGGGAAGTGGTCCGCAGAACCGTGACAGATGCAACCATTTTTTTTTCACACCAGATTTTGTTTGCTGCACGGTGGTGCACAAAATTTGTTGGATGGAGGATCGTGATCCATAGGTCCAGGTAGGTTGGGAACCTCTGCTTTAAGTAATAATTTTTTTTTACGTTACATTTGTATGTTAATGCAAGTTTCGAAATATAAACTACGCAGCACGATCAAGTTGTTTCTATGAACAATACAATGGCATAATTGTACCTGGCGCCTTGACACGTTGTGAAAGGTGCCAAAATCAGTGCAAATCATTATTGTTATTAAAGTTGATTTAGTTACTATATCTTCTTGTCCTTCCCCCACACCTCCGATAAACACGGTTGGCTACGTATCGCGTGAAAGAAATTCAACATACATAGATACGAGGTTTTTGGGTTAGATTGCGTAAATATAAATGTGTTGTTAAACCCAGCACCGCCCGACACAGCCAATGAGTAAGGTTACAACGAATCGTCACGTTTTGTTTACGTGACAAACCCTTACTAATTAGCTGTGTCGGGTGGTGGAGGGTTACGACACATTTATACTTCCGCGAACTAACCCAAATACCTCGATTACGGACGAATATCGGTCGCGAAAAGCCTACGTGTTAAACATACATGCGTAACTCTTGATTTAAATCTTTCATGACTGCATGAATTCATACTCTTGGGTCTTTCGGTCAAGTCTATTCTTATTTTACTCACGTGACGTCAAGGATAATATCGCGGCAAGGATAATCCGCATCTGGGAGATGTTAACTCGGAAAAGAGAGCAAGGGGAATCACCTTCAGTCGACACTGATCCGACTCGGCGCGAGCCAGGAGAGCGAGTCTAACGTCATCCCCATCACAGGGAACCTCGGGTCACGGACCCGGGGCAATGAGACGAGAGGGAAAGGAACGACGATCGGGGAAATTAAAACGGGTGAAGCGATCGGTGCCGGGAAAACGTTTCGGTTACGGACGAGAAGTGGCGAGAGAGGCGCCGGGTGTTGGCGATCGCGCGATCGAGTCCGATAGAGTTCCACGACCACGAGGATAAAAAATGAAATAAAAGGAAAAAGAAAAAAAAAGATCAATTTGTTAAGATTATACGCGAGACGCACAAGCACGCAAAACGCAAACTCAGCCTTCACTCCTGTTTCGTGTTGTCGCTTGACGCGCGTAAAACTCTGGGCGCGGGACTACCAACGCCTCTCGATGCGAGCAGCCAACATCGCTCAATCAAAACGTACACCGTTGTTCGATTTCCATCTAGTATTTAAAATATACTGAGCTTTACTAAATCCGTCCAACGCTCAGCCCTTTCGTGTCCACAAGTTGAGCGCGCAATCACGACGCAGCCCTTGTTTCCACCATCGCCTGAGAAAGAGTGACAGGACTGTTTGCGAACAACCTCGCCCCGAAGGGCAACGCAGCGCGAATTCCTAGAGCTCGCCGCGCAAGCGTAGATTGCGCCATTGATCGTACGCCACTTCTTGGCGTCTCAAAGCGCATCTGGCCTGACACTGATGCCGTGGTGATGTCACGGCCAATGATTTGGTGAATGACGTGGCGGGGCGGGAGGGGTGATGCCGCTGTTATTCTGGCGAGTGCGTGGGTCACCTGCAGGAGCTCAAACGATGCCAGCAGCTCTCCGGCAGTGACCGGGCCGCGGTAGATCTGGTAGTAGTCGAGCATTGGAGGGAAGCGCGGGGGTTCGTACGGCTCCGTGCTGATTTTCACCACCGGCTTGGCCAGCGCTCGACCAATGAACTCGGCTTTGCCCTGAAGGAAACAATATCACCGTCAAGTTCAAGGATATTTTGTGGGACCAGGTGAGAACTCAAGAAAGCACGATGAGTTTGCGTGAGTGACCTCGGATGACAAACAAATACGATGGAGTAAGAACGACGAAGTATCAGAAGCATCGGTAATTACATCGACGAAAGCTAGATCTGAATGTCTATTTGCATGTTTCAACTTTAACGCTCTATTATATTCAAACACAATAATTTCTTGGTGAAATTAGAGACCATTATTATTATTATCAAAAGAGCTACAATGTAACCTTGTGATTTTAATTCATCATTACCATCATGCATTATACAACACAAGGCAATTCTGGTACGTAGAGAATATAATCGCAGGTGAATATCAATCACCATTGGTCACACTCTTGGCGGTCAGTTTCAGCAATGTCCTGCTACAATAGCGGAAACCATCGCGTTGACCCACACCGAGCACTTTCGCCGACGACGACGCCGCCGCCGACGACGACGACAGCCCTCGACTCACCACGGTGTCTTGGTCGAACACCTCGATCACGACCATGGGTGGGTCATCTCTCAGCTCGCGTGGCTCCCCGTACATGTAGACGTTCTGGAACTGCAGCAGCTGGTCCCACGTTGGGCAGAGCGTCTCCTGGAAGACCTGGTCATTCCACAGGGTCGGGGGGCGAGCGAAGGGTTAGCCCACAAGTGGCGGCGCTGTTTAGGCCACAAGAAGCAATGTTGTTACTCATGCAGGAATGCAACGCAGGAATCTCCTTCGTACAGAAACCACGTGGGAGTATTTGCAGAGAGAGGCATGGGATGACGCTGTGCAAAGTTCCCCTTTGTAAACTCCTGGCAATAGTGCGCATTTCATATCGATTTCACGGTTTACAGCATTAATAATCTCAATGTATTTAAATACAGGCATTTATAATCATTAGTAGCAATGGGAAATGCTCACTAGATTGTAAGTTCTAAGATGAAATGATAGTTTAGGTCAACTGAGCTCATCGTTTTTCTTGGATTAGTTGCATTTGCACGACTATTAATCACGGCACAGTCTCAAGTCACTGACTGGTCGGTAAACACAGGCCGGCCCCTGCCACGTGAATGTGACAATTACACCAAACGGCTCAGGACTGGCAATGGACCCGAGCTGCACCCGACGCCGATCAGAGCACGACGACGCAAACTCTGCACCGTGGCGCGGGGACTCTCGCCGAGTCTTGCGGTCGTCTCATCACGCCGGTGCCGGTTGGTGGTCGGTGGGGGTAGATGCCGGCGACCTGCTGGGCACATTCACCCGTCCCGTTGCCACACTTGCCCCTGGACTCTGCGCCGGTGCCGGTTCTCCCGTGGCGGTCGCGCCACGACCGAGCGCGGCGCGCGAACCCTCATTGACGCTGCGCGGGCGACGCGCTCTTCGGCAAACCTTCACTGGAGTGGGCAGCCAGAGAGAGCCGAGCAGCCTGGCGTACCTCGGTGGACTTGCAGTGGGTGGAGAAGATGACTCGAGCGAAGGGGTCGGAGAGCCCCGTGCTGTCGGCGGCGAAGAGGCTGCGAGCCTGGTACATGTGCGCGCGCAGCTCGAACTGCGACCTCTCTGCGTCGCGGGGAAGGGAAAGGCATCGTGAGAAAACAGATCTGAAATTTCGATTTAAAACTTTCGTGATTGCAGGGATTCATCTTCTTGGTTCTTTCGGTAAAGTCACGTAGAAGGGAAATAATAAGATAAAAATAATAATAATAAATAAAATAAAAATTATAAAAATACGTGATAAATGTACGTATGTATGTTGAATTTATTTTGTGCTGTACGTAGCTAGCCGTGCCAGTCGGAGCTGCAGGATAGGGTTTGCTACTTTGCTTTGTCCCGTGTCGTCTGGCAATTGCTGATCTTGTTAAAGAGCATAAACCATCACCCAAGCTCTGGTCATCCTTGTCGTGGCTTTTGGCTTACCATCGGACAAAGGAGGTCGCCGCATCGTGCGCTTTCAGATGCGCTTCTGCGGCCGTCTGGAACGCTCTTCCTTCCGATATTAGGCAGCCACTGGAGCTATGCAATTTTAACCCAGATTGAAAACTAATTTCTTGGGAACTGCTTTCTGTGTTTAGTTTTTGTCCTTCCCCTGCACCTCTAATTAGCACGTTTGGCTACGTACAATACAAAAGAAGTCAACATTCATACAAACATATGTGCTCCGGTGCCAGGAATTGATTCGTACCGAGATCCGGCGATACTGAGTTAAACTTTAATAAAGTGTGCTGCACAGTTCTGATAGACCTAGGCTGACTGAGAAATGTGTGTGGGTTTGGTCGATCGATGGAAAATGTGGCAACTCCTTAGACAACGAGGGCTTTTCACATGGAGGGGGGGGACACACTCCAAGAGCCCTCGCTTAGCTATAATTGCAAGTCCATAGGCTTGCAGAGATCGTTTCTCAGTAGCAAATGAACCTATTCTCAGCAAGTGCACACACATGCATTATAATGGATGAATGAATAAATAAGTAATGCATAATACAGGTTGTGTTTTTGGGTTAGATCGCGTATGTGTTGTTGAAACCCACCACCATCCAACACAGCCAATGAGTAAGGGTTGTCACGTAAACAGAACGTGCCAATTCGTCACTAGTACAGCACACCGGTGTGTTGGAGAGCAAAGCCACAACATTTACAATCGGAGTACGACGTTTCGCCAGTAATTTCAACTAGCTTCATCAAATTGATTCAGATTGTAAATGATGTTGCTTGGCTCTCCAACACACCGGTGTGCTGTACTAGTGTCGGCTGGTGGCAGGTTGAACGGCACATTTATATATTTGCGCGATCTAACCCAAAAAACATGTTTTATGGATGATATTGGTCGCGAAAGCCTACGTGTTAAACCAAATAAGTAATGAGTAAGAAAACAAAAAATTACCTTAACAGATGTTTAGAAGTGACCCTGTTTGAGAACAGCTGACAAGGTCAACACGGCACATGGCATGGGGAGCACCGCACATGCTCAACTGCCTTTGTCTTCCCAGTGCTCTTGCTCGCAACATCATATCACTTACTCATTTTAAACTGAATCGACTAGGAGATGGATCAGCCCAGGTTCGGATACCATATTCCACTGGCATTGCGTGTTGCCACACACACGTGGGTATATATAAGAGATAGAGGTCTCCATTTATCATGGTAGACCACAGGGGGTAGTGCTGTTTGTGAGCACTCTGGAAGATCAGCATGACATACAACCACTGCATTCAGCCACCTCTGATGTGCTGATGCTTATACAATGCATTAGGTACTCATTTAAGACTGAGTCAACCTTAGGGAGGCTCACAAGGGAGCCCCCAATATAGATTTGATGCAGAGGTTGTAGTATCACATGCGAATGACCACACTGCACGCAAAACAACAACAACAGCCACCATTCACTAATGAGTGGTGGTGACGTCACCACGGCGTTTGTGCCAGGCCAGGTGCACTCCCGAGGCCAAAGTGAAGTGTCGAAGGCTCGCTGACAGGAGGTCGCGGGACAGACCCACACACACACACATGGAAATACCTCGCAAGATAAATATCACGATATAACAAAATTCAATATAAGAGCATTCCCCAATTGACATACTGTGGTAGTTGAGGACACTCGGCGGAACACCGGTGACCCCAATTTTCTTCTCCTCAAAGCCGCTGGGCAGACCAGTGAGGAAGTCCTTGCGTTGCTTGTTGAGGCCCAGCCAGAGGTAGACCTCCAGCTTGGCCTGCATGGTCCAACCGCCCGAGCCGAAGACACGTTTCCCCGGCAGCTACCAGCACATTGGGCACAACAGGGCAACGTGTGTGCGCGTGAGCACGGCAAAGTAGCCAACCTCCTTCCTCTAGACGCGAATGTCAAATGCTGCCTCGTTCACGCCGGCGCCGATGCCATTATTCGATGACGTTAAAGGGCGAATTTGGCTCGATGGTGCGGACTACCTCGCCAGACTTTAGTTTGCTGTCCGCACGCCCAAACCTCCGATACGCACGGTTGGCTCACGTACGGTGCGAAAGAAGTTCAACATGCAGACACACGTACGCGTTTGCTTCGTTTGCAAACGCCTCCAACCACCGCCGCTGCCTTGCAATGCTCAGTGTCACTACCTGGCCTGGGGTGGCACTGCAGATTCTCTTCTGGGGCCTGAGGGTTCTGAAGCGAGTGCAGCTGCAGTCGGTGGATCGGCCACGAGAAAGAAGTTCAGCATGCATAGGCGATAAATATTTGAACTTGGCAACAGAAAACTGCCAGTTGAAATTCTGGTTTGAGGTGAATTAAGCCCATCATATCCATGGGACTGATCCAATGAACACCAAAGGTTTGTAAAGTCACCAGTAGCCATATGGTCAGGCTGGTCTCAGTCGCAGGAATGTGAAATGGCCACTCGTGGCTAAATTTTGTCAAAGAGATGAGCACTGCTTCCATGTCTGGCAGTGAGGGGAGGTCCCCATCCAACAACGGATTGACAAAGGGTTTTAAATATATATTTTGTATGGATACCAGAACGCCTGTAAGGTGTTTCCCTGTGGTTATGGCCTAAAAAAACTCCTCTGAATTGTAATGCGTAGCTATTGCATTAACCCCCCTTGTGCACACATTGATTCACAGTATGTACCCATCCTAATAAAAACAGGGGTCCATTTCACCACCAAAGAAGAACACGTTTAGGTCCATCAGTCAAGGAGCCACCTGGACACATTTTCCAGCAGTATTAGCTTCGGCATGAAAATCCGCTCTCAATTTTGACTTTGTGTCCCATAAGCCGGGTGCTGCCTGTTAAATGCTTGCGGGGTGCATTGGTCCAGAAGATGGACTTAAATGTCATCTACATTTTTTTGTTGTGTTGAAATGTGCCCTTTTCTGTTTCATTATTAAGAATTAGTCACAATCCACTGACAATAACACGCGTATTGTTCTCGCCATGCACTGCTGCCGAAAACCCATTGGAAACCCATGGACTTCATCTTCTTGGTTCTTTCGGTAAAGTCACGTAGAAGGGAAGTAATAAAATAATAAAAATAAAACATAATAAAATTATTCTCACGACGTTTCGGCCACAACGCAAGCAGCCGTCCTCAGGTGAAAACCCCTTCTACGTGACTTTACCGAAAGAACCAAGAAGATGAATCCCTGCAGTCACGAAAGCTTTAAGTAAAAAAATAAACCCATGGAAGTCGAATAAAAATAATAAAAATAATAACTACGGATACATTAAGCGAGCACGTCGAAAACATAAATAGCATGCGTGTGGAATGGAGGAGAATCTATTCTTGTAAATTATCAACGAATAATTCAACAGGCATTGTCCACCGACACACGTGCAATTGTATGCTATGCCATCAGCAGCAGTAGATGGAATTGGATACATTGTGGCATTAACTCACCTACGGATTCCGCAAGAACAGAAATTGCAATAAAAATACACAAATTGTGCGCACAATATGAGCAGGCGTTGCAGAAAGCAAAGGGATGTCGGGAACGGTTAGCAAAGGAGTGAAGAATACTGAAGCGCTAAACAGTTTTAAAATCAATGGCTCGTTGAAACTTACACGGTAAAGTCACGCACTTTCCTTGCAGAAATTTCTAAAACGCTCTCTCTCTTTTTGCAGCCGTTCACACAACACTAAAACACCGTTCAACCGTCCAGGTGGCTCAGGGGGAGAGCGGCGAGCGGCTCACAATCGAGGAAGGTTGCGAGTTGGAATCCTTGTCGGGGTTGTTGACTCGGGCCCACCATACCTCTCCCTGGCCGTCAGTAAAAAGAGTGGCAGTTTGTTGCCGACCACAACCGGCGGTTGTTTTGTTTTTTTAGAGGCTCGTCCCTGCTCATATGGGGCGAGTTTCTCCAATGTTTTTTCCACGTTGGTTGTCAGAGGTCGCAACCGGGTACCCGATACCCGTACCCTACCCGATACCCGGCTCCCCGTACCCGGCCGGGTACGGATACGGGTAGCCGTTTGCGACCCTGGTGCGGCCGGGTACGGGTACGGGTAGGCCGTGAGTCACTGGTGAGTAACCGTTTGTCACTCATTTCGGGTAGGATACGGGTAGGTGCGGCCGGGTACGGTTAAGGAATCAAAACCCGTTTGCGACCTCTGTTGGTTGTCCAATGTGGAATCCCCACCACTGGCTCAGGGCTGTGAATGGGAGATGAGGACTGCCTCAATGCTCAGCTGAGCCGGATATCACATTTGACTTTTCTGTTTAAAACACCCGAGTCTAACTAAAGGTTGTTAACATCCACCACTATATGCAAATGTTGAAACGCGATGTTTAATTCGTGTCAATAGTTACGTATGTTCCTGCAAGGAATTGATATTTATTTTATTTTTGAATTCGGCACATAACTTCACAGTGAGCTGAATGGACATTCGAAGTGTTGATGTTCTATGTAATTCTGACTGTTTTCTTGCTCTGAGGGCAAAGAAGATGTAACAAATGGGCTATAAAATATTCCAGAAACGTCTGTTTTAACTAATGGAAAATGTAATCAATGCCACCAAACATTGGCTGCAGAAGCCAACCTTGCTGAGCGCGATTTGAAAGCGACTGCTTGAAGAACCTAACTTGCCAATTTATTTGTATTTTGGAAATGAATCCACGCATCAGCACTGTTGGCAGCGCGATGTTAACTAACTCGCCTAATATACAGGAGGTCGTGGGTTCGATCCTGACCCTGACACCTGTAAATGTGGAGTTTGCATTTTCTTTCTGTAGTCGCGTAGATTTTTCTCCGGGTCCTCCGGTTTTTCCCTCCACATTTAGAAACACGCGTTTAGAGTACTTGGCTGCTAAAAATTCAGACATAATAAGCCACTTCGTTGAGCTATCATTTGTGGCCAGGTCGCTTCTGAAAAAGAGCTACGTAGCTCAGGGGGCCTTACCTGGTAAAATATAAAACAGTTCTTAGTATATATTTTGGTGTCATGTAAACAGCTCTATGCATTCAAATAAAGGCTACCGAGCAGAAACCAGATTTATTTTTACAATGCTGATTATTAAACATGACCAGATATTGCAGATTTATATAATTGTTAACATTTCAATATCCTATTTCTACAGCTTCGAATGTGATATGAGTGACATGATTGAAATGTAATTCTACTTTTGCATGAGTCATCTCTTTAAGAAGCTTTGACCTAAAAAAATACTAAATTCGTTTAAAAAAGTTGAAAATAAATTGTATTAAATAGGGCTAGAAGGGTCAGATCATTCTTCATTGCAACATGCTTAATAAGGACTACCTAAAAAATGAATACATCGTGTAAATTAATAAACTCAAGTATAATTGTGGTGACATGGAATGGGTCACAGAAGGAGATCTGCAGTTGCAGCAGCCCTGTCTGTCAGCAGGTCACGTGATAAGTCAGAGAGAGGGATGTAGGGCAAAGGTGATAGAGGGTGGGGCCCGGGAACCCGCGAGTAGGTTCTGGAAGGGGGGCGTGGCCGGGGCGGAGCGAGGCCACGCCGGGAGGATAAAAGGGGACCCCGAGCGAAGACTCGGGGCTGTTGCTGCTGGAGTGAGATCCCCTCGTCGTGCTGCTGGAAGTCTTCGTCTACGTCTACGTCTATGTCTACGTCTACGTCTTCTCGGTGTCGTCAGTCAGGCTGTCTGCCAGATGTCCTGACTGGGAGCTGTAGTTACCTTTGTAGCCTGGGTCTCTTAGTCAGTCACTACATAATTAACATGATAATATATCTCAGGTTCAACTGCTATGAAAGCCAAAACATGAAATTAGAAATGAAAATAATACAATGTAATTTGGCTCATTACTTGAACTGAAAAATCTATGCCTTTAGGCTGAACATGATCTGGGAAAAAAAGCATCCAATTATAGTGGAGATGGACTTGATTATTTCTGAGAAGTAACATATTCTGTAAACTTTTCAGTCGTGACATAATCAATATCATACACTCAAGGCTAAAATACAAATCGATAAATTGAACGCTGTAAACTGGTGAACTCGTGGCACTAGAATCCACTTCCCAAAACAGTTTTGCAATTCCTATGATTAATTATAAGTACAGCCCTTTATCAATCCACTGCTGGATGAATGCCTCCCCATACTCCACCCCATTACATAACTGCCACGTTAATACAAATGCTGAAATTTCAAAATTTGCTTGGGCAAATTGTGCAAGATGACACTGGAAAAAGCTAGATGAGCGATGAAGCTAATTTGCCTTGATCCTACAGAGGTGCACACGTTACTAGGGGAATCGAGCGCTGCGCTAGAAATGCACAAAATGCGATGATTGGTGCAATGACAACTTTAACCTCAATAGGGCTACGCACAAAGCGATTACGAGAAGAATGGAGGTTGGAATATGAAATTCAGCGGTTCATAATCAGCATAATAAAGACATACTGTATTGGGAACTGCAAGGCACCAAGAATGAAGAATAATATTTTTTTTCCAATGGCCTTTTTCAATTACTGCACATTAAAGGCATAATTTATGCCGTGTCAAACATAATGTCCCAGTAAAAGATAATGTTCTTGTCGTACTCCAAATTTTTTACGTACATTTTTAACATAGGCCAATCACTATGCACATACTTGGAGATATATGAAACGTACTGCAAGTACCGACGGCGGTCGGTACGTGCATTCATGAACGTGAACACAGTTTTGCACGGCAGACAGAGCAACACTGATCATGCTCATTTCCTTGATGTGCATTATTGTTTATGCCATCAGCAGTGTCTGCCATCATTTACAAAGGCACATAGTATTTTTCTGTAATTGAAGTATGACCTTGGAAAAAACGCGTAGACCCAGGTTGAAAATGCAAGCGAGTAATTTCAGGTATTTACAGTATTTTCTTTTGTATTTCAGACCTTTGTATGGGTTACATGATGATTCATAACATTAATATGTGTAGAGGGTTTAATAGCATGTTTAAAATATTATTTATGGTTCCGTAAAAGAGAGGTTAATTTATAAATATGCAGGAACAGACATCAGCGTAGCAGAGATGCTGAAGAATATACATATATCAAGGCCCTTGTGTGAGAATGGCGGTCAAATTATTTATTTATCAGTCATGGAAACATCTGTGAGGTCAGACTTCTTTCTTCAATAAGGAATTTTATTTTTTAAATCAAACGAGGAAACGAATAAAAAACACCTCTTACACAGCAGTGGAAGCAGCTGATTTCTGAACCGCGTGCGGTATTTCTGCGCTGTGAGCTATTAAAATGCTCACGCGTTTGCCTTGCCGTAATGAGTCCTCAACGGTAAATTTGGGGTCAAAGCATGCACTGGGCAAATTAATCAGGTAGGGCAGATTTTAACATAACCGTATTGTCTGGATATAAAAGGTGCACTTTTATCCCCTGTATTTTATAGCAAAAATTCGGGGGGTGGGGAGATTCATTTTGTAATCCGGTAGGTGGTAAGTGCGTATGTGTGTGAGTATGACCAGATTAAGATAACCTTTTCCGATACTGGGCACACGTGTTTGGGTCTTACGTTCCAGAGCATCTTAAAAACCGGAGAATACGATAAATATGTTTCTGCTTTTATAAAACGCAACAGTAAGAGTCATGTGCTTGCCGTGTTGCATGTGGACCCATAATTACTTGGAGATAAATTTAACATCTGAATGAAATGGCTAAACCATTCTTAATTTTAGACCACGTTTACTTTGGTAATTTGCTTCACTGTTGGCGATGCACACCTCTGCACATATTTTTTTTTGCAAAAACAAGACGAGGGACGCTGATTAATGTGCGAAGAGAGGCATCTGGTGTGGCTGTCGATGTGTGGCGGTGTTTTGCACGAGCTATTCAAATTTCAGCGTTTCCCTCGTGTTATTGCGTCGGAGACGTCGAATTCAATCAATACTAAAGTTCGCAGGACAGGCCACTAATTGCAAAAACGGAATGAGCAACAAGGACTTAACAATTCCTGCCGCTCGAGTTTGACCAGATCACTTGCAGTCATAACATTTAATAATTATTGACAATCTTTTCCTGCACTAATCATCTTCCTGGGTAAACTACTCGAAGAAGAATGCAGCTGGCTTCAAGTGCAACGACCAACACAAGCCAATGAAGCTGTGTGTGGCGTTTCCACTGCACGGTTGCGAAGGGTCACAGGTACGCTGCACCACGTCTGTTAATCTCTGCTGGGATGGTTTGGGTGGGTGGGTGCTGACATTTTCAACCGGGGGTACGCAAGCCGTGCTGGAGCACGTGGTCTGGGAGAGAGGGAATGCTTTAGCTCTTACCCTAAGGAAAAGCGTTTTGACTTTACCACAGTCCTTCCCCGTCTCCTCCTCTACAATGGAATAGAGGATATCTTTGGCGGGGATGCGCGCGTATGCGACGCGCTTCGTCTTGTTGACCAGCATCCAGATGAAGACGTCCGGGATGCTGTCCTGGGGCTGCGGGGGGAGGGGAACAACAGGCGCCACAAGGACGCAGGTGGTTTATAGTTGGCGCAATGTGTGGTTCGTCGAGCTCAACAGCAGCGCCAACTTACGTCGGCGTAGCAGAACCCGTGGGTTTCCCCCACCGCGGCCATCAACACGGCCGTTGAACGAAGCGTACTGGATGTGGTGTGCCGGGTGAAATGAGGCGATATGTGTATAGGCGTGGTTTTTTTTTGTTTCGAGGCCCAAAGACACGGCACCTCGTCGGCGAGGAACCGGAGCTTGTGCAGGAAGCCCTCGGCCGTCTTGAGCCTCTCCTTGAGGTTGGCCCGCTTCACCTGCTTTACCAGATTCTTTGCCTGCGGGCCGATCTGTTCCTTTGGGAGTAAAACGAGAGAGAGAGAGGGTGAGAGGGTGAGAGCGAGCACATTCAAGTCACTCTCGCGTGTTCTGGCTCAAGGGACGACACTCAATAAGCACGTGCTTTCTACGAGGCCATGCAGAAATGGCATTGTGTGCAGTTTCTGCCAATAAAAACCAGAGTTTTTTTTTACTTCACGAAGTGGCATTATTTTTGTAACAAAAGTCAGGTAAAGTAGTGACCTCTAGCCAATATGGAATGCTTTGAACCAGCACATTTATTTTGTTCTGTGCTGAATTCGAAACTAAATGTATAGATGTTTTTTCAACCCACATCAATTAACAAGTAATATATGATTTCTAATATGGAAACTTAGCTTAATGTGTATATATACTTTTCGAAAGTGTGAAACACGTTTTTTAAAATATATTTCTCAGAAAAATACAGCACTTGACATAAATTTTAGGCTGAGCCAACTTAGTGGTGGATCAAGCCAAGTTCAGATGCCAATTGTCACTCGTACATTGCATAGCTATGAACCCTCCGGGAGTTGAAGCACAGTGCGACAACCACTATGCCACTGACGCACAGACACAATCGCGGTCACACGTGAACTTCATTACCAAGTAGGAAATATATTCTGAGCGTAATATATTCTGGCGAGGGTATAGTAATGTTTAATGCTTCTTACAAGCTCCCTCATGCATATCTTGAGACGGTCCCGGTCCAATCTCGTGCGCCCGAATGCAGATGGATCTTTGTTGGCAAGGGTAAGGAATCGGCTGAAAGAAATTGTATTTTTTTATTAAGACCAATGCAATCATCAATACACGTGACAGTCGAAAAAGATACAAGTGTAGTATACTGAACATACTCCCAGACTCACACACACATTAACGTACTTTGGTTCTCAATTTCAGAATATGTATTTATACTGGAGGAATCTGATGCATTTCTTTACAGATATCCAGTATTGGCAGTTCCATATCAATGCACATTAGTAATTTAACATTACATTATATGACGGACTACAGGATAAGCATAAGATTTTTAAACTAATAATTAGAAAAAACACTTTGTTATGGACAAAAATCCTCATTTTCTTTTAGTCATATTTTCAGTCTGGATCTCAAACAGCAAAAGCCACATTCATTCTAAAATTTCCCGCACCACACTCAGATGTTCAGCAGTGACACCGACACTGTCATCTGGGGACACAGGTTCACTGGTTTGCTATTCCAGGGCGGTCAGTACTCCACGTGCCTGACCTCCCGCTTGGCAAGCTGGCGCAAGTCGCTTCGTAAGCAGTGAACCCACCGTTAAGTGCCCCGCGTGATGTATGTACAGTATGTATGTACGTTGAACTTCTTTCACACCGTAAGTAGCCAAACGTGTTAATCGGAGGCGCTGGGGCAGGAAATAGCGGAGGTGATTCTCCGCACGCGGTCTCGGCGGCTCTGCTCAGCGCCCTCCCGACTCACTCTCCCTCACCTGCAACCGGCGCTCATTTCCTCCAAGGCTCCCCGCAGCCTCCGTTCTGGGTGGGGCCTCTCTATCTTCATCGTCTCCAAAACATCGTTGATGCCCTCCTCCTGCAGCATGCACATTCGTTGCGACACGTGACAGCATTATTTGCTGCTGCTGCTGCGATTGATTCATTGTCAGGTTCATCAATTGGCAGGCCGTGTGTGGTGGTGGTGGTGAAAGTCTGGCCAGTGTCGCAGAGTAGGCCAAACTATCACCTGGAGGGGCTCTCGAGAGCTCCCTCCAGCAGATGGCCTCTGCCTTTACCTTGCTGATAATAATGGTAAGTGGGAATGATAGGCAAAACTTACATTTGTGGCTTATACATTTCATACGAGCATAACATTTATATAACGCTTCTCATACCCTTCCCTATACTCTCTTCATCAATGTTTGCCCATTTTTCTCAATAAATGTCCAAGCTACCTTCCAAAATGCCTGCCCTTGATCCTATCTCAACTTGTAATATGCAAAAAGGTTGTTTTTGTTCACATGGGAAGAACTCCTCATTGAATCTCACGACTCATTTTCAGGCGGGTTGTATTTGGTAAATATTTTAGGCAAATCTGTTGGTATTTTTTCTTTGCATGTGGATGAAGATTTGGAGTGCCCGGAGACGACTGACGCGTGAGCAAAACAGGCAACAAGCTCACATTCTTGGTTGTTTCGGTAAAGTCGCGTAGATAGAAAACAAAAAACAAAAATAATGAAATGAAAATAAAAAAAAAATATATAAATGTTTTAATACTATTTTTTAAATATTATTTTCAACTTATTCTTTTTTATTATTATTTTTGTTTGTTTTCGATCTACGTGACTTTACCAAAAGAACCAAGAATATGAATTCCTGCAGTCACGAAAGTTTTAAGTAAAAATTGAAGGCAAAAAGATCAGAAAGAAGCTTGCTGTGTTGTCGCCTCCAAGTCAAATGTCGCAGAGGTTCGCCGTTTGAGCCAACCCAACCACCCTGGCTCACACCGTGAGCGCATTGACCACATATACTGCGTGCCATCTGCTTCACGGTGGACGTTAACATATCCCGCAATGTTATTCGATAAAGAATAGGATACTCGTGTGCCGACTCCATGCTCCAACTTTCCCAAATTTGTTAAATTACTCACAAATTACTTAACCGGATATAATCACAAAGCAAACATCGCCTCCAACTGGCAGACTACACTCGTCCGTGATACGTTGCGCCTTCGTGATAATCTTGCGCCAATACCACGCGCGCTAAATCATTACGATCACGTAAGTGTCTCGCACAGCACCCGTCCCTGGACACACCAACGAACCCTGCACGTCATAAGTGTGGCGCACCGCAGCGGGGCAGCAGGCCATCGCGCACGTACCAGCTTGTCGGCGATCTTGTCAATGATGTTGGAGTTGTAGAGACGCCGTCGCTGGTCGTGCCACGCGCTCCGCACGTGCACGCACGGCTTCTGCTCGTAGTAAGGCATGTGGAAGTACTGCCTGCCAGCACACAGCCGTCAACGTGGGCACGGTTAGCTCTGTAATACTGCAAGACTGGGCACCCGAGCCCAATGTGTATTCTGTCATCATCGCAATTTAATCAGACGCGGTCAATCCACCGCTGTGCAAATGCCTCCCCTAGCCGCCTCCATCATGTTATGATCTTGCGATGGAATAATCTCCTCGGTTTATGTCACGATCTGTGCTTCTGTGGAGAGTTTAATTATCTTTGAGCAAAGGGCAATTGACATTGACTCTCGAGGGATTTATTTGTTTTGGGGATCTTTCACACGGAGGATCGCGACCGTGACACCCTTGCTAATTAGTCAGTGTGTAATTACTCATGACCATCAGGTCATCAGACGCTGTTTATTGCACGGCCTGGGTGTGCTAAAGTGTCTGCTGATATTTACGCGGCCGCAGGGTCCAGTGATCGGTGCGCTCGCTCCGAGTCTGTTTCAATAGAGTCAAACCACCTGCCAACACCAATCCGTTCAATTCTCACAGCCCCCCAATAAGTGTATCGACAGAATTACAAACATGGTTCAACTTGCTTGCAAGCCGATGTAAAATATTCCTGGGAACTTATTTACAAAAAAAAGGAACTATTTCCTATTAGTGCGGAAGTTTGAGCACAAACATTTGGCGGTAGCAGATTTTTTTTTCTTTCCCCATTGCAAAACCAAAAACATTTCTCTGGCGAAAACACGGAATGATCGTGTGACGTCAGCGTCACGTATTCAAGTGTATTGCCTGACGCAACGTGTGACAAAAAACGATTAACCCTGCCTCTGGCCCTACTTCCCGGTTTGGTTTCTCGCTTGGCTCTGCAAAATGCCAGTGGAAAACCACCTGTACTCAGAATCGGAACATTTATTTGTAATAAAACTCTTTGAGACGACTTCTGGAATCCGTCTTTTATTCACTTTGGGTTACATCTACTTCACACTGCTGATAGACAACGTGAAGGGACAGATAGACCGAGAGAGACGCACTGCCACGTGGCAACTCGGAGCCCCGCTCTCGCGTGGCTTCTTCCTCCGTTGGTTCCCGTTCTGACCACGTGTCGTTCCTCTCTACCCCTATTTAATCCTCGGGTCACGTGGTACGCTTCAGCCAATCCTCGTTAGCCTGCATCGAATCTTCCAGGCTCCCTTGTCAGCTCCCGGGACCACGCCCCTGACTCATCTCCCCATTGGCTGAGGCCAAAGCCAGCAGAACCAATCTCCATAGCTGTCACCCTTCCATCACGTCAGGACCATGCCCCCAGGCTTCCCCCCATTGACTGTAAACCAGGACCGGCAGAGCCAATCACCATGACAAGGTGTGATACGTCAATGAGCCGGATATATTCTCATATTACATATTCATAGTGGAGGAATCCGATGAGCTGTGAAGCTCTTTGTCGCGAATGTCCAGTAGGGGCGGGTAAGAACGTTACAGCAACAAACAGTACAAACACACGATGGGAGTGCAAAGTACAGGAAAGGTAAACAAATCACCCAAACACACAGACAAATAAACCGAAACCATCCCCACCCTACCAGGCAAAGCCCCCTGAGGTGTTCCTGTGAGGGCTGAATGCTGCAGTGGTTCGTGCCAGTGGACTACGGGCACGAGACTCACGTGGAGCTTGTTGTTGTGTGTATGCTAATACCTGTCATTAGTCTCCGGCTTATAGGAAGGGGTAGTAGAGGACCCAGACATGTCGTCATCCATTTCTGCATCATCCGTCTCATCGTTTAGCAGCCCAGTCTCATCATCATCATCCCCCTCGTCGTATTCGTCCTCGTCATCGCTGCGGTCAAGAATATTCGACTTGTTCAGCCCATCCAAGCTGTTTCCGTAATTCCCTGTGAACAAACAACACATCAATGATAATGCCTTCCAAGTTGCACTTGATTATATACCAATATAATGGGATGCTGCAACAGAACTTCATGTGTTCTTGGTCCTTTCAGTAAAGTCACGTAGAAGGGAAATTAAAAAATAAAAATATAAAACAATAAAATTATCACGACGTATCGACTGCAACACAAGCAATCATCATCAGGTGTGAAAACACAGCAAAGAAAATTTGAAAAAAGTGGCGTTTTTTTCTGGACAAATTAAGTTACGTTTCTGAGAATTTTATGGTTTTATATTTTGTATTATTTTATTGTTTCCCTTCTACGTGACTTTACCAAAATAACCAAGAATATGAATCCCTGCAGTCACGAAAGCTTTAAATCAGAACTTCATGTGTTCTCTGATCCGTACGTTCCTCTGACTCTCAGTTTAATTGCCATCATTAATCTCTCCAGCTTCTTTGCTTAGAGGAGTCCATGTCCGTGATCCATAGGTCCATGACAGGTAATTTGCAATGATTGATTTTTTTTGTATAGAAATTGCTTTCATATTCTTGGTTTTTTCGGTAAAGTCACATACAAGGGAAATAATAAAATAATACCAATATAAAACAATAAAATATTTGTTATATACAATATATTGTATTATTATTTTGTTATTTCCCTTCTACGTGACTTTACCGAAAGAACCAAGAATATGAATCCCTGCAGTCACGAAAGCTTTAAATCAAAATAAAACAAATTGCTTTGTTGCTTTTCATTATCAAGTTTTACATTTTCCACAATCACTTGATCCTGCTCTATCTCACCTCTTTATCTCATCATAATTTTTTTTTTATATCTCGGGCCGCCTTCCGCAATCGCACTGCATATATGAATTTTGCGAGCATTTTCCACCCTCCTCAGCTATATAAACACGTGTTAGAGCCATCTCTTTGACATATTTCAGCAACTGCCTTCGCTGTGTTTGTCTCCACCTGATGATGGACGCTTGTGTTGCGCCCGAAACGTGATTTAATTTAGTTGTTTTTTCATTTTTATTTTATTTGTTTACCTACGTGACTTTACCGAATAAAACCAAAAAACATGGATTCTTGCAGTGACGAAAACTTTAAATCTAGAATTTCCCAGCTGTTTTACTCAAACAATTGTTTTCCACTTGTTCAGCTAACTTGTTGATGGCAGCTTTCGTTTTGATCGTGTTTGTGTGTAGGCCCACGTTGCAGCCTTTGGTGCTAAGTTGCTCAATCGTCCCCATGTAGTTAATGCCCGCTGGGTGTTATTGTGGCCATGTCATAAGTAGAATTTGACACGATTAACAAGTCATCACAAACGTAACTTAATTTGTCCAGCCCAATTGTCAAAACGAAATCTTCTCATGTGACTGTGCCTCGTATCTCCATGTCAGGCTCCTCTTATGATTTAGATTTTGTAACGTTGTTATGATAATTTATAGTACCGTATATAATACACACACGACCTGTTTTGTATTTTTACAATATGTATCTCATTATTAGTGTGATGTATATTATGAAGACCTTGATTCAATGATGCCGCAAATATAAATTAGCTCTTCTGGAGATCACACTGAGCTGAAATGTTGCAAGGCATAAATTGACAGAGGAAAGATTATAACATGAACTTTGTTTTTAAATCCACCCATGTGTACTGTAGGTAACATCCTCCACAAATTAAGAACAATCTAAAATTAACGATAAATATTTTAAAATATCCATACTGGAGTATTACGTATATCGGTTGAGTAGAGTGCTATAAATGTAACATAGGAACATGCGGGCCCTACGAAAATCAAGCTTTGATGAATCATTTTCATGTGGCTTGGAACGAAAGAGGTGAAAAGGGTCATAGCAACAACTCTTTATATCAACATAAACATCACCAGCATCATCCTGATAGTTTAATATGGTGAGAAAGGCATTTGATTCTATTTTGCACAAGTACACCGGCAGTTAGTCACCTCCATGATCACTACTGCTATGGTCACCGTTGACTTGAACGTCACTCATTGATTCCTTAACCTAGAGTAATGACTCGGTATACAGGATTTACTGCTTCGTCTCAGCCGTACTGGGATCATCCACCACCACACTGCAGGTCACAGCACTCACCCAATTAACCCACTCACTAACCCACTCACTAACCCACTCACTAACCCACTCACTAACCCACTCACTAACCCACTCACTAACCCACTCACTAACCCACTCACTAACCCACTCACTAACCCACTCACTAACCCACTCACTAACCCACTCACTAACCCACTCACTAACCCACTCACTAACCCACTCACTAACCCACTCACTAACCCACTCACTAACCCACTCACTAACCCACTCACTAACCCACTCACTAACCCACTCACTAACCCACTCACTAACCCACTCACTAACCCACTCACTAACCCACTCACTAACCCACTCACTAACCCACTCACTAACCCACTCACTAACCCACTCACTAACCCACTCACTAACCCACTCACTAACCCACTCACTAACCCACTCACTAACCCACTCACTAACCCACTCACTAACCCACTCACTAACCCACTCACTAACCCACTCACTAACCCACTCACTAACCCACTCACTAACCCACTCACTAACCCACTCACTAACCCACTCACTAACCCACTCACTAACCCACTCACTAACCCACTCACTAACCCACTCACTAACCCACTCACTAACCCACTCACTAACCCACTCACTAACCCACTCACTAACCCACTCACTAACCCACTCACTAACCCACTCACTAACCCACTCACTAACCCACTCACTCACCCACTCACTCACCCAATTAACTCACCCAATTAACTCATTCACTTATTCACTCACTCACCCACTCACCAACTCACTCACTTACCTACTTACCCACTCACTCACCCAATTAACTCACTCACTAACCCATTCACTCATCTACCCACTCACTCACTAATCCACTCACTCACCCATTAACTCACTCACTAACCCACTCACTCACCCAATAAACTCACTCACTAACCCACTCACTCACTCACTCACCCACTCACCTACCCACTCACTCACTAACCCAGTAACCCACTCACCCACTCACTCACTCACCCACTCACCCACTCACCTACCCACTCACTCACTAACCCACTGACCCATTCACCCACTAACCCACTCACTCACCCACTAACCCACTCACTCGCCCACTAACCCACTCACTCACCCACTTGCTCACCACACCGCAGGTCACAATGCTTCTCGTTTCGCTTTTTCCCTCACACTGCTCGACTGTAGAATTCCCTCCCATCATTGTATTTTTTTCTCCAAGCTCTAGTTAGTATAAACTTGCTCAATTAAAGTAACGTTTTCCACTCGTATCTGTTTCAACTTTGATCATTCAGTTTATTCCTGCGGGCTGCTTCACATGTTGGGCCTTTGGGCCTGTTTTTAGTAACAGTGTTTCAAAATAAAAAGGATAGGTAACACTAATAATGCTCATCCCTTTGTCAGCTCTACGCTTGAGGAGGTCCTCCCCATTCTGTGTTGGTCATGGGAGGTGTTTAGCCATACTTCATCCACTGGTCCATGCAGGTTGGTGGAAGCGTTCGTTCGTTTGTTCGTTCATTCGGTTGTTAATTAGGACGGTGACGTGGCCGAGCGGCAGTGTGTTTTTGCCGCATGATGTAGAGGTTCGCCGTTGGGGTACACTTTGTAAAAGGCATGCGTCTTGTCTCCGCATTCATTGGGTACCCTTTGTAAAATGCCATCTTGGGCGTGCGTGGTTCTGTCTCTGCATTAATTGGACACCACGTATATTACACAGTGATTATTCAATATCATTAAGTCCACGTGCAAAAATTTACCTCCCATTATTACAAAATTCATTGTCATGCTTCGGTGTCGCAATTCAATAATGCAAGTATCAATGTTTTCTGCCATGTGGTGCTCGTGCAATCTACGTTGGTTGCTGGGTTTGCATGAAACAATGGCACGCAACAACTGCCTTGGGAAAAATAGACGCACGTAAGAACAATTTGACGGATGTCGAGTGAGCATTAGAACATATTTTAATCCACGCATTGCTGCACGTGCACTATGAGGCATAGAGCAACCTAAAGTAGGAAAAACTTAAACTCAGTTACTTTATAACTAAACTGCAAAAAAATGTGCATTTCGCTTAACACTGAAAGTCAATAAGCTACATCGATCGCACAGTTCCAGTGTGGGAGTGGAAACTCACCAATGCTGACTTCAAAGCTGATCAGCTTGTCACTGATCTTCCTGTCAATCATCGTGGCCTCCAGGAAAGCTCCGAACAAGAAAAACTCTTCCATCTTTCCAGCTACAGACTGTCCGCGCAAGGGAAGAGGCGTACACGATGCATGTATGACAAGAAACACACATATATATACACTTTATATATATATACACACATAGGGTGTTCGACAATAAATAAAAAAATGTTCAATAGTGTTATTGCTATTTAAAGCTTTCGTGACTGCAGGGATTCATCTCTTTGGTTCTTTCGGTAAAGTCACGTAGAAGGGAAATAATAAATATGACTTTGAGACCCCTCCCCCCTTCACCTACACATTCCACAAGTAGTGACTAATCCCATATCTGCATTTTCCATAAATATGCTAAATTCCTGTTGCTATGCAAATTCCTTTGTCAAGGCTCCCTCCTCCTCTAACCCAGCTTAAATATACGATGCCAAGCTTGGTGGTGTTTCATTCGGATGCTGTCTTTCCGACAGCCCTGTTCTTCACCTGAGGATGGCTGCTTGCGTTGTGGCCGAAACGTCGTGAGAATTGTATTTTATTATGTTCTATTTTTATCATTTTATTATTTCCCTTCTACGTGACTTTACCGAAAGAACCAAGAAGAGTGTTATTGCTATTCGAGATACTGACATTAATTTGATATGAATGCATGAATTGGACTTACAAGGTTAAGTTTGTTGTGAATATCGATTGGTACTTTCTTGCTGTTTCAGGAGAAACTTCATGTTCTAAGTCCGCCTGTTCACCCGACTTAACACCATGACGTTATTATCGCTGGGGTTTTAAAAAGAGTAAAGTCTTGCATTCTAGATTTGAAGCTTTCGTGACTGCAAGGATTCATACTCTTAGTTCTTTCGGTAAAGTCACGTAGGTAAAAAAAATGAAATTAAAATTAATAAAAATTAATAAAAATAAAATAAAAATCACGACGTTTCGGAGGCAACACAAGTCTCCGTCATCAGGTGGGACCGTCACAGCCAGATTTGCTGCATCAAGTGAGGCAGGGATTCAAGATGCAAGCCCTTAAATACAAGTTGAGGGGGGAGGAGGAGAGGGGGGGGGAGCTTATCAGAATGTGGTAGCCAATGAATGGAACGCATTTTATTTTTATTTATTTTTATTTATTTTTATTTCATTTTTTTACCTACGTGACTTTACCGAAAGAATTAAGAGTATAAAGTCTTGCACTTGAAAACCAAGGGTACCTTTAAGAACTTAAACATCGTGTTGTTGTTGATGCTGCTGTGTCATCATCAATCTCTACAGCTGTGATGGAAAATGTTTTCTCAAAGAGTTTTGATCGCCGAATTAGATTGATGATAGTGAACGATGGACGACATGCGGAAGTTAATTAATGAATCGAAAATATATGATCAATACCAAAAGATTTTTAACAAACTAAATCTTATAACAAATAACAATAAGACTATTCAACGTTCTTTTTGGTATATTCAATTTCGTCATCAACTGAGATGAGTGTCATCCAATTGCTCATTAGCTCATACTTTGTATTTTATTCAACGCGAATGCAACCAATGCCGTCATCACATGTAACTAAAACACCAATCTGCGTCACCACGTATAAAAAAAAAACGTCGTGTGTAAGTCCAAAAGCCCACGCGTCTCTCCAACACCACTGTTATCAAGCAGCCTTTGTTCAAGCGATGTTACCACGGAACGGCTTTAACCTGCTGGGTCTCGTTCGGCAGAGACAGGCTTGTGAAACAAAAGCTGCTAGGATTCCCAGATGTCATTGTCAAGAGCACTCTACGGTGCATTGACATGCATTTGACAATGGTGGCAAAACAACTGAAATTGAGCTTTAGATCCAGCAGTGGATGACTTCGCATGGATGTGACAAATGCTAAAGCAAACAGCCCTGGTCACGATTCGGTGCTTCAGAATCAGGATGTTTATGTATACTGGAGGAATCCGAGGAGCTATGAAGTTCTTTTTCACAGATGTCCTAGTATGAGCGGATCAGAAAGTTACAATAATAATACAAAAACTGATAGGAGTGTAAAGTATAGGAAAGGTAAGCAAGTCACTAAAATATACAAAAAATAAAAAATAAAAATAAAAGTATATCAAAACAAATCGATTTTTCTACAATAAATGCAACCTTGGACAAGGCAACAAAACAACAACAGCCCCAGACCACAGCAAGACAACGCCACAGTCTGTCAATAAAAGAGCACTTTAAAATTGAACTCTCGATACAAGCGCAAGCATCAAAGTTACAAATCACATTGGCCAATGCGGTTGTGTCCAGCAGCAGTTAACCTGCTGCTCTGGGATATTGTTTGAAGCAGGATTCACGATGTCAGGGTAGATGGAGGGGGGGGGGGGGCTTCACGATGTTCACGAGTGAACGACCGAGCCTGCCAGAGGGACGAACGGCGTCGAAGCAGCTCCCTTCGCTTACATCGGCGACGTGAGGGATGGACTCCACCGAGATCTCGGTGTTGGTGCTCAACTCCGGAGACGTGATGTCCAGGATTTCCATGGAGATGCTCAAGAGGAGGCGGGCGCGGAACGACACGCCCTCCCCGAGGCCGTCGTTCAGCTCCTGGTGCTCGTCAATGAGCGTGTAGTTGCGCGTCGAGCCGTACATGTTGACCCACGCCGGGCCGAACGTTGGCAGAAATCCTGCAAGGAGGGGGGATGACGATGGCATCAGGGGTGCGTTGGCGAGATATTATCTCCCTCGCCTGGTATACAGGAGGTCGTGGGTTCGATCCCGACCCTGACGCCTGCTGTATATTTGGAGTTTGTATGTGCGTTTAGAGCATTTGGCTTTAATAAATGTCCACGCGATAAGCCACTTCGCTGAGCTATCGTTTGCGATCAAGTCGCTTTTTAAAAAGAGCTGTATCGCTCAGTGGGCCTTACCTGGTAAAATAAAATAAATAGTCTAGTTTAGCTTAACGTGTCACCACAGCCACAGCTGTTGATGCCACCTGAACCTTGCCAACACTTTATACCCGCCACCAGGTTCCTGCAGCTGCTGCACAGCAGACACATGACCTCCAGGATCTGCCCAAAGTTTTGCCCGAGGATTTCCCCCATGGGCCCTGGGCTCGTGGAGACCACTGAAATGTCTGTCTCGACAAATCGGCCCTCACCCGTCCTGCACAAACGTGTCCCACCCAGTAAACCTTCTGTGCCGAACCATATCTGCAGCACCTTGACACCTCTCGCATGCTCATTTGTGGATTTTTGAACGGCTTCATCCTGTTTCGCCACGACGTACCCTGCATGCGTCTCAGGCACTCATCCTCAAATGCCAGCAACTTCTTTTTGAACTGCATATTTCGAGTCCACATCTCTGCTTCATACAGAGATACTGAAAGCACTCCCACAGGACTGATATGATCAGTGGAATGTACCACAATCGGGTTTGTAACATCTACACAGCTGTACCTCAAGGCAATGTGAACCAGGAATGAACGTTGACATGACAGAATACCGGGTTCATTCGATTACCAAGGAAAGGAGAATAAACCTCTGGTATTGCTGCAACACAAAGCATGCTATTGCGCAAAATCTTAATATGTAAAGATAAAAGAACGCTGTAGGAGGGGAGGGAATAAAAAAAACTCCAAGATAACGAAAGGAGAATGAGAGTGGAAAGAACATCTAATTAATAATTCGCAGAGAAGAGGATGAAAATGGAAAGTCTGGCCCTGAACTGGGAGAGCAGGTGAATAGTGCTTACATTGGGGGGTCAAATCACAAATAAGACTGCTCCGATTTTAACTTGATAATTATGTGTACAAATTGAGCAATTTTTGAAAGGCAGCCTGTTTCTCTCTCCCACCTGAAGACGATTACTTGTGTGGCGATCGAAACGTCGTGATCTATTATTTTTTCTACCTACGTGACTTTACTGAAGAACCAAAGAGTATGGATTCCTGCAGTCACGAAAGCTTCAGATCAACATAAGCATTTGCTTAGTGCACCTATGCCTAGCACAGCCACTGGGAAGGAGACACCTGAGGGATAACACTTGAGTGTTCCCTCGTGGTGCCATTGAAGGGTTGATGCTGCTCATGATGATGATGCTGCTAATGATGCTTATGATGCTGATGATGCTTATGATGATGATGCTGCTGCTGATGATGATGCTGTTGATGATGATGCTGATGATGATGCTGCTGATGATGATGCTGCTGATGATGCTGCTGATGATGATGCTGATGATGCTTATGACGATGATGCTGCTGCTGCTGATGATGATGCTGATGCTGCCGCTCATGATGCTGCTGATAATGATGCTGATGATGCTGATGCTGATGATGCTGCTGCTGATGATGCTGCTGATGCTGCTGCTCATGATGCTGATGATGCTGCTGATGATGATGCTGCTGCTGATGTTGCTGATGTTGCTGATGTTGCTGATGCTGCTGATGATGCTGATGCTGCTGATGTTGCTGATGATGCTGATGATGATGCTGCTGATGCTGCTGATGCTGCTGATGCTGCTGCTGATGATGATGCTGCTGATGCTGCTGATGATGCTGATGATGATGTTGCTGTGCTCCGTTTAAGCGTACGATGGTGCACCTGACTTGTGCTCAATGTCGGATTTAAAAAGCACTTGACCGACCTTATGTACACATCCCCCTAACGCACTCCCACATCACCGATTATCCATCATGGGAGAAGGGACTAAGCTTCGAGTCATGCAAGGCATTGACACTTTTGCCAAAATGTGTCCTGTATATATGCTGAACTTCTTTCAGAAATGGACAATACAATCCTGATCTACTCACAAAACCACACACACGCATCTATCACCAAACTCTATGGGGGGGGAGTGAAAGTGAAAAAAAAATACGTCGCGCAATTTACAAATAATAATATTAATAATGTCAGAGCAAACAAGCGGCTTAAAAAAAACTAAATCACGGTTGCTGAGCACATTCCCAATCGGCCAAAGGTGCAAAACACCAAATCGTCCAGCAACGAAACTGCACTCAATGATGGTAGACGAAAGTTAATACGCTACTCGCATTGACTACGTCTATAAGAACGTGTGGGAAAGAGATAATGGGAGCTAATTCTAAGATCGAGCAGTGCGTGGAGAGACGCAGAGAGAGAGAGAAGAGCTGTGACTTTTAATGTGGTGGTTGAACGCGCTGTGTGGATGAGACGAAACGGTCAGTGTGGTAGACCCGAGTCCTCATGATGGGCGGACTAATCGATAAAGAAAAATAGTGGGAACAGTACCCACGGTAACAAGCTACAGAACTGGAGTGAATCACGGTGGCCGCTGTACGTTGAACTCCAACGAGCGAGGCGGGGGGAGGGCACCTTTATCCCCGTCGTTGCAAATCTTCTTGAGGTCGATGAAGTGAGTGCCGATGGCCGTGTCGTTGACTTTGTCGCTGTCGCGGATTTGGAGCTTCATGCGGCGGCAGAGAGGGGGGAAGAGCTCGGTGAACACCACCTGCTCGTTCCACACCGGCTCGTAGCTGTTCCGCTGCACGGACGTCTTGCCCTAAGGACCAGTGCACAGCACGCAGCTCAAGGGTCAAACTTTTTCTTTCCCCACAGGTATGGCCCACTGAAGTACAGTAGAACCTCTGGTCACGACCATAATTCGTTCCATAACTTTGGTCGCAACCCGATTTGGTCGTTCGTGACCAGAGGTTCTACTGTACTAAGCTCTTTTTGCAGAAGCGTCCTGGCCACAAATGACAGCTCAACGAAGCGGCTTGTCACGTGGAAATGTACAGCGTCCAAATACTCTAAACGCACACGTCGATTCTAAATGTGGAGGGAAGAATCGGAGGACCTGGACAAAAAAAATCCACACGACCACGGGGAGAACGCGCAAACTCCAAATATAGAGCAGGCGTCAGGGTCCGCATCGAAGCCACGACCTCCAGTATACCAGGTGAGCTAGGTAACATCTTGTCACCATGGTGCCCATGCCAATAAAGAAATACATGCAGGGAAGGCACCTGTCTCAAATTGGTCCTTTGACCCTATTTGCTTTCAGGACTGCTGCCTTCGTGTGATGGATGGGTTCCTCGATTGAATAGCCAAGGCCCGTGACAGAATAAGACCTTCTCCATCCTGTCGAAAACAAATTGTGGGTTAGCTGCCTCCATTCCCCAGATATGTTCCTGTATGCACGTATTCAACAACCACAAGACACACTCCATTGCTCTCAACCATATTGTTCCTGAAGGTTAGTTGACTGAAAACTGAAATCGGGTTTGATGTTGGCCACACCATCATCCTCAAAAGGCACACTTCAACAGCCAAGAAAGAGATTCTCAAACAGCAATTGCCTTGGCAACACAGTCCTAAAGTAGGGATCATTATATTCTTAGGTGTTTTCCGTAAAGTCACGTAGGCGTGCTTCAGCCGCACCGAACCTCACAATGGCTCCTCCCACCCTCAACCAGTATTTATACAAGGACTGTTTTCTTGGAATTTCTCTTACTTGATGCAGCAGTCGTGCTGTGACGGTTCCACCTGAAGACGGAAGCTTGTGTTGCCTCCGAAACGTCGTGATTTTTATTTTATTTTTATTTAACTTTTATTAATTTAAATTGTATTTTTTTATCTACGTGACTTTACCGAAAAAACCTAAGAATATGAATCCTTGCAGTCACGAAAGCTTCAAATCTAGAATTAGGGATCATTACCTTCATGTGTGGATATGAACGTATTCATGTCAAGTATGTATGTATGTTGAACTTCTTTCGTGACCGTAGGTGTGCACATATTCACACGCTCAGCATAAAACGGGTGTTGCACGCAAATGTGCGGAGTTAAGGGGTGCTACGATCGCTCCCCTTTCCACCCCCAGCTCGCTGGCACCTTCTGTCCAGCGAAGGAGACTTGCACGTAGGGGTCGACGAGGTCCCTCTCCTGGCCCATGAGGGCCTTCTTCACGTTGGCCACGATGGCGGTGTTCATCTTGGGCAGGCCCTCGGCCTTGTAGATCCTCACAGAGAAACGGGCCCACTGACGATCTGCCGGGATGCCTTCCGGAAGCAGCAGATTCCTTCCCAGAATAAAATGAAAGTATGGACGATACATATCTAAATTGTTTGTTTTTACCTGATTTGATCTGCTCGTAGAAAATATAGTTCTACTTGTATTTGATGGAAGCTTTAAGACTGCTGCTATTTTCTGCTGAATTGGCTATTTTCATGACAGATATAGGCAGAAAATGCATTTGGAAGCACATGATTCAGGCCAAAATGTCATGGTAAGTATTTACTATATATTTTAATTCACCTTTATTTAACCAGGTAATAAATCATTGAGGTTAAAAACCTCTTTTGCGACGGGGACCTGGCAAGAAGTAAGCAAAAATAATCACCACACACATACACACAATTTTACTGATATTGTGTGTATGTAATACGAAGTATCCATTCGGAACGCTCGCAAAGCAATGCATCACTATGTGATGGAATGGCCCATAGAAGCAGATATCACAGAACTACTCCTGAGATTCCTTAATGTAAATCTTCATTGCATAGCAATCACACCAAAAAATATGTTTAATTCTCAGCGCTGCCAATATATAATCAAGATTCAACGTGATTTTGTTGTTGTTATCTTTTCATTGGCGGTCAGCCTGCCATCCATCAACTCACTATACTTGAGAATTTTATACTGGAAACCTGAATCTCATCAGTGCTCTGACTCCTGAACCATGCAACCACAACTTCAAGCATTTTTATCTTATTTTAAAAAGTGTATAAACGGCAAGATAATTCCTTTATTTTCTTTAAAGATTCTGTAGCATATAATTGTTTTGCATCGAGTTATTTGTCGCGTGTTTTAAATAAGTCAACGCACATGCACATTGATGTACGTTTTAAAGACACTAAGGGATAAAGCTTGCACAATTATTATACTTTAGGCTCCCCTCTTCGTATTGACAAGCGTTATGAACATCGCAAACCAACTGTGAGCATGTTTCTCTGCTACATTTGATGTCAATCACACAAAATGCCATGGGCCACCTCTACAAGTGGCTCAGTGGTAGAGTGAGCTTCACACAAAAAAACGTTGTGAGTTCAAATCCTGGTAGGAGGGCTTGGGGTTGATAAAATAAGTACCACTTTGTGGGGTTGTCCTGTGGATCGACTCATCCTTGCCATACGAATGTGGAATTTCCACCACTGGGCCGAGTTGAACCCCAACTGAGACTTGAACTCGCAACCTTCTCATGCTTTGCTTAACGCCACTCGGCTGACATAGGCAGTCGTTTTCACCCGAATCACTCCCACTTGAATTGTTTGCAAGAGGCGCTGCTGTTATCATGTTCAGGTGCTGGCCAGGCTGTAAACGGGAGATGAGCACCGCCTCAATTGGCAATTTGAGCCGGAAATCATCGACCTCTTTGATCCCCCCCCCCCCCCTTTTTACTTTTAACCTCTTGCGTGAAATGGAGCGCGTGGAAGGTACAAACCCTTCAATGGAGTCGGCGTCGTTGTCGACGGACTTGTGCGGCGTCTTGATGTTGTCGCCCTTCCCCACCACGGCGATGTCGCAGTTCACGTACCCCTTGATGCCGGCCGTGATGTCGTCTGGGTCGGTGAGCACGGCCCACTTGTGGTAGAAGCGGTGGTCTGCCGGCATCGACGAGGGCGCACAAGGAACGCAACGGGACATTACGGTTAATTCGCCGTCGCTACGAGACGGCGGCGTTGCGCCGTCTGCCTGGCTGGCTGAGGGATACGGCTGAAATGGGCACGAGTTAAAATCCCGGTTGGTTTCTCCCCCTGCTTGAAACCCAAAAGCACCGAGCTTGGGATTTTGTCCGCGGAGTATCTGTGCCCTCTCCATGCGTGGTTACGGTTTGTGCTTTGTAACCGGGCTCTCGTTGAGTTACAATAAACAAAACAAAATCCCGGTTGGAGGTCAACTCGGTCTACCATCCTTGTGCGGTCGATAAAATAGGTACCATTTTGTGGTAAGCTCACAGCGGTCATCCAACAGAGATGCCTATCGTGAGAAATATTCACCGCTGGCTCTGCATGGCCAATGCAGATGAGGCCACTGCCCAATTGCTTTTTTTTAAGCAAGAGACACAGAGTTTTTAAGATCAAACTTTTTTACCATTAAGGAGTGGCACACAATCGTAAAAAAAAAAAAAACTCAAAATATCATACGCCTTCATTTGCATTTCCAATAAGCGATTACTTTGTGTACCAATAGAATGATGCTCATGGAATTTTGATGCAGGCATTTTGCAATGCACTGACTCAAAATTCCACGTTACTTGTGCTGGTGCTGTTTTGAAGGGTTGATGATTGCGGGGAAATGTGCACTTTCTGGCAGATGCAGACAGTGTGATAGACACATATAAGTTTAATACAACAGAGATAACATACAATTGGGCTTGAGTAATGCACACTTTCAGACTACCACCAGGCACTGTACACATCAGTGATGGATAATGTTGTATCTCCCAGACTAGGGATTGTGGTGTAACTTGGAACATCTGAAAATAAAAAGTCAGTCGAATTTGTAAAAGTGTGTGTGTATTTCTCCACAGCAATACTACTTGATATATAAACCATCATTTATTTGCAGCAGCAGCGTGATTATCTCAATTGTACACCTGGATCCAATGTCAACACTTTACATCAATACTGGTCAGTTACATTCAGCCAGAGTCTCTATCAAGATCAATATGGGTCCCATGGCTGCGGGACCAAGAGAGTTCGTTTCTCTTCATATTTTCAACAAAACAAATAGAGGAAAGCACAGAACCAGGGTACACGGCATCCAGACGACCAGCATATATACATGCGACAGTAGTTCCAAGTTTCGAGTTTGTTGTGTTTCACCAAGAGCTATCTGGGTTACCAAAATGGGAGTGGGTGCCCTTAGTTGTGATCTAGGAAACGATGGAAATACTTCTGGATTTTAATCACCTTTATTGTACGAAATAGAAGATATCGCACAATTTTCACTGCTGTTCGATTCACAACACGAGGGTAGATATGAGGCGTATAACCAGTGACCTTTGCCCTGACAGCCAAATGCAATCTGCGAGCCTCCCTGGCCCCAGTCCTAACCCCTTCAGCCTCAGAAATCCCATTGGGATATCAAAACGGCAAGAGGGCTGACTTTCTAAATAATGTCGCTCAGCTGATATAAATCAATGAACACAAATAAAACTCATATTCTTGGTTATTTCGGTAAAGTCAAGCAAACAGCTGAGGACGGCTGCTTGCGTTGTGGCCGAAACGTCGTGAGAACTTTATTGTTTTATTTTTATAATTTTATTATTTCCCTTCTACGTGACTTTACCGAAAGAACCAAGAATATGAATCCCTGCAGTCACGAAAGCTTTAAATCGAAATACAAATAAAACTCCTCTTTTTATTGGTGACACACGTGTGAAGGCATTGGAGATCCACAGACCCGTGCCTGGCAGCTGATAAAATTTTACATAACTTAATTATGCAATCATCTAAGGAATGTCTGACTGCTTCAAAAACCAAGCCATACGCAGATTTAGAAATATATATCATTAAGCAGCCATGATCATAACGCAATTTCTCCACCCCAACTTTTTTTGGAATTACAACGTAATTACATATCTGGACAGCAAAAAAAAAGATACAATCAATGTCCTGCGGCGCTCACATTCAGCAGAACATGTGCTGTGTTTTTTTTTGACACTCATTGCCAATCGGGGTATTTGGCGTACATTTAGTACCGGGTAAATTTAACACAGAGGTGTAATTGTAAGGCAAAAATTCTAAAGTCGCTGCAGCAATGGTTAAAATATGTGCGCATTGGAGCAACCGACAGGGAATGTCTCATAGTTGTCAGATGAAATCTTTACAATTGCTTATTATTATATTCCACCCTACTTTGAAAGCTAATCACACAGTGAGCAAAGCTTAATGAACTGAGAGATGTAATGCAATAAAATCTTTCCAACTGATGATAATAATAACAATAATGATGATGGCAGCATTTCTCCCCCTCAAACAAGCTCATATTATGATGGAAGCTCTGAAAAAGTGGTACACACATTCCACATTCTTAAGGCACGAGCAAGCATTTTCATTACATAACCGCTGCTGACTTCCCATGAAGTAAAACTCATTTTACCGATGAAGGATGTATCTTCTTGGTTCTTTCGGTAAAGTCACGTAGAAGGGAAGTAATAAAATAATAAAAATAAAACATAATAAAACAATTCTCACGACGTTTCGGCCACAAGCAGACATCCTCAGGCCTGAGGACGGCTGCTTGCGTTGTGGCCAAAACGTCGTGAGAATTGTTTTATTATGTTTTATTTTTATTATTTTATTACTTCCCTTCTACGTGACTTTACCGACAGAACCAAGAAGATGAATCCCTGCAGTCACGAAAGCTTTAAATCGATGAAGGATGGTTAATGAGCCGAGTCGAACCCCAACTGAGATTCGAGATTCGAACTCACAACCTTCCCATGCGTAGCTCAACGCTCCAACCTTCAGCGCCACCCAGCTGGATAGGCAGTCGCTTTCACCCCAATCACTCCCATTTGAATTGCTTGCAAGAGACACTGCTGTTGTCACTTTTAGGCGCCGCATTTATATCTGTCAATCTTATCGTGACTCAGAGTGACATTTTGTCGTGGCCAAAGGAGGGAACGGCAGCAAATGTGCCTGGAGGAGGCAGTAAAGCAAGTAGGTGTCTGGGCGTGTTATCTGTTTGAGTTTGAGAGATATCTCCTCCTTTGCAAGGATTTTCCCCAGGCACTTTGGGTGCTTTTTACAGGGAACAAAAACGCAACTGTCTGATAACCCAAAGAGGATGAAGACCTCCGATTACCACCTCCGATGAGCACGGTTGGCTACATACGTTGCGAAAGAAGTTTTGACATACATACAACACTTTTTTGTTTAGAGACTCATTGCAACGTTCACGAGCCCAGACTTCAACAATTTCAAAGGACAACTCCCTTACCAGGCTGACTGTAGACTGTACCGACATCTAATTTGAAGGTGCCGACAAGAGTTCCACTTCGGATTAAGTTCTTTGAGTGGATCACCTGCGAATAAATACCCGAATACACGAGTGATGTGATCACGACAGGCAGACAATTGGCATAAATCATCCACACCTGTACGTACGTATGTATGTTGAACTTCTTTCACACTATATGTAGCCAACCATGCCAATTGGAGGTGCGAAGATAGGACAACAAAAACTGTAAGCTGAACTTAGTTCTACAACTGAGTTAAATATATCAGCAGCAAAATACTTTAAACGCCTGAAGCAATATTTTCCTTCAGTTTTTAATTTCTTGGACGGGATATTCGGAACTGTGCTTGATTTAACTGGCCATAGGCCGTAAATGGGATTATCGATCCACAGATCTCTAATGAGTTTGGCCCAATTTGGGATTTGTATTATTATTTGAAGTCAGACTTTTATTTTCATGTGTTATGTTAATATTACAAATAAAAAAACAAAGCAAGTAGAAGACATTAATACGTGGAAATTAGAGTATACGTAACTGTCAAAAAAAAGTGTTTTGTGTAATTTTTCGAGGTTCTGCTGACCATTGTAACTTTAAATAAAGCTATGCCATCGTAATTATTCTGTCGTCAAATGTCCACAGGTCCCATGAGACGAGCCAATATTTGAAGCGCACGATCCACTTTAAAAACAAACGCTTATAACTCTGACTGCAGCAACGCGACGACACTCACCGAGATCTTTATGATCTTGTCAAACATCATGTTGGGAGGCGTGTGGAAGTCAAACACAAAATACTGCAACGAGAGGGAACGGATGAGTGAGTACTGCAACTCACTCGAGGCGCTCGCGAGCTCAGCGGCAAGCGCACGGACCCAGGGTCGCCACGACATCACTTTGCCACAGGGTTACTTTTTCACGATGGGCAGTGACGCTTGTGTTGCGCCCGAAACGTCGTGATTTAATTTAATTTATGCCTACGTGACTTTACCGAAAGAACCAAAGGATCCCTGCAGTCACGAAAACTTCAAATCTAGATTCAGCGGCGGCGCGTTCGCCGCTCATTGCAGAGGTTCACGGTTCTAAATCCAGCGGCCGCCCCGTTACTACGGCGGGTGTACTCTGGTGACCACGGTGAGCCGTCTGCTTCCTGTTTGACGTTACCGATCCCCTGACATCATTCGCAGGAGGAGGCCGTTTGTGTGCCGGTATCAGTGTCCAAATTTGGAAAATTTGAAAATTACCCATAAATTATGCAATTGGGATTTTACGCACAGCAGTAATACATCGCCCCTGACTGGCAGACTGATGCCCCAGGTCACTCTTTCAAATAAGACTACCCTGGTCTCTTTGGTTCTCACATGGTTAAACAAAATAACTTACACTATGGTACAATATACATGTTAACAATCGGATGATTATAACAGTCTAGTTTTTGTGCTTTGCAGAACTTCAAGCGTTAATACATCTTACCGAAATGTTATTCAACTTGCTGTTGAATCAACATAAACCCTACCACGGGTCTGCTAATCATTGCAATGTTACAAACTCTGATGCTTACAACGCAGATGCAATCTGTTACTCAAGAAGACAATCACAGCACGATGAACATTATGTCATATAACCACCATGCCGCCAATCACTCCGGAACACATTTAGCAAACCACTAATATAATGGGTAATAGCTAATGTCTTTATTTAAAGCATTAATCACTGCACTTTGGCTATTTCGTGAATATTGTCAGGCTTTATACGATTCATCATTCATTCCTGTGGGTTTGATCGCGTAGATACGATGTCATTTTTAAATGATTACCCTCCACCCCATGCACTAGCTGAGCTTTTTCAACACCTGAGGATGCTGGTTGCAATCTCCAGTGAAAAGTCATTCATAGAAAATCGTCAAATGTTGCTTGCTCTTGCACGGTTCAGTTTTGTCGATAAACCAAATCAATAGGGATTTTTGCCCACACAACAGCTTGATTTAATTAACTGTGTTGTGTGGTGGAGGGGTATAGTAAAAAAAATACATTTTATCCCCATGTTCTAACCCGAAAAAGACATTACGAATCATAATATTGGTCGTGAAAGCCTACGTATAAATATATATTATAAAATAAATACAAATAAATCATAGTACTGTATCACAACATTTAGCAGGACGGATGATGCAATTATCGGGTATCATATATATAAAACGATATATCGCAATGTCATCCTGTAGTGACGGCCCTAACATGGATCTATGGGGTGCCACAGTGGCGAGATGTTAACTACCTTGCCTGGTCTACAGGAGGTCATGGGTTCGATCCCAACCCCGATACCTGTATATATAGAGTTTGCATATTCTCCCCGTAGTCGCGTAGATTTTTCTCCAGGTCCTCCTGTTTTTCCCTCCACATTTCAAATCAACATCCGTCCATAGTATTTGGCTGCTATGAATGTCCACGTGATAAGCCCACTTCGTTGAGCTATCATTTGTGGCCAGGTCGCTTTCGATAAAGAAGCTATGTAGCTCGCCGGGGCCTTACCTGGTAAAATACAAATGTTTAAACAGTTTAGTAAATATGCGAAAAAAGCAGGGGCTCTTGCTGCTCTCACCTCGTTGTAGTAGGGGCAATTCGTGGACTCCTTCTGGCTCGTCTGTTTCTTTTCTTCCCCGACCTCCACAATCACAACCGGGTCCATGTTGAGGCCCACCAGCTGTCGTGCCTCGATGATCATCACGCTCACCTGACGGACGCAAGGACGCGGACACTGGTGGCCACTGCAACCGCTGCACGATGCCTCGCATAGATCACCCGCTGTGAGTTCCCAAATGGGGAAAGGTAAGTCCCATGGTCCATGGAAAATAATGGTAATCGTTGTATCTTCTTGGTTCTTTCGGTAAAGTCACGTAGAAGGGAAGTAATAAAATAATAAAAATAAAACATAATGTTTTATTTTTATTATTTTATTACTTCCCTTCTACGTGACTTTACCGAAAGAACCAAGAAGATGAATCCCTGCAGTCACGAAAGCTTTAAATGGTAATCGTTGTACCTTATCTTTGGGGTCAACATGCGAGGTCGCCAATAATGTAAACTCCCTATCCAACCGGGAGCAGCAGTGGTTACGGTGTAATGGGGAAGGATGTGATTTCTTGGTTGAACGGGTCGACGGTGACCTTTCACCCTTCGGGTGAGCAATCAAACGAGTGCAACTTTATCAACGACGAAAAGTCAAAGCGATTTCCTGCTCCAATGAGCGTTGAGCTCAAATCCTGTTAACAGCTCTGAGCCAGTTGCAGAAATGTCATATTCCTATGGTGGGTGCAAGTCTATCCTGTTGACTTCCCCATAAAGTGGTACTAACTTTATCAACCCCAGAGGAATGATGTACTGAGCGAATGCCTGACCAGGATTTGAACTCGCTACCTTCCGATTGCGCGCCACCCGCTCTACCTATGTACAAACACTGGCTCCCTGCCATGGGAATGTGGAATTAGTATCACTAGCTCAGGGCTGGAAAGAAGAAGTGAGTGCCACTCGATGCTCATTTAAGGAAAAATATCCTTTTACTTTTTTGACTTCACAGTCAACTGCAGAATTACCATAATGTAACATTATACATTGCAAAAAGCTGCTCATTGGAGAGCGTTCATTATATTGGCCACAATTGTGTCAGTTAACTTTGTATGCAATGTCATATCTTTCATTAAAAAAACCAGAACAGAATGCCATTGTGTCCCTGCTTCATGTGCAATGCAATTTGCCGCAACTAATTACGAAGGCAATTTGGAAGTTGGGTGGGCGAAAGCTTGTGCCAAAATGCCCACCACTTTCATCCTTGGGATCTTATCTGGAGGGGACACCTTGACTCAGCCGTGCATTCACTCAGCGCTCCGAGATGTTTGGTTACAATTGTGGGACGCAATAAAAATGCAAGTATTATTATTAGTTTCGTGTGAATATGACTCGATGCTACAGCTGCTTCAGCTCCATGTAGAGATGACTAACAGTGACCTGTCTGCTTTAAATAGTATTTTGTGATTCATTACACTCCAGCCACTTTAAATTAGTACTGAGCAGACAAAGTGGATAATTTAGTCAATGTAATACTGCCGCTGAAATTAAACAGAAAAGAAAACATTACAATCAAGGTTATTCGTTATGCATGCCATGCAAACTGGCAGCATTACATTGGGCTCCTAACACAAAGCGGTACACATTCGCCTGTGAGACATTCCTCTATGACCTCTGTCCAAAATGTCACGGTGAAGGGTGAACAATGAATTATTACAGAGTTGCACAAGTGAGGGGTTTAGCGACCAAACGGTACTGGTGAGTCCTAATAAAGACGAAACCAACTCTATGTATCTATATATCACCGCTACCCGTCAGTCTGTCACGTTTGCTCATATTTATTTATTTTGATAAGGACCGTGAGGATGGTTTTTTGCACACTGCACAAAGGCTGTGTGCTTTCGTCCACGTTTCTGTGTGTCGTTCGAAACTTACAAAATTGCACCAATAATGGTGCTGGTTAATTACCGTGGAGCTAAAGGATCAGGAGCGGAGGAATGCATACAATGTTCTGGCTTGCTGTGTCATCAACAACGTATCACGATTTATGAGTTTCCTTTGTTACAGTGCCTGTGATTGTATGAACATTGGGGAGCCCTTTGCCGAATCGTATTAAGTCTAAGAGTGCCTTTGTCCAGCTTGATAGGCTTTAGTGATTTATACTCTATTATGACAAATGTCTTACTTTTACCGCGAACATTGAGAGAAAAACATCCAGGAACTATTTACACTACAGTTCGTAATGGCACTGCCGGTACTATACAGATGCTTCATGTATTTATTCTGACCTCAATTAAAGCAATGTCATTATACACACCAACAATATGATTTATTATGGCAATACTGCATTGTCATGCAATTCAACGAGAATTAATTTTCTATTATTTAGTCTGCGTTGTTTCTCAGGTTTATTGATGAACCAGCACTATTCGCCCGTCAGGGGTCAGTCACCTCCCCGTTGCTCTTCTAAACGCTGCTGCCGTGGTTACTGTTTCCCGTGAGTGTCACTCATTGATTCCTCCACTCACATTGACTCTTGCACACAGCGTTGGTGTACTGTGTTTTTTCTGCAATATTTTGCTGTCTTTTCTTGGATTTTCTGTTTGCACTCAGTCACATATTCACTTTAAGATGTTTTTTTGTTCATGTTTTTGTTTTTTGTTTGTTGCGGTTGCACCCGATTCAAGAGCCGAATGGCTCACAGGGCTATACCTAATAAATGAACTTGAACTTGAACTTGGTCTCATTCACCACACTGTGTTCAACCACCACCACCACACAGCAGGTCACCACATTTCTCTTCCTGCTTCTTCCCTCGCACTGCTCGACTCCAGAAATTCCCTCCCGTCATCTCTTCTCCCCGTGATCCTGTGGATTTTTTTCTCGTTTTTCCCCACACGTTTAGAAACGTGCGTTCAGAATCGTCGACTGCTGTTACAATTTCCGCATGATAAGCCACTTTGTTGAGCTCTCCTTTGTGGCTAGGCCGCTTCTGAAAAAAGAAGCTAATGGCTCAGTGACGTCCTGATGGTGATCGCTTGTGTTGCGATCGAAACGTCGTAGTTTTTGTTATTTTTATTTTTTATTTTCTTTCAACCTATCTACGTGACTTTACAGAAATACCCAAAGAATATGAATTCCTGCAGTCACAAAAGCTTCAAGTCAAGATTTAAAATAAAAAAAGTTAAGTTTTAGTTTTACTTTCTTTTCCCCAAGCTTTCATTATAACTTTGCTCAATTCCAGAAATGTAATAAGCATTCTTATCGATTACAACGTTAATCGTGCTCTGTTGTTTGACTACTTGGCGTTTTGTGCCATTCGGCCTGCGTTCAGGAAATGCGAATGAAAAGAAACGCTTGCAGTTATTTGTTTTAATAACACCACGTGGTGTAATGGTGGTGAGCGGTCTTCCTGATGATGCCGTGGCAAGTGCCCGTCACGTGCATTGGCTGCTGTGCGGTGATGGGACACCGCCACCATCCACCACCAGAAGCCACTGCCGCCACCATCACCGCCACCGTCACCGTCACCGCCACCGTCACCGTCACCGCCACCGCCACCACCACCGTCACGTCATCACCACCATCACCGCCACCGTCACCGTCACCGTCATCACCACCGTCACCGCCACCACCACCGTCACCGTCATCATCACCGCCACCGTCACCGCCACCATCACCGTCACCGCCACCGTCACTGCCACCACCGTCACCGTCATCATCACCGTCACCGTAACCGTCACCGCCACCTTCACTGCCACCGTCATCACCACCGTCACCGCCACCGTCACCAGCGTGTGTACCTGGTAGCTCTGAGGCTTGCCCGCAGTCGGATCGACCCTCGGCTCCGGTTTCGATCTGTGAGCAAAGCATCGCTTCGCTGTTTAATGCCAGCTCCTGGCGTTGACAAATGCCTTGTACGGTGATGTTAACAAACACGGTTCGTAACGCGCACGTGTTTCTGGAAGCAGACGGAATGTTTGGCCGGTGTACATAGACACACGAGTAAACATCTCGGTATACGCACATACCATTAACACATTACATACACACAACATATGAGGACTGACTTTCACTCAGACACCCTCATGATATCGCATACCTGTCAAACCCTTATCAGTGTCTACCTTATTACGGACCAATTCAGACCTTATTGGTCACCCCATGCCCTTATTAATCTTATAATTCATCCTAGAAAGTCCCATCACAAGCGAGAAACACAAACAATTAGACAAAAAAATGTTGCCCGTATTGAACCGTATGGACCTGAAAACTCAATTTCCCTGTACAAAAATATGGGTAAACCGTATGGGTTAACAGGTATGCTATCGTGTCCTGCAAGATCCCATGCCTGACCCCCATACACCGCAACAACAATAATAACTACAATAAAACAAACGCGTATCATTTCAACTTGGCTTGCACGCAGCATTCGCTCACTCTCAACGAGAGCGACGTGGTGATCCAGTGAAAACGATTGCCCAAGTTCTACAATACTCTATATATTGAGATGTTTTCAACCTGCCCAAGCCAGCTTCCTCTTAATAAACTTTAAAATTTAATGTCTTAAACTCGCACATGTTCAATGATCCATATTTTCCGCTCTCCGCAGACCAGTCTAATTCTAAGCATGCATCTCTCCTCGTTCAATTTTCACCACTTTTCAGCTAATCTCTCACAATCTCATCTCACTCATCGGTTGGCATCATTCCACCTAGCTCGCTGTACAAAACAAAACAGTGAAAATGTAATTTCTGATGACTTTGCTCCTGGCAGTTCTCACCCAGTGATCGCAAGCAGGAGAGTGACGTGGAATGGTATCGCGTTGCTCTCCAATGCGTTTTTTTGGGGTCCGCTAATTGTAATTTATTTGTCAAAGTCCACGTTTATGATCAATCCTGTTGGTTTGGCCACCTATGTATACACCTCTCGCCTCGTGGTCTGTCATTGCCTCTCTCTTTTTTTTTACTACGATCAGAGGAAACAAGAAGATGCTCGGTGTAGTCGGCACTTTGCTTCGTTCATCATTTCGTTTTTTTATGCTTTGCTTTGTGTAACCCCCCCCCCTCCTTTTTAAATGAAAGATTTAACAAAATATTTCTCGCTCTGCTCTCCTTACCCCTTCCCTCTCTCTCTACCCCCCTCTCTGCCCCCGCTCTCTCTGTACCCCCTCTCTTCCTACTCCATGTCGCTCTCTCTCTCTCGCTCACTCTCTCTCTCTCTCTCGCTCTCTGGCTCTCTCTCTCGCTCTCCCGCTCTCTCTTTTTTTTAAACTACGACAAGTGTTGCATCTCTTGTCGAGCTCACCTTCACCTCTCTCATCTCCGTCTCATTCACAACCCCTTTCTTTCATCTCACCCGTCTGCATCTCGTGACGTCTCGGCGAGCCACGTCTCCACCCACGAGGCGTACAGCTCAATGGGCCACTCTCCAAGAGCCTTCCAGGTGTGTCCCGTGGTCCACCGGATGAAGAACCCTGCCCTTCTCGGTCTACGTTGTCCCATGTAATACGTGACGCCGTCTTTTGGCTACGCTCACCTTTTGTTGGAAACATTGGTGGTCTCGACGATGCCAGAGGCGAGGGAGATGTTGTCCAGCATGTCGCCCCGGCTTGCCGCCAGCATCTTCCTGTCCATTTCCTCTACGTCCATATTCTCGTCATCTGTAGTTGTAGTAATGACAGGAGGGATGAGTTGGACTACGTCCAAGAAGCACGATTCCGCATATATTCCGGCTTACAGGATCTGTAGTGTAACCAGCTTGAACTCCACACATCTGGGCCAATTCATATAGTTCAAGATTATATTTGTCCCCTCGGCATTAACACCGTAGGTTTGCGCTGTGTATCTCACCGATGCGTTCTCATGCTGCTAAGGAAGCTCCCAGCACGTGGAGTGAAATTTACGTACGTAGGTTGAACTTCTTTCGCGCCGTACGTAGCCAAGCGTGAGAATCGCTCGCTAATAGCACTTTCCACAAAAAGTATGCCAAGGCTATATGGGGAATCTTTGTATTTGTATGTATATACAACTCTATTACCGTGCATTTGATTACGTAATTTAAGGACACACTCAACACACATGCCACTGATCTCACTATCGCATTCACCTGTGGCGTGAGTTAATTTGGTGCATGCGGCGATTTCATTGCCACGTGCACAAAGCGTACGTCGCATTCCCCACCTTCTGCGTTGAGGTTCGTAAGCACCAGGCTGGATTTCGGTGGCCGTTTCTTTGCTCCAAGTTTCTGTAGAAAATTCCTGTTGCTTTCAAACAACATTTCAAACGTGCGTGTCACTTAAAATACACGGAGGCATTTGAAGATGCATTGATCTCGCAGATTAAAATCCATACTCACTCCCAAGATACACACACGTCGAATTGTTGTGTAAATCCGGCAGCCACTAGAGGCACTAAATTCACTATAACAGAAAACAGGAAACAGATTATTGAATCAAATCGCAATAATGAAATTAATCTAACCGTGAGCGGGTGAATGTCCAGCCTTCAGCATACAAAAAAGAGAAATGTGCAGCCCTGCAACGACTGCTGACATCACTACTGGCAGAAGGGCCTCCACTAGAGGAAGCTCAAGAAAGTCCCTCTCAAGAGTGTGTGGGCCTACTCTTCCGGTCTGGCCATACGTCTTGAACGGTGGGAGCATCCACACTTTAACCGCACCATGTGTGACCTGTCGGTCGACTGACTGTGGTTGGACCCATACTCTTAGTTCTTTCGGTAAAGTCACGTAGGTAAAAAATTTAATAAAAATTAATAAAAATAAAACAATAAAATCACGACGTTTCGGAGGCAACACAAGTCTCCGTCATCAGGTGGGACCGTCACAGCCAGATTTGCTCTTGATACAGCAAATCTGACTGTGACGGTCCCACCTGATGACGGAGACTTGTGTTGCTCTTGATACAGCAAATCTGACTGTGACGGTCCCACCTGATGACGGAGACTTGTGTTGCTCTTGATACAGCAAATCTGGCTGTGATGGTCCCACCTGATGACGGAGACTTGTGTTGCCTCCGAAACGTCGTGATTTTATTGTTTTATTTTTATTAATTTTAATTTCATTTTTTACCTATGTGACTTTACCGAAAGAACTAAGAGTATGAATCCTTGCAGTCACGAAAGCTTCAAATCTGTGGTTGGACCCATTTTTCACTGCTGGGTGGACAGAGGTGGAGAGAATTAAGAAACTTACTCCACTGTTTAATCTGCCGCGCCAAGAGATCGAATGGAGCCAGCGACCTCCGGATTACAATTCCCGTGAGCTAACCAGTACGACATGGCTGCATCCATCCCGCCACGGTGGGCACATGAGATCTTTGCACGTGTGAATGTATTTTGCCACATGTCAGGACGGAGAGAAACATCAAAAGGTAGCGGTGGAAATGTACATTTATGTGTGTGTTTGGAATAAATAATGGGAATATTACAGGAAAGCAGACATGCAGGTGGGCAGGCAGATGGAAAAAAAAACGAGCAGACAAGCAGAACACCACTGAGGTAAATACAACAGTGTAGCCCAATGATAATACAATAACAGTAAACAATGAAGGTCAAAAGGTTCGTGTAGGCCCAGAGTACAGTCATATTCACGGCAAGTAAAACAACTATTAATTGAAACAGAGTGTTTGGCTTCATTCAATTAGTGCTATTATTTGGCAGAACTGGGAAACGGGCCTTGCAAGTTGACTCACAAAACATTATCCACTCGTCGGTGCAATTATATATATTTTTCGCGAGTCGATTGCAATAAATATGCAATTTAAGGAATTATTTTTCCGTGCTTAAAATATTTTTCCCAAACGTGCCGATGAACAAATTGTCAAAATAGTGATGCACATTTTCTTTTGTTTATATATGGCGTTAATTATTTATTGAATATATTTTTCTGAACTTTCAAATGCAGCATCACAGGCCATCTCATTACTGATATCCCTACAGAGTTGAATAATTGTGGGTTTATGGAGTCAATATCTGAAAAAGAATTCATAAAATGCACTTTAATAAGTGAAGCCACTCCGGTCAGAGCAAACAGCGAGGCAATAAGCAATAACAATTTGAAGACGCCATTCTTCTGTATTTGATTTTATAGAATCATATGACCAGAAACGCATGCATGTAATTGGCTCATTTGCATTGTAAGGAGCTAATAACACGGGTTAAAATAACAATTCCTAAGGCTCTCTGATGCCGAGTTACAACGCGTGTGGTTCGGCATGATGTCCGACGTTTCACTCCACGTGCTGGGAGCTTCTTCAGGAACCGAATTGAAGAATCTCCCAGCGTGTGGAGCAAAAACGTCGGAGAGCTGTTCGGCACAACCACGAACGCCTATGGAGTCGCGATAAAATTCCGAGGTGAGCAATGAGGGCATTTGAGAGACCCGATTATATCACCGATATTTTATCCCTTTGACCTTCAATATGCACCCTTAGATAAAAATTCAAGGGTGTTGCCTTTTAGGGTCTGTACTTTCAAGAGCTGTGACTGAATGGAATTGCGACAACAACCAAAAAAACCCTTTGTAGGCTAAAGTAAAGTAAAAAATATGTCAATCGCTTGGAACAAAAAATATCTTCGCACTTATCAAGGCCACGAAATGTATGCCCGAAAGGCATCGAAGGAGCTTGCTGACAAAGCCCAAAATAGATGAGAGTTGTTTTGCCTCGGCTAGCGAGAAAACCGAGAGTGTCTCAACAAAGACAGCAGCGTTAAAGGAAGCAAAGCAAATACGCGACCGTTGGTGAAAGACTTCAAGCCAGGCAATTAATTACAGGCACGGATGATTGTGCAGCAATTAAGCGCAATGATGTTGACAGCCCAGGCGCTAACGCTCGCTTGCACCTCTCCACGTGCAGCCGAGTGAACTTTGTACGAAAACACGAACGTCTGTTACGTTAAAACAAAGCAAAATAGAGCTCAAATCGTCGGCACCAGAATCTATACGTAAGTATGGAAAGATAAGCAAGTTTGTGAGTATTTGACAAATTACCCCTTACGGGTAAATCTGATTTTAGATCTGTCAAACAAAGTGCTCGAGCTTGAAATTCAGATACTGCCCTAAACAACAAGGTTTATATTATTTGGGTCTTTCGGAAAAGTCACGTGGCTAGGTTGTTAGGTTGTTAGATAGGTTGTTATTTTATTTCAACCTATCTACGTGACTTTACCGAAAGACCCAAAGAATATGAATTCCTGCAGTCACGAAAGCATGAAGTCAAGATTTAACAATGTATGTAGAATCTGGGCTGGAACATTCATTACGAAGCACAGTTGACAATTCACTTATGCCGCAACGTGGAACCTACTTCGTATCCATGCGAAATCTTCTGGTGTCCCTAGATTTGATGCTAAGGCAGGATATCTTAATATCACTGAACCTGGTGGTCATCCCACTGTGCGAGCCGCTGTGAGCAGCGTGTAAACCAACAGTGTTGGTTTACCATTCGCGAGTGCGTGTGCGTGTTGGTGTCATATGCCCGTGTCATGGGGGTGAGTATGTTAGAGGTGCGCGCAGGTAGCAATGTGCACTTGTATAATTAGAACAAGGCAGTGTGTGCGAGCATGTGAAGGTTTGTGTGCGATAGTGTGTGTGTGTATGCACACAGGAGACCGTGTTAGTGTATGTAAAGAAGGAATTCAGAAAACAGAGGGGGAGATTAATTAGCAAGGCATGACAAACAGAGCAGAGCACGCAAATAACCGATCAATCGCTCAGAGGATACAGGAGGAAAGGAGATGAGTGCGATACATGATCCAAATTCGTTATTGGGTTGGGCCACATGGTATTTTTTATGTAAACATTATTGTCATTGACCCTCCACCACCCGGCAAGATTGTCATGCTTACAAATATCGTTGTTTATACGTGGCCAATGTTACGATGACATTATGCCCGATACAGATCCACAACGGTGGCTTGAGAGACTATTCATGACGGAATTTAACATCAACGGTTGATTCACCTGAAAATCGAGTGAGCGGCAGTTAACACTTAAAAAATGCCTTTATTAACCGAACATATCACTACTGAGCTTCAATACTTTATTTTCACGATGTTTGGTAAACATCATTATCGAGTGGTTGGCATGTGTGAGAAAACCGAAGTACACAGATGTCTGCACAAACATATAACATAATCCAGTGCTGTACTGCCACCTCACCAGCCCAGCTTAGAGTCCGGGGTGATCGCATCAAGGAGCATAAACCGTCACGCGAACTCCGGTCATCCTCGCAACATCGGCTTTTGGCTGCCCATCGAACAAAGATGGTCGCCGCATCGCGCGCATTCAGATGCGCTTCTGCGGCCGTCTGGAACGCTCTTCCTTCCGAAATTAGGAAGCCACTGGAGCTATGCACTTTTAAATCTAGATAGAAAATTATTATTTTTAGAACGGCTTTTTATGTATAGTTTGTTGTCCTTCCCCCGCACCTCTCGTTAACACGGTTGACTACGTACGGTGCGAAAGAAGTTCAACATACACACATACATAGGGTTGGCCTGGCACCAGAGATTTCAGATGTTGTGTTCCAGAGTGACAGCAAGGCTCTGAGCTGGGGTCACTGGACTGTCAACAAAAAATACATGACTGCACGTGGGTGTTTGTGGCATTGAATCTGGAGCCAGGTAGAGATAGCTGGAGCAGCCAAGTGGAGCTGCTCTGCAGGGACTCTGAAGCTATAACAGAGGCTGCTGGAGCCATGCTGGAACTGGGGCAGTGTGTCTCCCTCGGTTCCAGAGTCAGCCTGGTGCGAGCCTGGAGCTGGCCTGGAGCTGCAGCTGAGCTACAGGAGCTGCTCCACAATAGGAGCCGGCAAAGCCAGAGCACTGCCAATCCCTCCTGAAAGCGGCGGATATTCAGAGGCTCATGCCATTCACGAGTGCCTGGCATGTGGTAGAAACTCGGAAATATCTAGAGATGTTGGCAATGTTATCCGATGGAGCCTACAAGTTCTCCGTTTTAATATTCGCTCACGTAATAATTTACAATTAACTGTAAAAAAAGAATGCTCCTTATTAAAATAACTGAGGAGCAGGGAGGGGGGGTATTGGCACAGAACTGAGCACACACACTTTGCGATGAGAACCCGGTAACCTGAGTTCGATTCCAGGCCATAGCCAACACCAGCGGCGAGTGATCATCTGAATTGATCCTGGGCCGCCTCCTTTGCGAACCCCCAAAGGCCAGCGTGGTCAGGTAAGACCAAAACAAACCCCAATGACCCACGTGGCATGGCCAGGCTGTCATCCAGCAGTCAAACGAGACAGGGTTGTGAATGAATGAAAAGCAAATAGAGAGTAATGAAAAATAACATTCAAATTAACTGCACGGTTGATACCGACTGGAGTTTGCGAACAACGTAGCCTTTTACTGAGCAGGTAGATTTTATGTCATAATAAAATAATCGTGTACGGACCTTTGTCAATCCACTGCTGGATGATATAGTTTCGTCCCCCATGTTTGGCCATGTGGGTCGTTTGATCCGTGCTTCACCACACAGGTCGGTGTGGTGAGGTACGATCAAAGACAAAGATACCCCATATAGCCTTAACAGACTGTAGGGGCAAGTGCTGTTAGCGAGCATCTGATGAAGGCCGGCACGGCACACGACGGGGTGGGTGGGCATCACCATGCCCGACTGCCTTTGTCTCCCTAGCGGCGATGTTTACACAAAGCAACCAGGTACTCATTTGAGGCTGAGTCGACCGAGGGAAGGCCCAGGACCGGTTCAGATAAATCGTCACTGGTGTTGTCCATGAGTGGGAATCGAACTCGGGTCACTGGGTTTGTATCACAGTGCTCTAGCTGCTACCCTAACGCTCCCATGTTTATAGATTCATGAGTTCAAATCATGGTCAAGGTTAACCTACTGTAGCCCTAAGATCCCTCCTTGGTTGATAAATTGAAACCTAGCAAGAATGTTTTTTTATTTCCCAATATAATACAAATGTGTTTTTTTAATAAGAAAAAAAAACTCCCGCATGTGTCTCTGAGCCATCAAATTATACTAATTGTGCATGAGTTGGGTTGAAAATGCCAAGTCTCATGGAATCTATGATTGCATGCTCCAATTATAACATTACATAGGATGGCAGTATAGCCCATGCTATTGTCTACGCAAAGCAATGATAATGAGGCTATGTATGTGGCGAGGTCAACTGACAATACGGTAAGCTATCAAAAATGTAATCTCTTTTAAGAGTGATTTTTTATTTAAATGTTGCCATGCACGCACATGTGTACACAACCTACACGAGCTTGTATAATATTGCATTAAATGCCAGTGTAGCTGTCCAGGAGGTGTACAGTAGTTGGATTGCATTGAGAGAAATGGGACATCCAACCTGGCACACAACATCGACAGTTTTGGCAGCAATTATGGATTCTATACACGCAAAACTGGAAGGAATCCAACACAATTATGTTACTGTTCAGCCACTGGTTGCCCAACATTTAACCCAACAGTGGCTTTTGCTTGGAAACAAAGACATCCCAGCGAGAGCTATAATTGGATATATTTATGAGAAGCAATTTAGAATTGTGGACCAATGAGATGAATATTGAAGCTGAGAGGGCAACAGGAGTAAAGAGAACGAACTAAGACCAATAACCACGATGTGACGCCATCATCCACAAGGTTAATCTTGCAGCTTTCATTTCTCCTTTTCCTTCAAAAATATTTAAACTAATCTGTAACCATAATTGATAATGAAATAAAGTTATCATATTTGCACCTGTTTTTGACAAGCTACGGATTACGTAACATTGTGTTAATCATGACGATTTCAATCCACCACCAAATAAGAAATTTACGACACCAATTTGAATAGAAATCGATGCGTTACATTTTCAAGCTCTGTGCTCAGTAAGCCTTCAAATTCAAATTAAAACGTCAGGGCTAAATGAATAAATGGTCCCTTACAGCTGTCGCTCACAATGTCTGCACCTTGCATTAACAATGAATGGCAATTAATGGCATGCAAATGCACATATGCTCTGTAGATTTAAACGCATTCCAAATAGTGTCGAGCAATCGACATTTTTTCGTGCGTTACGCTAAAAGTAAATATTTCAAAGCGTATCACTCATAATGTGAAAAATATATAGACATATTCTTTGATTGACACAGGCAATCACACACACATATGAATGGTAATATGTGCTTGGTGAGAAAAATGTTCATGCAGACTCGATGCTGCCTTTAGAAAATGGATTTCTAAATCATTACGAAATGGGTAAAATTCTGCAAAGAATCCATCCTATTTTCTGATGGTCCACCATTTAGTCCTATGAATCTTCGTTTTCCACCCACAAAAAATAGCGTTTATTCGAATAATAATTTGGCGTGTTTACTCAGGAGAGCCTCAATACGTTACAATATTAATTTTTAGGAAGGTATTGTGTAAGGATATACAGTCATCTCCACAATAGGGAGCGCTTTGCATGCTGAACAAAACTACTCAGAATAAAAAAAAACAGAGAAAGATCCCCCATATAGCCTTAACAGACTGTTGGGGCAAGTGTTGTTAGTGAGCACCTATGAAGGCCGGCATGGCATACAATGGGGTAGGTGGCCAGCACCATGCCCGGTCGCCTTTGTCTCCCTAGTTGCGATGTTTACACACCGCACTAGGTACTCATTTGAGTCGACCTGGGGGAGGCCCAGGACCGGTTCAGATCATCATTAGTGGTGTTGGTCTTGAGCGGGAATGGAACTCAGTTATCCGGGTTTCGTAGCGCAGTTGCCATAACCGCTACACTACCAGGTACTCAGAGAAAACCTATATGTATACACACACACAAAGGGATACTTTCCCAAAACTCAGTACAGGTGGGTTCACCTACCCTAAATGCTGTACCGTCACCTCTTGCCCATGCAAGTTTCACAAATCTCTGCATGGGCCACCAACCCTTCTGTGCAAAGCTCTGGATGACAGGCATGCACGACCACTTCTAGCCGAGTATAAACGTATATCCCAAAGCATGTTTGAATTGAATTTTAATTTCAATTGGTAATCCCATATTGATTATACAAAGTACGTTGTGGGTTTACTCTCCAACACACCGGTGTGTTGAAGTAGTGACTAATTGGCACGTTTTGTTTACGTGACAAACATTACGAATTGGCTGCGTCGGGTGGTGGCGAGTTTAATGACATTCATATTTACCGTGATCTAACCCTACTACTGCTACGTGTTAAACTGCACGAGAAACAGTCCGTGTGGTCAATCGCGTGGCTCCGAGGCGCGAGCCACGTCACAGCTCTTTAGGGGTGCATCTGCGTGCTTCGTAAATTATTCATCGCAGGCGGTGATGTCGCACGACGCATTGCCACGGTGGTGCCATCGGCAAAATTGCCTGGAGTATCATCCGCAATTATTACATTTGCCCGCTTGAGCGGGTCGTCTGGCCGATTTAAATAAACGAGCAGCATGGATCTCGATGGAGATTATCTCTGCATTCGTGGTAATAATTGTTACATCTTCACTTGAAGTGAACAGGAGTGACAGTGAGTTGTCACTGGGGTTGCCTTCATTTCAAGGATCCACGGGCTCAGCTGGATGCTTGCAATGGTCACGAATTTGAAAGGAATGTTGAAGAGAAGCACATTGGAAAATATCAGCAATAAAGGGAGCGCAGAGAAAGCAATCAGAGACTTCAGATCGGCCAGACAGAAAAAGGCGTGGTCAGGAATGTAATCGACTTTTCTGAAATGTTTTGGTATAAATAAAAAAAAGCAAACATTGGAAATGTGTCTATTTAAGGCCACCCCACAGAGACGATCGCCCTCTCTGTACCTGTGTTACTCTCTCTATGTATCTTGGTGATATCTGTCTGCTTATCTGTCTGTCTGTAGTTTTCTGGTTAGATTGTTTGTTGCTATTTCATTTATACCTGATGATGATTGCTTGTGTTGCAATCGAAACATCGTATGATATTATTTAATTTATTATTTTATCTTTATACGTGACTTTACCGAAAGAACCAAAGAATAATTCCTGCAGTCACGAAAGCTCCGAAATTAAGATTGGAATTGTGTTTTATCTGAAACATATCTAGTTATTATTGGGAGCCAGTAAGTGGTTTTGATAAACCATTTTGAAAAGATCAATGACTGGCCCTGGTTAGTGCAATGGGATAACAGATGCTCCCAAAAAGATGTATTTTAGGGGTAATTTTAAGGACCATAAATTCGGCGAGTTATTAAATGGCTAATTTTCTGACAAAGATTATTAGAGAGCTCTAGGTATCGCTATTAAGCTCTCAAATGAGATCACGGGTTACACGGGAAAGCTACATTACAAACGGCGATACATTATTCCGTTTCTTGACTGCCTTGTTATTTTTTCCACATCATAACAATGAAGCATTCTGAATCGCTGCAATAAAACATTGTTGCTTCCTCTGAAAGAGCAACAGGAAAACGAGGATTGAACTCATGTGGCCTCTGGGCGTTGTATAATTTTAAGGAGTGAGACATTTACTGTGTGGGCAGAGAAGGTTTAAAATACAGTACATCTGCTGCTTCTCACACAGTGCATCGATTTAACAAAATAAGACAATGACACCTACTTTCTTGACGAAGTCCTCAATATTCATCCGTGAAATGCATTTTGTTTCAGATTTTAAATGTTGCTCAACTTTGAACCATTTTCGTTTGCAATGGTTAGAAGAGGTTTGCACAACACAACATATAAGCATACACTGGAGCCTTTCAAAGAAGGCACTTGTAAAATGTAGGATTTTTTTTTTTAAACACAATTCTGCCCCACAAGATCATCGTGAACGCCAATAACGGTGTCCAGCTTCTTGGCTCACCTTTTTGCATCTCCAGTGGTCTCCATGCTTGGCACGAGATTATCTGTGTCCTCTGTAGGGGTTGGGATGAAGTCCAACTCGTTCCACTGGCCGACCGTGCTGTCGAGCGCAAAGTACTTGAGTTCCAGCGTGACCGTGGCCTGGATACGCGGGAGTAGAGAGGCTACACGGTTAATGTCAGCCCTGCAATCACTTTTTTTTCTGGCACGTGTTGGGCATTGGGCTACCGGTTGCCGAATGAAAACATTGTAAGTTTTCACACTCATTACACACAAAGTGCCTGCCACAATCTTCTTGGTTCTTTCGGTAAAGTCACGTAGAAGGGAAATAATAAAATAATAAAAATAAAACATAAAAAAAAAGCAAAATTGTATTATTTTATTATTTTATTATGCTTTATTTTTATTATTTTTTCCCTTCTACGTGACTTTACCGAAAAAGAATAAAAATAAAACATAATAAAATAATTTATTATTATTATTTTATTATATTATTATTTTATTAAGCTTTATTTTTATTATTTTATTATTTCCCTTCTACGTGACTTTACAGAAATAACCAAGAAGATGAATCCCTGCAGTCACGAAAGCTTTAAATCCAAATATGCCTGCCACAAATTAACCACGACACCTTGTTGATCTCGTCAAGGAGCATAGACCATCACGCGAACTCCGGTTAATCCTCGCAGCGGCTTTTGGCCATCGAACAAAGACGGTCACTGCATGGCGCACACTGTTCCTTCTGATATGAGAAAGCCACTGGAGCTATGGACTTTTAAATCTAGATTGAAAACGCAGCTCTTCAGAACTGCCTTTTGTGTTCAGTTTGTTGTCTTTCTCCGACACCTCCGATTTGCATGGTTGGTTACGTACGGTGCAAAAGAAGTGAACCATTTACACCATGGCAGTTGATAGATAGGTAGAATGGATACGTAGAATGCAGCCAGATAGGTAGTAGTTCTATCAGGCCAAGTTTACCAGTTTATTTAAAATTATTGAGACTCAGTTTGCACTGCTGTGGTGTATTATGGATAAACTCAGAACACCGTTGTGGATTTTCAAAAGAAAAAAAGTTTTAGTCCATTAGCCTATTGGCTTTCCAGACCAAAGTTATCAAGCAGCATTTGTTTAAGGACGACATTTTATATGTGGCTATACAGCATGCAATTCTATATGTCACCATGAAATGAAAGGATACGTTGTTCATTGAATATATTGTTCTATTCTAGATTTGAAGCTTTCGTGACTGCAATGATTCATACTCTTTGTTTTTTTCGGTAAAGTCACGTAGGTAAAAAAATATATTGTTCTACACAATTGTGGCTAATATACTGACAAACGCAAGCCTGCTATGACACATACTAATTTATAGCTCTGTTAATTCACTTTTGCATGTTCTCCCGGTGGTCGTGTGGATTTTTCTCTGGGTCTTCCAGTTTTTCCCTCCGTATTTAGAGATATTCGTTTGGAGTGTTTGGCTGGTATAAATTTCCACATGATAAGCCACTTCATTGAGCTATCATTTGTGGCCTGGTCGCTTCTGAAAAAGCTCAGTGGGCCTTACCTTGTTACATTAAAATAGTTTCTATATTTTTTTAAAGACACATTTTACATGAATATGAATAATCATACAGCATTACGACATTATTTTCTATGGGGTTATTATTTTTAACACGTGTTAAAAGGCTCCCACTGGGCATTAATAACAGTGATATTGCAGTTATTGTTTTGACTATACAACCTTTGAAAAACATGGATAATTACAAACTTAAACAAAAAAGCTATGCATCCATACATACAATATACCATATTTTAATTCAATAAAAATATTTATGTAGAAATGTGTATTGTCCATCATTGCTGTTGTTGCTTGTCAGAGAAGGATAAAATAAATCTAAAATTACTTTACACTTCACAAGGATACAAATTTAAAGTTAATTTATAAATAACTATCTAAGTAAATTTCGCATAGTTACAGCAAAGGCGAGGAAATGGTGAATTTGTGGATACATTTATTTGCATTCAAAAAGACAATGTAACATAGAGTAAGTCTAATGCTTGCAAAAACAGCTTGCAGAACACTCACAATTGAAGTCAGGGTATTTTTAAATCCTTTATATTAAGTTCACTTGCTTGCTTGCTTGCGCGCTTACGACCGTGCAAATCTTTCGGTCGTTTTTTAACCCACTTCCCGTGATCCAATCGAGCTGACATTTTGCACACAGACTCGTTGTGCGTGACAATTTATTTTCGTGAAAAAATGTTTCCAAAATTTTCCACTGTTTAGGAAAAATTCTTTTTTCATATTTAATTTAAAATACCAATGCGATAAAAATGAAACTCTTACTCAAGAAAAACAGAAATGAATAATAAAATAAAACCGATGCCACGCATATAAAGGATTTATAGTGAAAAACTTTGTTTTTACGGGTTAATTTTTTATCCATCAACATTTTTTGAAGTATATCATTACATCCACAGACAAACAAAGAAGATACGCTGTTCCATAGCAAAGTAGCGTGTTTCATTCACCCAGGACAACTGCTCGTCAGCACCAGCCCCGTCGCTTAGAAGAAGCAGGAATCATCAAAGATTCACGTTCGAACATTTCACGGAGTTGCCTTCTCTGGGTGAACAGGAGGTCCTGTGCATGTTTAACTGCCAGGGAATTTTTCGATTTAAAGCTTTCGTGACTGCAGGGATTCATCTTCTTGGTTCTTTCCGTGAAGTCACGTAGAAGGGAAATAATAAAATAATAAAAATTAAACATGATAAAATAATTCTCACGACGTTTCGGCCACAACGCAAGCAGCCGTCCTCAGGTGAAGAACAGGTTTGTCGGAAAGACAGCGTCATTCAGACGCCTCATTCAGACGCTGTCTTTCCGACAGACCTGTTCTTCACCTGAGGACGGCTGCTTGCGTTGTGGCCGAAACGTCGTGAGAATTATTTTATTATGTTTTATTTTTATTATTTTATTATTTCCCTTCTACGTGACTTTACCGAAAGAACCAAGAAGATGTCAGGGAATTCACCGTCAATCACCTACTGCTTAGCCACCATCAAACAAACAATGCAGCCCGTGACACGCGCAATTATGTCCAAATTCATTGATAATCATTACACGGCCAACGCACTTCCGGCATTAAGTGAATTGTGAATAAAATATTCATGCCCTTCTGTTATGGTATTACACATCATGTGTTCAACTGCCGGTCAAAAATCTATATTCATTCCGTGGCTTTGTGCCCCATCTCCCCCCACTTTGTTGGATGTAGTATGTACAAATGCAATCAATGAAGCTTTAATCATTAATTATCAAGAAATTACAATCATACCATTTCATGAGTCGTGCGTATACACATAAATATGATTCCATTTGAACCCAGTTGCTCGGCAGACTCAGGAAGAACGTTGTTAATAATGCAAGCACTGCCATGAAAATGCTCTATGCAGGAATGCACCGCACAGTACCTTGTAGGCTCTAAAGCCATGCTTAACACGTAGGCTTTCACGACCAATATCGTCCATAAGAGGTTTTTTGGGTTAGATCGCGTAAATATATAAATGTGTCATTAAAACCCGGCACCAGCCGACACAGCCAACTAGTAAGTGTTGTCATGTAAACAGAACGTGCCAATTCGTCACTAGTACAGCACACCGGTGTGTTGGAGAGCCAAGCCACAACATTTACAATCTGAGTACGACGTTTCGCCAGTAATTACAACTAGCTTCATCAGGCGACAGCCAGATTTGTGCTGTGCGAGTGACGAATTGGCAGGTTCTGGTTACGTGACAACCCTTACTAGTTGGCGGTGTCGGGTGGTGGTGGGTTGAATGACCCATTCATATATTTAGGGAGGCTTCTCTTTTAATTTACAAAATCCCAAATGAGATGATAAAATATATAAAGACAAGATGTATAGATGTAGCAAGATGTAAATAAAAACAGAGGTTTGTACACGAAGCCATACAAATATACAAACACAGACATAATTTCAACCGTGATGATGGGTACAAACTCAGTAATCACTGGAAAGATGTTATTAACCACGCAAAAAAGACTTAATTACACTTTTTGGACCATCTTATCTGACAGGCACTATTTTAATTTACTTCACCGAGTGTTAACATCCCCAGTTATTTTTAACAGTACTCTCTTCATTTTTCAGCCTGCATTGGTATAAACATGGGCATTTTCGTTCCTTTGTTCTATCATGTGTATCAGACCTCCCCTCCCCCCTTTCTGCCCATTGTGTTGGCGTGCGCAGCAGCCGCGTCCAAGCCGTCGCCAAATGTTTTGTTGGCTCCCTCCCCCTCCCACCCCCCTCCCTCCCGATACGTTCCATTCATTGGCTACCACATTCTGATGAACTCCCCCCCCCTCTCCTCCCCCCCTTCAACTTGCTTATAAGGGATTACATTTTGAATCATTGCTTCACTTGATGCAGCTAATCTGGCTGTGACGGTCCCACCTGATGACGGAGACTTGTGTTGCCTCCGAAACGTCGTGAATTTTATTTTTATTTTTGTTTTGTTTTATTTTACTTTCATTACTTTTAATGTTTTACCTACGTGACTTTACCGAAAAAAAACCTGAGAATATGAAAGCGAAGAAACCCGGGGCCAATTCAGTTATCTATTGCCAATGATGTGAGCCATGGCAGGGAATCGAACCTTTACCAGAGGTTCATCACACAGCATGCCAAACCACAATGCCACCCACTCCCTCACAGCATAATCGGTGCCTCACATATCGCTGCGATGAACACGTACCACTATTTGGTACAGGCTCTTGACATGTTGTTGCATTCAGGCCCGAGTATAAATCCGAATTGCATTATTATAATTGTGGTCATTGTCACCGGTTTGGCGCTGCCAGCGCGCTCATGTGTTCACCACGGTGGTGGCGGCGGCGGTGGTGGAGGTAATCGCACCGGCGCATTCACCGTTGAGCGGGCGCGAGTACAGCCGCCCTGTCGCGGTGCCGATGGCTCCTGTCTGCGCTCACCATGATCGAGGCGTTGTTGTCGTCGAGGAGCGTGTCCGTCAGCTCCAGCTGTCCCCGCTCCACCAGCAGCTGCAGCACCATGCGGAAGGTCCCCACCAGCCTGGCGTGGCACAGAAAGAGCAAAAACAGATTCCGCATTTAGCCGCAATGGCGGACGGGGTGCACAACTGCAGTGAGTATCGACTGAAATCGGAACATCTCACTCACGAATAGTGTGGTTAGCATCACACGTGCCCCGATCAACACGGGCGGAGATTGCGGGAGAGGGGGGGGCACAGGGGGGCAATGCCCACCCCCCCTGAACTAGGCACCTTCATAAATTGATTTTCAGTAGTTTAATATTTTAATTTAAAATAAATAAATTACATGCATCCGTGATTTCTAACGTGAGGGACAAAGCGAACTGTTCCCCCCCCCCCCGCAAATATAGACGTCAATCTCTGCCTTTGTCGACCACCTGTGTTTCCCCATCACCGAGTTGTCATTTTATAGCAACGTGGACTTCGAGGCCCAGGCCAGGGTGGGATAGTGATCGCCACTGCTGTTGTGTATGGGTCGTGAGCTGAACCGAGGGTGCCGCAATCCCATGATGTGCTTTAACTGCCGTCACTGTTATCACTCGCACAGAGCAGGCTGCAAGAGTGCGTGTGTGGGATGCGACGGCATCGAGGGAGAGTGCAAGAAATACTCTTAAGGAGGTTTTACAACGCGACAATAATTCTGAAGTGAGTATCCACAGTCAAGTTAGAACTGTCGTGTCTTCGGTTTGAATTTTACATTGAATACAGTCAGCGGGATGCATGGCTTGTGAAGGGTGTTCCAGACAGTGGCGACATACGAAAATATAGTGACCTCCCATTTAGGAAAAGATAATAATTCTGGGGAGATAAAGAGATGAGCCGAGAGAGCACTGTTGAAGATTCGAGCACAGCAATGAGAGTAGAGGAAGATGAGAAAGGAAATGTAAGCAGGGACAAGCGCCTGGAGCGACTTTGGCGAGGATGATAGAATGGTGGGTGCCAAGAGAGATGGGCGATAAATAATAGGTTTTGCGTGATCTCATTGGAAGAAAATTCAACCACAAATCCATGAAAAATCACATAAATCATATCACACCAGCGCAAGTTCACGCATGCACAAAGTGATACTGTATGTACGCAAGGCCTTTTTAAAATTCCCAAAGTTGTGGAAGATTAAAACATCTAAATCTTATTTTCGCCAATCCTTCCTGTCACTTGGCATTCCCCAATTTCAGCATCGGCCCAGGTTTTATTCCCAGCCAAACATTTTTCAGGCTGGCATTGTGAAACTCTTTACGAGTCCCCACTCTTCAAATGTTAATCGTCACCAGCGCAAAAAGGCATCGTTATAATTTCTACAAAACCTTATCAGCAAGGAGAGCCGTTGAGGCCAATCAGTTGAGGTCACTCTGTTACCTTTTGGAGGGGGGGGGGGGTCACAGCAGGAGCAAGGAGGTTTTCTGGCAAGTATAAATTTCAATCAATGATAACAGCGAGTGCGATTCGCAGAGCCAAACGGTGGCGCATGCCACCGCATTTGTATTCCGGGAAACGAATGCCAAATAACCTACCCGCGACAGCAATAAGCTCGTGCCACCAGCAAATAACCGAGCACTCTCCGACTTTAATTTTCCCTGGGATGAATTATGCTGTGGTATTTCAATACGGCAATGTCATTAAGCTCAGGAGGAGGCCAGGATTCACCCAGTCCGCACGCACTCACAGCCGAATGACAACGAAACGGACAAAAAAGAATGCTACCGGTTAATATTCATCTCATGTGAAATATCAACCAGTGCTCACAGGAAAGAGTAGTCTAAACTTCACCTGGTTGATGAGGATTCCACCGTCCATAGATTTTAAGGTCAATCACTAAAGTTTCCCCATTTTCCGCTCCTAAACCTTCACCGGCAACAAGCGTTGCTGTGCTTATCTTAAAGACATTCGTTGATAAAAACAAAAACAAAAATTTTGATGATGGCAGAGCATTGCAGACTGGCACACACATGCCCAGAGGGGACACAGCTACAGTGATAACATTGTCCTTAAAACTGTTGGAATTATTTTTTATAACGGAAATAAATCCCACCCGTGGTGGAGCTATGTTGCATTAACACCTGGGTAACCTGGGTAACATGGACAAGGTGCTGTGCAATGTTGTCGGTTTGGTTTTCTTCGGACTGTTCATGAGAACATTTCATGAGGCAACAAAAGAGATGCGCTTGAGAGTGTGGCGCGCAGTAAATTCCCTCCCACGCACCCGTGATTGTGACCTCACATGCACAAGCAGACTCACAGGCGTGCTCAGGAGGTCACATATCACCTCGCTATTAGGGAAGCAGTGAGCAGCTGCCATGCGCATGTGCGTGTGTGTGTGCTGAGTGGACTTGCCGCTGACTGGTACCAGCGGTGTCAAGATCGGCCTCTGTGGAGGAGGCTCGTGAAGGACGCTACTGGGCAGCTGGAGGCAGTCGCCCTCCAATAACAACAGAGGGCGGAGGAGCGACGCTCACAACAACGAGCGGAGCGCAGGGTGGCTAAAGCACAGCAAGTTGGTACAGTAGGGGGCACAGGTGGTGCATCAGCCAGTCATCTCGGTCATCTCAGTCAGTCGACCCATGGCACCTGGGTCTGCCCCGTGACCTCTTGCCAACGGACGTTCAACACTTCACGTGGCCTCAAGGTGCACATGGCCTGGCACAAGCTTCTTGGTGACGTCACCGCCACTTAGTGGCGAAGGGCGGTTGTTGTTGTGCGTGTGCAAGCATGTGCATGCGTCACTGAGCATAGGACGTCGTTACACGGCAGTGGGGATTCGCCGCTGAACATCTGCACGCAATAAACCATCGGTCCAAAGGACGCACGGTTGAGGCATTTATGTGGGTATGTGGGTATACTTGGGCTGTTTTTATATATAGTATAAATTGATTATCTTTCATTTAATTTTATTTTTATTTTCTTGTTTTATTTAATTTAAATTTATGAATGATGCCCTGACTGGTGAGCATTTTAAATTTCGTTGTACTGGTGACAATGACAATAAACGATCTATCTATCTATTTGGAACTTCATTGTCAAAATTCACCCCCAATTATTGTGATATTTCACAGATGAACAAAGTGAAGGTGATTTCCTGCTCAATGAGCATCGAGGTGGCACTTCATCTCTCATATTCTTAGGTTTTTAAGGTAAAGTCACGTAGGTAAAGAAATACTAAAAGTAATAATAGAAATAAAATAAAATAATAAATCACGACGTTTCGGAGGCAACAAAAGTCTCCATCATCAGGTGGGACCGTCACAGCTATATTTGCTGTATCAAAGGACTTCATCTCTTCATCTCTCGTTTTACAGCCCCAAGTCAGTGGTGAAAATTCCAACTTTCTATTGTGGGATGCGTGTCCATCCATAACACAACCTCTGTTGACTTCTCTACGAAGTGGTTGTACATTTTATATATGGGACGAGTCAACCCCCAGCCAGGTGTTGAACTCGCAAGCATCCCGGTTGCGAGCCGCTCACTCTACCGCAGAGACGTCCGGCCACAATCCTGAACACGGTCGAAACGCTTCAGAGTTAACGACAGCATTCCCTCGTTAATCACCAGGGATACGTTCCAGAGATACTCGTGAGTAGAACATTTCGCGGATAATGATATTTAATGAATTACCTTAAATAAATACGTAAATAATCTATGAAATAGATGAAAATTATCATAACACAGCAATAACAAATGGATATTTAAAAAACTAAGTAAATAAAAATAATTAAGAAAGTATTTAATCATTTCGATTTAAAGCTTTCGTGACTGCAGTGATTATTTTATTATGTTTTATTTTGTTATTATATTTTTTCCATTATTATTTCCATTCTACGTGACTTTACCGAAAGAACCAAGAAGATATTTAATCATTGTTGATAAATGAACTTAGGTTAATCTCATCACGTCGTTGCATCATATTCTCTCTCATCACTTGTTTTCTCTCTCTGTCTCTCTCGATGCAGCCATGCGGAGTTGCAGATGCGATTTGCGGAAAGCCAAAATCGCGGAAAGCAAGTTCGTTAATAAGTAGGGAATAGCGTATAGCCCAGCCCGAGCAGAACCGCCAAAGTAAAGTGAAGCTATATAGTCTTGTAATTCCAGAGGGAGGAAAAATACAAACTTTACTTATTGCCATTGCCTGCCTTGCCACACACAGACATAGGGTGCACACACTGGTTGGTACATGCATACTAATGACAAGTACACAACCATCCAATATGGAATGGTTTTAGGATTACGAAAGGTGTAATAGATATAAGATAAAAAAAAGTAGATATACCCTCTAAACATACGTACCTATCGTGCTAGAAACTATTATGGCTGGTATAGCACAAGGTAATGATACAATTTAGATTTGTACAGCATCTAAACGTGACCAATGTCAAGACACTCTACGGATAGAGTAGCATTTATTTATTTATTTATTCAGAGGGACACCGTCAGTCATTGTCAGTGGATACAAAGGAAAGTCCTTGAGCCTGGGCTTGAACGGTGGACAAGGAGTGGACAACACGGATTGCCGGTTGGAAGCGAGTATCAGAGCATGAGGGCAGCCGAGATGAATGAGCGATCTCCCACTGAGCGAATGCTGACCGGGGACTTTGATAGGAAACTTTGATCGCTAGAGCGGAGGGGGCGCGTGGAGGGGAGCAGAGAGAAAGAGAAAGATAGAGGGCTGAGGCCACAGAGATTCTTGAAGGTGGGCGAGTGCAATCACCATATTGATGTCGGATTGGACTGGGAGCCATTGGAGGTACTGGAGTACTGGAACATTAGGGACATGTGATACTTCTGTTCTGTCAAGTTAAACTAGCGGACTAGAGGACACCCAGGCTAGGTTCACAAAACAACCACCACTGATCCTGTTCATGGACAGGAAGAGAACCAGGGTCGTTTCAATCATGGGGGCATGGTGCTCACTGGATATGCAATGGTTCATCCCCACTCGGAATCATATGTAGAACTTATTTTGCACCATATGTAGCTATCCGTGCTAATCGGAGGTGTGAGTCGATGAATTGTCAAGATTTGGCATCATTATTTAAATTAAAAAACTATTAGATTTGTATTTTTTGTCCTGTCTCATTTGCATCGTCTATCTCGTATGTCGTCCTTTTTGTTGTACGAGCATATATTTACGCGAGCTTATCATTTGAAGATAATTTTCAAAAAATAAAAATCACAGACACACAATTCAATGCAGCCATCAATCATAAGACTTTACGTTCATCAAATAATCACTGAAACATTCTAGGACGAGTGATAACTGCGAAGCAACTGCTCACCATGGTGACTGGCATACGTACATCCGCTAATCCCTACCCGACAGCGTATATGGGTCAGTGTGTGAGTACTCGAGCAGGACGTACAGTTCTCAAAAGCTCTCCAGTGCCTTTGGGGAATAGCCATTGTGATGGATAAATACATCATTAATCGGGAGTATTATGCATCATTAATGCATATTTCCATCACAGCAGCTATGCTAAATTAGTTCAACGGAATGCTAAAAGCAAAGGGGGTCTTGCATTTTTAAATAAGATCTCAATAAAATATAGTCTGATCATTAATACTGCATTGGTCCCTGTTCGCTGTAATGAGGGTAACTCGGGTGTCCCTTCCATAAGTTAAATGTCAAAGATGTCTTACCTTCTCACTTCACAAATTGATATATCGGTAGTATGTGTCACATACATGCTTTTGATTGAGAAAATATTTGGGCCGTAAAATAAATGCAAGATTCAGTGAGTTATTTATACTGTGAATACTAATTTCTTATTATTTTGATAATTTCTGCATATTATCCGTTAATAATTCAATAATTAACATATATTGCATCAAATAAATGTCTGTCTTCGAAGTGTGTTGAACATCTTTCGAACTGTATGTAGCCAACCGTGCTAAATCTTGAGTAGTGCACGATTCCATTGAAAATCTGAAATGGTTTGTGATATCTCCACCATCTTACCAGTTACTTTAATACACTGGGCTACTTGCTATTGATATGCCTGTGTTTCTTGGTAATACAAATAACAGCCCAGGTCCAAGTGCGGCTTTCCGGGTTGGGTCTGCGTGTCGAACATTCTTCTCGCAAGTTCGCGCCACGCACTACTACCGGGCGATCTTTAGTTAGTTGTAGCGCAGCAGTGAGTGGCGAAAACTCGGGACAGGACATGCTGAGCACGAAGCGAAAGCCGAAAATCCACGCACGGATTGCACACACGACCGCAAACACTTTGGCGCTAAGCGGACGAGGCGTTTGGGAAATTGGGGTCGGCGATTGACCGGCATTATTGTATTTGTCATCCAACCTGAGAAACCTCTTGTCATGTGCTCATTCCAGGCTGAGTTGACCTGCATGCTCGATTGAGGGCAATCTGGATAAGGCACAGTGGTTACGGATAAATACGATTAGACATGGATATTGCAATGCCATGCTAGGTCACCTGCCACTCTGCCAGCCCCTACCATTAGAGCCAGCCGAAAGAGGGTGGCATTCATTGATTCGTAATGCTAATGCTCAGTGTGCGTGGCTGAAATTTCCATTGCAGTCACTATCCATTGCTCAGCTCCTAGCATACGCTCCTTCAGTTGAGGGTTGAACCATCCTGACAACAGTTTTGTTTTGACTGCTCATGTCATTGCAGCTGGTTATTTCCAGCTATTTGCTCGGTCAAGTAAAGCATTTATTATCAATCAGCAGGACATACAAGGGCAAAGAAAAAACGAGGTCAAACGAACATCAAACGTGGTCATCTTTCTTTTCGTTTTCCCCAAGGGAACCAATTTTCGATAAATCAACGAACATTCCGTCACACTCGTTAACAGCGGGGCGCGAAACCCACGACGGTTCGTGTGTGCCCATCGATGAGGCTCGATAGAGCGCAAAATGTGAGATGCAAATGCGCACCGACATGCGCGAGCCACCAACTACTATCGCGTAAAAACCAAAAACTAAAAACAACAGTGGAATTTAAGCTTTGAGAGCCCACAACTTGTGTGAGCGAGTGTTTTGGCAATTCACTGAGCATTTGTGTTCACGACATTAAAGCAGGGTAATGTGCATTGTAATTAAGAGGCAATAACATGTCGTCGCCAGTGTTAAATTACGCCGACATTAATTAACCTTTCAACCTAATCTTAATTTACTCCGAGTTGGTGATAAATATGTATTATTAACAGACATTTAGCCTGCACTTTCCTCATTATTACTTCTGCCATTGCTTTCATATATATTTTTTAGAAGGATGATCTTCATGAACAGACTGATTACCGTGTGCAAGGAGCTGACAATAATTAGAATTTGAGAATTCAATATTTGTTATTTATTTTTCTATTTAGTACTTTATTTGATTAGTACTCCGATTTTTATTGTATTTGTTTATTTATTTATTTTATATTAGATTTTTTTGTTTATTGGTTTGTACTTTAGTACAATGTGTACATTATTTTATTTATACTATAATTTTAATTGTATTTGTTTATTTTTTTTTAGTTTATTGGTTTGTACTCTAGTACAATGTGTACTTTATTTTATTTGTACTTCAATTTTTATTGCATTTGTTTATTTTTATATTTGTTATTTTTGCATTTTATATTTTGTTATTTTAGTTTATTGGTTTGTACTTTAGTACAATGTGCACTTTATTTTATTTGTACTTCAATTTTTATTGTATTTTTTTTAGTTTATTGGTTTTTACTTTAGTACAATGTGCACTTTATTTTATTCGTACCTAAAAATTTTATTGTATTTGTTTATTTTTTTAGTTTTTTTTTAGTTTATTGGTTTGTACTTTAGTACAATGTGTACTTTATTTTATTTGTTTTGCTTTTGTCATTTTGGGGGCTCGGGCCTGCACTCTTGCAAATGAGACTTCATCCTGTTCTCTCCTGGTTTAAACAAATTAAACTTTAAACTTTAATTTGCCTTATTAGCGATGCAAACTTTGAGTATAAATGATACAAAAAATGTCATTTCCCCCATGAATGTTATCCCGATTGTGCTATTGGCATCATGGCATGAGACGATCCATCCTTCCAGACACAGCACCTCACAGATTAACGGAGAAGGATCATACTGTCAATTACTTCTATTTAGATAATTTAATTACCGTCCATTCCAGGTGTGTATAAGAGTGTGAACTCAATAATAATTGTTTTCAAATAATTTAACAAATGCACTTTTTATTTTTTAAACAAGATAGCTTCACTTATTAGTGGCAATGCATGGGGGACAAACTCTGTGGATGCTATTATCTGCAGGGGTATCCGCGACTTTACTCTGCCTATCTGTGGAAGAAACAATAGTGTGGTTCAATTGAAGATAATAGGTTGAATTTGAAGATAGTAGGTTGAATTTGCTGATGGCCTCCTCTTATCCATGAAGAAACATAGTCGATTCACAATAACACCCAAAACCATGGAAAATTGTGGAAAGGGAACAATAGTTGTGCAGATGAATGGATCTATTCAAGTATCATTTTGATCGCACGGTTAAGAGGAGCTGCGAGTAACACTCCCACAGATAAGTGGAGGTCCGCTGTCATTTATTATTTTAAAGGCAAATCATTGCAGATCACATCATGGGGAACTAAACATTTACTTAAATTAAAAGAAAACACATTATTCAAATGCTTTAATCATATTCCATTCGACATTCTAAATTGAGATATACTGGAATGTAACGATTGACAGGGGGACTCAATGGCGAGATAGAGAGGGAAGGCTTAATCGCAGTGATGTAAGACAGTTCACAATCCCAAAAGCCAGGGATAATTGCTGGCAAAACAACAATCACATCTCCAGGGAATACACTAATAAGGTCAGCACTTTTATTTACTGCATAGGGCCCCTCTCTTTATTCCAGCCATGATAAAACATCTGCTAGGAATGCGACATTGACACTGAATTGCTACAAGAGAGAGAGAGCTCACCGTTCAACGTTTCCTAATGCTGCAAATGATTAAAATGTTTTATTCATTGTCCCTCCAAAGCAGAGTCCATATTTTCCAATAGTTGCAAATTTAATTAGGTCCACTACACAAGTGGTATTTGATTCAATTAATTTAATTCAGGAATTGAAGATTAGTAATGAAGGTCCATGAACACAGTTGTGAAGAGAGGCCCTGAAGCCTGGATGGAATACATGTAAAACAGCCAGCTATAAAGTGCAAGATTCAGGACAACGTTGAAAGTTAACCGATACAAAACTGGCATAATCAGTACAACGCTATATAATCAGTGTGTGAGCATTAGTAATTGTGGCAACAAGACAACAAAAAAGACAGGTATTTTTAGAACCAATGTTAGGTTTGTAATAAGCAATGTCTGTTTTTTTTTTAAACATGGGCAGATATCGTTGCAGTGAATGGCACGCATCTGTGTTTAAAATTGTTGAATCTGTGCAGACCCCATTCTGTGTTACGTTATCAGGTTAAACACTAGCTTCAGGCTCTCTCTCTCTTTCTCTTGATTAATGTGACATTCTAGGTCCAGCCAACTTTCTGCAACACGATATACGAGGACATTATACACGTATGGGCATGGTGTAATGTGTCTCACAGGCATATGAACGTAGTTTGGAAGAAATCTAAAACAACAAATGACCAAAGCTCTGTGGCTAAAAGCAATTTTTCTCACTCCACGTTATCCCATTTTTAAATCCTTTATATTAAGTTCGCTTGCTTGCTTGCGTGCTTGCGTGCTTGCTTGCTTGTTTACGACTGTGCAAATCTTTCGGTCGTTTTTTAACACACTTCCCGTGATCCAATCGAGCTGACATTTTGCACACAGACTCGTTGTGCGAGACAATTAATGTTCGTGAAAAAAAATGTCAAAAATTTGACACTTTTTAGGCAAAAAAAAAATATTTTACATTTATTCAAATAGAACTCATTCATGGCTTTGGCTGAACGTCACAGTGTAGGAGCCCAGAGCGTAACCCCTCCACAGGCCGTGGCGGAGTAGCGCAGTTGGTAGCGCCCTCGCTTTCCATGCCAAAGGTCGCGGGATCGATCCCCGCATCCTCCACAGGCGTATATTTTTAAATCCTTTATATTAAGTTCGCTTGCTTGCTTAGGACCGTGCAAATCTTTTGCTCGTTTTTTAACCCACTTCCCGTGATCCAATCGAGCTGACATTTTCCACACATACTCGTTGTGTGTGACAATTAATTTTCGTGAAAATTTTTTTCCAAAATTTTACACTGTTTAGGGAAAACAAATTAAATATTGAATTACCAATTGCTTAATACTGGCAGACAATCATCTGACCCATAGGTGGCAGCCATCTCAAGCCAGAGGACGAGAAGACTCTAGCCGCCACGCATATAAAGGATTTATAGTGAAAAACTTTGTTTTTACGGGTTTACTTGTTTCTTATCAGAATCTGAATATTTATTTATGCCGGAGGCATCTGATGAGCTATAAAGCGCTCTTATCACAGATTACCAGTTGGAGGTGATCAGGACGTTACAAGAATCAATACAGAAACACGATAGTAGTGCAAAGTGTAGGAAATAAGCAAACAAGTTTTTAAAAAATACAAATAAAACTAAAACATTTGTGTCTTAGCAGGTAAGGCCCACTGGGCAATTCGCTTTTTCAGAAGTGACATGGCCACAAATAATAACTCAACAAAGTGGCTTATCGTGTGCAAATGTAAGAGTAACACACCATTCCATTCTACCAGTTGCTATGGAAAACTTCAAAGATAATTGTATGAATATTGTTTTATAGATAAACATATATTTGTGTAGAAATATAAACGAACTAATAAGAGTGTTTTCACACAGTGACTTAACAAAGCGACAGACAATGCATGATGTTAAAAGACATCTATTTTACCTGCATTCACTATTTTGTCTGCTGATCTGTTACCATATTTACATGTATATTTCTATTTAAAAAATTATACAGCCAATAAGGGCATAATCGGGGTGGTGATATGACCGGGTGGTACATTAAACATTTTTGCCACTTGGTGAAGAGGTTTGCAGTTCGAACCCCGTGTCCACCCTGGTTAATACTGCGTGTGTATCAACCATAAATAGTTGACGGCTTATTTACGGTGGACATTAAAAGATCCTCCGAGATTATTCGAAAATGAGTATGTCACGTGTCGTGGAGGGCCGTCCATAAATGACGTCACGCGATATTGGACGAATTTGACCCCCCCCCCTCGTCACACGGCGTCACAAAAAGTCAGACACCCCCTTAAATATGACATCACAAAGCTCTGCCCCTCCCCCCAAAAAAATAAAACACGCTTCAAATCGCTTTAAACTATTGTCATTGTAGTGCGTATTTAATGTGCCGCTGCACTCTGATGTTGTAGGAGAAAACATTTATTAAAAAGTCTATTTAATTAAATAGAACGTGTTGTCTATATTTATTTAAAGTTGCGCATTTTGATGTGACGTCACATTTCTCAACCCCCCCCCCTCGTCACGCATCATCACAAATGTCTGACCCCCCCCCCCCCCTAGGTGCGTGACGTCATTTATGGACAGCCCCTGGTCCAAAACTGAAAAATTACCCGCAGATTACTCAAATTTGAAAAACACACGGCAATCATCGCTCCCACTGCAGACTAAAATCACACGTGAAACACGGACACGTCACGATAGGTGTGCACTCTGAAAATGGCGTGAATAGCAAATGTACCCTTGGTATGATTTGATGAGCCTGCAGACATCAGAAGAGAATCAATTATAAGACTGTGAATGCGAATTAACATTGGCTCTGCAGAGGTCGAAAGAGAAATAAATAAATTCCAAAACTAACTTGTATTAAAAACTCTAGAAAAATGTCCACAGTTTTAAGCATACAGTTTGGAGCTGGCTTTCACAATCAGGAGTTGACCAAACGTGACTGCACATTATCCTGTACTACATCACAAGCTTCAAACAAGCTGACATGCGGATGAAAAAAATAGGTTTTTAGGAAACGTTCGTATGTATGATGAACTTCTTTCACACCGTACGTAGCCAACCGCGCGATTCGGAGGTGTGGGGGAAGCACAACAAACTAAACACGAAAAGCAGTTCTAAAGAAATGAGTTTTAAATCTAAATTTAAAAGTGCAGAGCTCCAGTTGCTTCCTCATATCAGAAGGCGGAGCGTTCCAGACAGCTGCAATTTCTCTTCTTGGTTCTTTCGGTAAAGTCACGTAGAAGGGAAGTAATAAAATAATAAAAATAAAACATTGTAAAATAATTCTAACGACATTTCGGCCACAACGCAAACAGCCGTCCTCGGGTGAAGAACAGGACGGCTGCTTGCATTGTGGCCGAAACGTCGTGAGAATTATTTTATTATGCTTTATTTTTATTATTTTATTATTTCCCTTCTACGTGACTTTACCGAAAGAACCAAGAAGATGAATCCCTGCAGTCACGAAAGCTTTAAATCGAAATTTATCTGCAATTTCCTTTGATTAATTTCAATAGCCTACCTGTCACGCTGCTAAACACTTACAGGCCATGGGATTAAATTGAAAGACTATCTATAATACATCAAAAAGGATGGCCCTCTGTTCATAGCCCAGAAGCAAGCACGTCAAAATGCACACATTGCAATGGGGCTGTATCTCAGACTATTCATTTGCGCTGCTGGTACCTTGTGTAATGACAGGTCGATGTGAGATACTTCACAAACTACGACACTTTACAGATATCCTAAACTTGAAGATGTTGCTCTGCAAACTCATAATATGGCAATTATGTAGCACTCTCACACAACTGCTCTTGCTTTGTTCAGGTCTTGTGTTATGAAAGGTTCTCCTCTATTTGCTATCTGTTCAGTACCTATGAACCGAATCTCGTAATAATAATAATGCATACGTGGGATTTGTTCCTGGTTTGAAAATGTTCAGCCTTTATGCGTAATTTTCGATATAATCTATAAACATAACTCGTTTTGAACTGTAGGTGGAGTAAGCTTTGAACTGGGCCACGCTCGCAATCAAACGTGATGATGCCATGCGGTTAACGTGGACATGGATTTTCAATCAATGGCATCTCTCGATAAGGTCAACTTCAGGAGCGGTGTTCTTTTACAAAAACGTGACTCATGGTGGAATATTACTAAATAATATATATTTAGCTTTTCGATTGCAAAAGCTAACCCAAGCATATGTGAGACCTTGTTTCATGATCCTCTGGGTGTGATCGTGGAGGGAAGGGAGGAAGATGAGGGGGGGAATGGCAGGGTCTGAGCCCATTCGAGCCGTGAGGTCAGGCAGCGTTGGAACAAGAAATAAGCTGTGGCGGCTATTACTGGGGCAACCTGGTATGGCTTCGATCTGCTTCCTATCCTAATCGCCATGGAAACGTAGCGTACATCTCTAAATGTGTTGCATTGTAAGTCAACAATGACCACTGCGTCGTTATGCAAGGACCTGAAATCTGCTTCATATTTCACGAGATCGTAAACAAAAAAAAAACACGTTAAAAATCAACCTTCTTAAAAATATTAATCACGGATTAAACTACGAACAAAAACTATTGACAAAGACCAAGAATGTACTTGTACAATGCTGGGAAAATAAATATTTCCAACGAAATCACGTTCGCATCGGCACCCCGAAAACACCCACGCCAGCAGATTACTTTAAAAAAGGACACACAGCATTGGGTTGAAAGAGACAAGGGGCTGAAAAACACCGTCAACAGTAAAGCGTAGCCCGGTGAGGTCATTCAGTTCGCCTTAAAAGCTGCGAGATGTTGTGCCGCCTTCTGAGGCCACGGTCCATTGGTCTCAAGACTAAATCTCAGTTCTTTGCCGGGCTAACTGCCAGTCACAATCCCAAGGCCTCTTCTTTGGAATAGAATTGTCAAGAAATCCCATCCTCTTTGGGACATCGAACCCACTTCACCACTGACTTCGACACACAGTGGGCTACTGCAGTTGCATACAAATGTGAGGATCTAGGTAGGTATTACATTTGCTTAGCCATGATTTTTTTTAAATAGAAAATGTCCCCTTACGATCCAAAAAGGTGTTTTTGTGTGTGTGTGGGATTTGCAAAGGCGTGTTAAAGCAAGTGTCTCTTGTGTCCACACAAAAATCAATGTCCCATTTTGTCTCGCACAGGTTTAAATTTGATACGTAAATTATATTGGTACTGTTCGTCTATTTAAACAAAAAATGTAGAACCACATGCCTGTGATGACAGAATAATTATGGATTACACACCAGGGTGAGCACATTTAAGATTGCATCAATTGTAAGAACTTCCAATCGCAGGGGCACTGACTGGGTGTTATGGGGAGATCAGGAATTTAGCACCAGCAAAATAGAAACGTAAAAACAAAAAGACATAACAGCACACACAATATACCAAGGCACAATGGGATATACACACTAAGTGGTATAGCATTGCATAGTTTAATCGATCAATACTTAATGTGTAGATTAATTTGTATAATTATTGATTCTTGAGCTCACAATAGATGCATTGTGACTGGTATGTTGATGAATATATATGGAATGTGTTGTACGCATTGGGTTCACGTGAACCTTGTAGCCACTAGTGGACACTACATTCACTAAGATGTAAAAAAGGTACATAAATGAATTATTGAACAGATTCTTAATTCTAAAAAGCAACAATTAATCTTATCATGGTAGGGTGGGTTGGGGAGTGAACCGTCACACCTCCAATGTAAATACACGCAATGGATTTCCAATGAGCTTTTGCCCTAAAATTGCTACTGTTTATTCACATTAAAGGGTATCCTCCGCATCGAGGCCGGTTAATTGAAGATGTAGACTTTCATGACCAAAATTACGTCCCATTATTTTGGTTCAGATATAAATGGGGGTTCTAATAATATTTAGCTTTTTCCCATAATTTTACATTATACCCACATGATCAAATCATTATTAATCAGTGTAGTACGTATTCAAATAAAAGACACGCAAGGCCAGGCGACATAAAGTATATATTTACACATCCGAATTTGATTTGCAATAAAACATTTTATGATACAATCAATTATGCTGGTAATAATATTCAGACCTCAATCAAATGCCAAGAACATTCGAATCGATCAGAAATTTTCATATGAAAATGCTTCCTATTTGAATGTTACCCAAAACAATCCCTTGAGATGGAACGTCCTGTTTGCAAGTGTCCAGGGTGTCGCATACGTAGCGAGACTCATGGTGAGACCCATAAGGTGGAAACCACTCCAGAGTGTTTGCCTGTTTAAGAAAATGTTGCTGGAAAATATTGATCTCGAAAGCCAATAGGCTGATGGACTAAAAACAAATATATATATATATGTGCAGCTGTAGAATGGAGTTCTGCTAAGAGTTGATTGTACCCATAATGCTTTTCGGCAACGCATATTGAGTTGACGTATGACATTGCTATATGAAGAGCCCCCTAATGCCCTGTCAGGCATGGGGAAAATGCTAGAGATAAATATGTTTTGTAAGTGGAATTATTTTCTATTCATTTTGAATGGAAACACAGCAATTTCCTCCCTCCAAGAAGCAACACGATCAATACGTGGAGGCAGAGGACAAACACAATTCAGGGAAATATCCAGCTAATTATCAGCAAGGGCACTGCGGATGCCAGTAAGACTCACTGCTTGAATGGCCAGCATTTACACATGAACACCAGGTACCAGAGAGGCATCCAGAAATGGGAACAAGGCAGACGAGAAGACCAGAGTGGGAACCCATCGGAAAAACCCACAGGTCATGTGAAAGTAAGACTGAGTACAGCGTCACAGGTCGATACGTAGTGGATGTCAAAACATGTGGAGATGTTCACATAAAACAAAAATACGTGTCCTGCTCAATATGAACACTGCCAGACGGTGGTGGTGCACGTCTGTAGTCCAGCTGTGTGGAGGCGAGGGTTGGAGGATCACACAAATGTTCTGAAACTCCCTTCCTGTTCGCATTCAGATGTACCCTACAGAACACACGTGGACTCCAGCTGTTCCGTCTGTGTGGGTCAGAGTGTCCCCCCCCCCCCCCTTTGCACGCGTGGGGTTTCTCTGGGCGCTCCGGTCCCCTCCCACGTGTAAGACTCTAATCATAAATTGGCTGAAAACATCGTGCATGATAGAGGAGCGCAAAGCCCGGCCATTGGTGCCGCAGGGCTTACCCCGTTGCTTCTTCGCGCTCGTCTGCGTTTCCGCGTCGAGCCTCCGAGTCGCTCGCTCTTCTTCGAGAGCGAGCGAGGGAGCACCGTGCCCGTTACAAGCTGAAATTATTTCATGAAAATTATTACTGCAGGCAGTGCTCATCTCCCCTTCACAGCCCTGAAGCAGTGGTAGGGAATATAAATGCCACTAAAAATGGGACATCAAGTTGTTGACATCGCCACGAGTGGCACTCGCTTAATTGACCCCAGTGGGATGATGGCTGTGTCAAGCCCCAGCCAGGATTTGAACTCGCCACCTTCCTTGTTGAGAGCCACTTGCTCTACTGCTGAGCTACGTTGCCGTTCTGTGGACTGGATAACAGAGGATGGCTGAATACGGGAATGCATTGTAACATGGGGCTAAAGCCAGTGTACAGCATCACTGCGCGATTGGTTCAGATGAAGGGCTACATACAATAAGAAACGCCATGGTTACAGAAGTCCCTCCTTATTCACAAACTTGCTTTCCACCAATCGCATCTAGAACTCCACATGGCCATATTTATAAACTATTATTGAACGCTTTATTTTTTATTTTAAACGTTTTTTTGCGTGTGTGTTATTAAGATAGTGTTCATGTAATTAACAGGCGATGTATTTAATGAAGGTAATCTATTCACGAGCATCTCTATAACGCATCCCTCGAATAACGACGGAATGCTGCACATGTGGCATGTGTACTGCATAGCTCACGGCATCCACCTACGCTCGTGTGACCATCTGTTGAGTTATTAAAATAATATATATTTTACAAATAGTTTTAAATTATAGAGACACCGCTGAATGCTCAATACATTTTGCGTATACCAAATTCACATACAGGCCATCACTCTATATTTTATTTATAGCTACACGTAGAATATGCATTATATTTTTTATTTATACATAGATACATATATGGTCTGCTTCGGGGGTGGTGACTCCTGTAATCCAGCACTGTGGGCGTTGGGAAACTCACTTCCCGTATGCGTCGAGGCGCCAACAGTGGCTAGCTAGAACCAGAAAGCAGTACAGCAAATGTGGATAAATATAATCCACCCTGTTTGCGCATCGTATTGTGATGCAGTTCCGTAAATGAGGCTACTGTATTGCAAATCCTGAATAACTAAGTGGTGGTGACGTGACCATGGCGCTTGTGCCAGGCTACGTGCACGCATTCAATATGCTGAATACACGTATATACTCACACAAAACAAACATGTCCCATGTAGGCTTAACAGACCACTGGGGCGGTCTGTTATATATGCACACACACACACAAATATTCACACGCAAATATTCACGAATATTCACACACACTAAAAAACAAATATGCCCGATGTAGGCTTACATATCGCTGGGGCAAGATTTGTGAGCGCCAATGAAGGCCAACACTGCACATGAGGTTGTGTGGCCAGCGTCACATCTGTCCGCATTTGTCTTCCCCAGTGGCGGTGTTTACACATTCACACCAGGTGCTCATTTTAGGCCGAGGCTATCAATGCGAGGCCCAGAACTGGCTCAGGTGTTCGCTGTGAGCATGAATCAAACTGGGTTCGCAGAGTTCATAGCACAGTGGGATAACCGCATTAACACACACACACACATACCCATTCACACAATAATGCATTAAGCTAAAACTAGACTGAATTTTTTTTTTTAGAACTGATTTTGTGTTCGGCTTGTTGTCATTTCCCCGCACCTCTGATTAGCACGGTTATCTACGTATGGTGTGAAATAAGTTCAACATACACACGTACATCTACAAGTGTTGAACCAAACCATCTGGCCCCTTCTTGCACGCTCCACACTGGCCAAGCTAAGAACGTTCATTTGGTTACCCGAAGCAGAATTTCTGAAAAGCCAGTTTTAGCCCTTAACATGTCAGTATTTACATGACGCTGCATAGCCCATGGTATTTGAGATGCAATTGTGAATCTCTTGCTTCAGTTACAGAAATGGGATGCAATTGCTTCACGCGTTCGAGACAACGTCACTGCAACTTTATTTTTGCCTTTCAAAACAAAACCAGTTACAGGTATGGGCACATTCCAAGCAGGCAAATGTTCAAATAGATGTTGCTTTGTGCTCGTGTTAGACGCCTGCATTGTTTCGTGTATTTACCTACATAGCCTGAAAGAAAAAGCAAATACAGTCATTATTTGTTCGATGTAAAAAAAACCAGGCTTTACGCGAAACCTCCATGCAGGTACAATGACTTTAAGTGTAGACCTTATGCAGCTCACCGTGGGCTGTTGCTTAGCATTGTGGCCGCTCACATATAAAACGAAAGACTACCTCCAAGCTACCCTCACCATCAACCCCCCCCACCCATGTCCGACAGTGTGTGGCTGCATTCATCTCGCAGTGGATTGACAAAAGGCTGTGAATTATCGGTATTAATAAAATAAAAATTACACAACCATCTCCGTATGACACCTTTTTGTTTTGTTTTACTAATCCATCAGCCGATGGGCACTCCGGACCGTTTCATTGCAGCATTTGGTAGAGCAGACCAACTCTGGGCTGCCGGTATTGACCTTGTGGGCTCGTCAGCACAGTCAGGCCTAGTACACAAATGCTCCGATGTTGACAAATATTAAATACCCGTTCTCTAAACCGGTTTCTCGATTCCAGTCCTCGTCACCCCCAGCGCATGATGATGATGACCAATAAATCGTTTATATTCAATACACAACAAACATCATTTGCATCACTGGGGAGGATATGAACGACACAAGAAATAAGCAGTCAAATATATTTCCGTCATATATCTGTCCACATCGAAAAAGAGAAGTATTTGTTTTCACTTCCCATCAACCACAAGGCCTTCTGGGGGGTGCATCATTTCAGCAGATGTGGTTCAATGCAAACAAATTCCGAGCTGGTTTTGACATACACTGTGGTCGTCCCGTAAACATGCAAGGCTATGGGCAACACGATGTAAACATGTGGCATCCCTACGTAAATGCAATGCTATAGCCAAGACTGTATAAGCATTTGGCTGCCCCATGCACATGCTAGGCTTATACACTTCACTGCTCTTGGAATAATCAAGATATAGCCTCGGCTGAGCTGCTCTGAGAGCGAGAGAGTGAGTGAGAGAGTGACCGAGAGAGTGAGCGAGAGGTGGGGGTTTACATAAAGCAAAGTTTAAAAAGTTAAAAAAAAAAATTACGAAATGACGAACGAAGCAAAGTGCCGACTACACCGAGCATCTTCTTGTTTCAACTGATCGTAAACAAAAAAGAGCTGCTCTGACACCACACCAGCCGGTGGGTCTCGGCATCAACTAGAATCACCATTAAAACCACAATGACCAATGCCTGCGTAATACACATGCGATGCCAATTCTGGCGATACCGACCTGGTGGAATTGACCAGCATTACCGATGGAATGCATTACACAGGCGTCAGCCACACATTTAAATGGAAATTCCACTAAGCCAGGCAGCCCTCCATTGGCCCTCTCTTCTTAACCTGAATGGCATTGCCAGGTTCTGCACGGCACAGACCACCAACATTCCAAAATGTTACCGATTCCACGATCCAATTAAGGAATGATATTCCAGCCTCAGACTGGGATCACAATTCTAGGCTGGGGAATCGTGTGAATTACACCAGCGGTAGCCAAAGCTCGTTGCAATAACAGTATGAGTTTGACGTGAGACTCAGAAGATAAAAAACAGTCCTGGGTTTTGACTGCTTAAACAAATGTCATTATGAAACATGAGTCCAGTAAGAACGTAGGCTATTGGATTGCAAAAAAACATGTTTCACAAACACCTATATCGAGAAATGGAATTTTTGTCTCGGGGTTTTTTTTTACAGACGTAGTCAGTTGTTCCATACCTGTCAAGGTTCAATCTGTGCGTGATCTACAGAACCCCGCCTCCACATCGTTGGCTTACAGACCCGTGCCACCACACCCAGCAACTACGCTCTGCAGGTCAAACATCCAACAATGGCTAGAGCCAAGGCACCTTCATGAAATCATAATAATAACGGCGACATCTCTAGCGCAATAAAGTGGCAACCCATTACAAGGGCGCTGGACATATATAGACATTTTATACGTTATAAAATGCGCTTGGCTCGGAACCTTTATGGTCTCGTTAAGCTGTGCTCTGGGCAAATAAAATCTCTCACGACACCTTCGTAAAAGTAATTTTATATTACACATTAGGGACACGACGTGTACCCATATTATAAGTATATCAACATCATCATCAGCCGTGATCAATCCACTGCAGGATGAACGCCTCTTCAAGCCGTCGCCACATATCACGTTCCTGCGATGTCAATGCATCAGCTAGCACCTGCACACAAACTGATTTAATCGCTCCATCTCCTTGCTGGAGGCCATCTCAGATGCGTTCCATTCCTTGGATGCCACTCCGTTATCATTCCTAACTATTGGCTATTGTCCTTTTTAGTGACTTGTCCTGCTCAAGACCACGCTTACTTTCTTAATAGTTTGATCTACTACGCATCTAATCCATGCGTTACAAAGACGGTTATTGCATCACGTGGATTCAGATGCGCTTCTGCGGCTGTCTGGAACACTGTCCCTTCCGATATTAGGAAGCCACTGGAGCTATGCACTTTTAAATCTAGATTGAAAACTCATTTCTTTAAAACTGCTTTTCGTGTTTAGTTTGTTGTGCTTCCCCCACACCTCCCAATAGCACGGTTGGCTACGTACGGTGCGAAAGAAGTTCAACATACACATATACGTACAGTACGCTCCTGTTTTTGTTTCCTCATACAATTCCAAACATACATCCTTCTGTCTATTTGTGCAATTTTGAGTTTGTGTTCTACATATTTACCATCAATAATCACGATGAAGTAAAAAGTTAATCAAACGTCTTGTTTGGTATATCTCAGCCTGTGCTGTGTAAAGATAACGATCAGAGGGGGCCTTTCTGCCCACCCCTGTGGACCAGGCAAACAACGTTTATCTCAGTGGCAGAAATTACGCATTGGTCAGACATGGAACAAGGGCGTTGTGATTCGTGCTTTCAACAATCCTCTGAAATATGCCGTTGGCTGCACGCAGTGATAATTATCTCTGCATATTTATTTTAATACTGGTAGGAACCCACTGGTTCCACCAGCCCACAGGGGATTATTGTGTCCGTCCGTGCGTCGTGCAGGGAGGGGCTGGGTGGGGAGGGACGGGCTGGGTGGGGAGGGGAGATCGGGGAGGGGCTGGGTGGGCAGGGTGGGGCATGGTGGGGAGGGGAGGGTGGGGAGGGGCTGGTTTGGGGAGGGTGGGGAAGGGCTGGGTGGGGAGGGTGAGGCTGGGTGGGGAGGGTGGGGCTGGGTGGGGAGGGTGGGGCTGGGTGGGGCTAGGTGGGGAGGGGCTGGTCACCCCGTGGTGCCTTTATAAAACGCCCGCCCTCACAGTCAGCTATATTTGCGGAATACACCACGCCGCCGTTGACCCTGGCCATTGACCGAGCAACCCAACGTTCCTACCAGCTCCCTCCGCAGGAATGTGTTAATGCTCCATGTAATGGTGCGTGTGTTGCACTCATTTCAAAGCTTTATCTTTTTCGTTCATTAATCACGGGGGGAGGAAAACAATTCCTTTCTTTATTGCTGCTTAACAAAATGTTTTCTAACCTTGATCAAGACATTTAAACGCATTACAGCCCAGTTGAGAGCGTTAAAGCACATACGCCACTTAACCCTTTTATATTTTGAAGCTCGCATCGTGCCGAATCTCAACTCAAATTGGGAAAACAGCCTCATAAACTTGAGCGTTCCGATGTCCCATCGATTCTGTAACGGTCACCTTTTCAATTGCATCATTGTGGTCATTCGTCACCCACGTGGCCGATCCAACGAAACTCATTTGGGGTGACGAGTTGAGCTCCTGCACCGGTGATTAATTTATCTTCATGTGCAGTGTTTGCTTGCAGCAATTCTTGCGGGGGAAAAAGATAATTGTGGCGGCCTGTATTCCCCCCCCCCCCCCCCATCAATCTCGCACAGCACTGTGGGCAAGCGAGTGTAATTGTTTAAGAGCTAAATTACCTTACTTTTATAATCTTCTGGGTTTGTTCCGTTCAGTCGCACTCTGTTTAACCACGATTTCGTTTCGAATTCAATTGATGTTGGTTTGGCACACAGGCGATTGCTGTGACCTATTAAAGAAAATAAGAGTGCTGGTATATTTTATAACTAGAACTATTAATTTTTTATTAGCATCTGCTGAAAGTAAAACAGCTGACCTTAAGACCCTTTCTACGCAAGCTTGCAATGAATAACAAATAACGGGCCTCAGTCTCCAAAAGAGCAAGAAAACCCCACGAGAACCCTGGAGATGAGAATTCTAACACTTCTGGCCTCTTCGATTGACGTCTCAAGGAAATATTTTAAAAAGGATGTGAATATTACATGAACTACGTGTAACACTGACATCATCGCACACGCACCCCCCCCCCCCCCCCCCTTCAAATTATACCTCTTTAGGCTGTTAGCAAGTGCCTATTAAAGTCAGCACATCTCATGAGGTGCTAGTGTGGCCAGCAACACACAAATGTCCACTTTTGTCTCCCGAATGCTAAAGTGAACGTGTCACACCAAATGCTCGTATTAGGACACTTCTGCCGCTAGGAGTTGAACCCCCCGGTTATTGGGACTACAACAGAGTATGATACTGGTAGGAACCTCCTGGTTACACCAGCCCACAGGGGATTATTGTGTCCGTCCGTCCGTCGTGCAGGGAGGGGCTGGGTGGGGAGGGAGGGGCTGGGTGGGGAGGGGAGGGTGGGGAGGGGCTGGGCTGGGTGGGGAGGGTGGGGAAGGGTGGGGCTGGGTGGGGAGGGGCTGGTCACCCCGTGGTGTCCTTATAAAACTCAACGTTTAACCTACTCACGCCGGCTTGTGCCTGCCCTCACAGTCGGCCATATTTGCGGAATACACCACGCCGCTGTTGACCCTGGCCATTGACCGAGCAACCCACCGTTCCTACCAACTTCCTCCGGAGGAATGTGTTAACCACCACTGCAAAATCATGTGCATGTACAGCCATAACTTGTCAATCCACTGCTGGATGGGGGCTTCTCCATGCCATGTGGGTTCATGGGGGTTATTTGATCAAACTTCACCATGCTAATTAGTTGATGATGAAAGCCGGGGGTGGAACTTAGACACGAGTGCAACGATGAATGTCCCTGAACTCTGCAGCCTAAAACGTAGTTCACCAAGAGCATGTTGGTCACTCACCCGAGCTCTACCCAGGCTCAACCGTACTTAGCTTGTGAGATCGGCCTGCTTTGGTGGCCATAGCTGCAAGCAAGAGACACTTTGCCGTGTATGCCACATGCGGAATTGTTGCAAAATCCCTAATTGGCGAATATTTGACAATGAACATATTCTTAGGTTTTTTCGGTAAAGTCAAATAAAATAAAAATCACGACGTTTTTTATTTTACTTTTTAATGTTTTTTACCTACGTGACTTTACCGAAAAAACCTAAGAATATGAATCATTGCACTCACGAAAGCTTCAAATCTTGACACTGAACATTTGATTGATGACTCGAAGGAAACGACTATTCCCAGTGCACACTGCCATTGCTTTGCTGGCGGTAAAAATAAATGTGTTGGGTCCATAGGCAATCACACAAAATATCCAGCAAGCAAGTCCCACACAAGAATCAACATTGGCAACGTTCATAAGTGATGCATTCTAATATTAACAAATTATTTCCGCATAGCATAAACAAGTGACCCCAAAAACAAAACTCAACAAGTTTGTTAATAACACGGTGGCCCTAAAAGAAAAAAAATAAGCAGCGGTTCAGGCAATGGCCCTATATATATTCCTGTTAGAGCAGTGTTTTTGACGATGCGAGTTTTTGTTATTTGTGGTTATGCGCCACTAGAAAAGCAGTGTCAAGAAAAATCGGTGAAAAACAGACAAAAAATATAGCACGGGCAGGAATATCCATTTTTCATCCAGTTGAATATTCTCAGACCGCATTTCCATATTCTGGCACTGGGGAGCATTGGTACAGCGTCACCTCTTGCACGCGTTTAAATTAAGGGATCTGACTACATTTCAGCTCAGCTTGCTGTTCAACATTGCATAGGTAGCAAATGTAGTGTATATTATGCGGGAGCACTAGTTGCATTTTTTTTTTAAATAATTCATCATGAATCTATATAATTTATGGGGGGAGTGGTGGTGCATTGTGTTGTGGCAATTTGTGTACATTTTAGCAAATGTTGTGCAGTCTTCTCTATTGCCTCTACATTCCTAACCTAGTCACTTCCTGTACAAATTTAATATTCTATCGCTTGTTTATTGCAAATGTTAAAGTGCGATTTAACATTCTTTTCAAATAATTATTTACAACGTCATTGTTAAACACAAGTCTAGCTTTATTGAATTTAAAATGCATCTATTTACTGTCCAGGTTAACCCACGGTACACTGACCGACTAACCCAAGTTCGTTTCCCGGCCACAGACCAACATTATCTGCAACGACAAGCACAGTGAAGTATGGTCAAAACCCCCAATGACTGATATGGTTGTGTGAGAGTCCTTCATTCACTCAGTGCCTTTATAAAGGAACACAGATAGAGAGCATGCGCTGTTTATTCATGACGAGTAATTACCGTAATATGCCGAGATAATTGTCAGAGCATGCACCAATATGGTACGGGGAGTCTTTCATCCAACAGTGTATTGACAAAGCCAGAGATTCTTCATTATTTATGTGTCAGAACGTGTGGTCAAATGCGTGCAATGTAGACCTTCTTTTGCACCGTACGTAGCCATCCGTGTCAATGGGAATGAAAGGATATTCATATTCTTAGAGTTTTTTTACCTACGTGACTTTACCGAAAAAACCTAACAATATGAATCCTTGCAGTCACGAAAGCTTCAAATCTAGGGAATGAAAGGACACATTTTCTGGCTTCCAATGAGGTGTCAAATCACAATGCTGTATGTTGGTGGGTCAGATCTAACCTGAACCCAATGTTCCTATGTCAGTGCCTATCAAAGAATGTCCTCTTCTTTGAAGTGAACACCCTATGTGGAAACAAGTCTTTGTGTCCTGCTGTGAAGGCAAGCATTTGATAAAATGCCTACATCTTTACAATGTTTAATTCAGGAATAAAGTTCCGGTTCAAAATGGGACTCGAGCAGCTGAACAGCCATGCAAAATAGATACATAAATGCATAGCAACTGAATAAATACATAAATACATTAAAAGCATGCTTATTTCTACTGACAACATATATGAATACACGGTGATCGATTCATAGTTTCCCCACTCAAGTAATAGGTTTCACATTACATTTCAAAGCCCATACACGCATCTCCCACCAATCTCAACACAACTGATGAATTCTAGAATTGAAGCTTTCGTGACTGCAAGGATTCATATTCTTAGGTTTTTTCGGTAAAGTCACGTAGGTAAAAAAATAAAAATTAATAAAAGTAAAATAAAAATAAAATAAAAATCACGACGTTTCGGAGGCACGATAGCTGTATCAAGTACTGTGACGGTTCCACCTGAAGACGGAGGCTTGTGTTGCCTCTGAAACGTCGTGATTTTTATTTTATTTTTATTTTACTTTTATAAATTTAAATTTTTTACCTACGTGACTTTACCGAAAAAAACCTAAGAATACAACTGATGACAACTGGCACACTTTGTTCGACATAGTTGGTGCTATTTGCATACAGCATCCAATGCTGTGTCAGCCGAGGTCACCAATATCTCGTCGTTTTTCACCGCAAATCGCCCGCGCGGTCTCTGATGGGACGTCACGAGAAAGACAATCTAAAGGGGGGTAGTCAGGCAAACGCAGGGGACCACACAACACGCAAACAACAACAACAACAACCACGAACTGTACGAGGCCAGCCATTAGAATACTCGATACAGTAAATCTAGCTGTGACGGTCCCACCTGATGACGGAGATTTGTGTTGCCTCCGAAACGTCGTGATTTATTATGTTATTTTATTTATATTATAACTTTTATTAATTTTAATTAAATTTTTTTACCTACGTGACTTTACCGAAAAAAACTAAGAGTTGAATCATTGCAGTCACGAAAGCTTCAAATCTAGAATCAGCCATTAGAAATCAGTGGGGTATCTGTGAATGGGTCACCCTGTATATGTCTGTGGAGCATAGTATTGTGGTTGTGTTGTCTACGGATTTGTGATGAGCTTTAAGTTCCCCCATAGACATTCACCATGGTTTACATCTAAGTTGAGCAGACAATAGATGCGCCCATTACATCGGAGCCTTTCACGGCCGAACAATGCTCGTCTGCCAGATTGAATCAAGTCTAAATGCCATCTTCACAGTGAGGCGTTCGTTACACACGTCTCCACGTTCAAGACTTTGAAAGCACAAACAAACCTCTCAACGCCCTCTAAAATGCAATTCTTTTGGATAGAGTACTTTCAAATTCTAAAGTGTCTTTTCTTTTCATTCTATTTCCATGCTTTCTCCTCTGTCTCCCTTTTGCTTTGTCTTGCTGCTCCGCTACTTCATAGATCGCCCATCACTGACTGGGGGGGCTACGAGAGCAACGCTTTGTTTGCGCAGGTTTGGATGGACGTCGTATGCCCCGGCTCTGTGCTTTTATGTAAATGTTAACCGTTGACAATATGTGTGTATAATTATAATAATAATAGACCAGTAGCGTGATTGGTTCGCGCACATTCACCATCTGTCACTTTGAATATTTTAATAATTCCAATAACAACGTGTAATCCAGTGCAATGTATTTACACATTTTTGTTAAACCACCTTGGGGTCATCCATAAATGACGTCACGCGATTTTGGACGATTATTGAACCCCCCCCCCCCCCATCGTCACACGGCGTCACAAAAAGTTAGACCCCCCTCAAATATGACGTCACAAAGCTCTGCCCCCCCCCCCAAAAAAACATGCTTCAAATCGCTTTAAACTATAGTCATTGTAGTGCGTATTTAATGTGCCGCTGCACTCTGATGTTGTAGGAAAAAACATTTATTTAAAAGTATATTTAATTAAGTAGAACGTGTTGTCAATATTTATTTAAAGTTGCGCATTTTGATGCGACGTCACATTTCTTAACCCCCCCTCCCTCGTCACACATCGTCACTGAACCCCCCCCCCAGGTGCGTGACGTCATTTATGGACGGCCCCCTACTCATTAACCGAGACCTCGACAATGTCACCGCTACAAACTCAAAACCCCAGCCTTCCCCCGCTCCCTGCAGGGACCACACTACCGTCGCAAATCCTAGAATCTCGCCCCAGATCTGGAAGAACGCTGGCAAAGGGAGTGGAACAACGCGGACACTCAGAATAAACAACAGCCGATGATTTAGATAATTTTAGAGTTGAAGCTTTCGTGACTGCAAGGATTCATACTCTTAGTTTTTTCGGTAAAGTCACGTAGGTAAAAAATTAAATAAAAATTACTAAAAATAAAAGAATAAAAATCACGACGTTTCGGAGGCAACACAAGCTTCCGTCTTCAGGTGAAACTGTCACAGCAAAACATCTGTATCAAGTGAAGAGAAGTCCCAAGAGGCACGACCTTATATACTGGTTAAGGGGGGAGGAGCCAAGATGGGCCGCGGGAGAGGAGGAGTTGTGAGATGGTCAGTACTGCTGCTGGAACGGAGCCTTTGTAATGTAGATGGTAGAAGTAGATAAAAGCCAGCTAGGATTAAGCGTGTTGCCTCCGAAAACGTCGTGATTTGTATTCTTTTATTTTTATTAATTTTAATTTCATTTTTTACCTACGTGACTTTACCGAAAAAACTAAGAGGATGATTTCGATACCCAAACATCGCACGTCCTCGCTTTGACATCCCTCCGCGAAGAGACCGGTGGTTGTAACCATCAATCGCGTCCGAACATCAGCAGGGCCCCGTTGCGCAACGCTTCCTTCATGAATCGAGAATTTAAGACAGCCCAAGGCGCGACTCTGGTCATCCCATCTGAACGAGGGACAATTTAGTAAACCACTTTCGTCTGTGCTCCTTCAACGGAGGAATATCAACATTTTACAAACTTTTCCATGCAACCATTACGTGGCTAGCAGACCTCAACATTGGCTTCTGAATGCATTGCCATGCGCAAGAATAACATTACATGTGCAAATTGTTTCAGTAAATAAAAATATATGGAGGTCCTATTTACCAGTTACCTTGTTCTGCAAAAAATCTCAGAGACGGGGGTTGTCCGACTATACTTCACCATACACGGCACTGACTGACCTTTAAAATGAACACAACTTGTGTAATCAAGATTTCGCGTGATTATTAACCAATACAACCATCTGATAAGCCAACAAGATAGAACATTTTGCATGGGAGACACGAGTTCAAAACAAAGACAAACCGTTATAAAGTTTAAACATTCACAGTTTAAATTTTGATTTAAAGCTTACGTGACTGCAGGGATTTGTATTCTTGGTTCTTTCAGTAAAGTCACGTAGAAGGGAAATAATAAAATGATTATTATCTAATAATAGAATGATTATTATTTCCCTTCTACGTGACTTTACCGATAGAACCAAGAATATTCACAGTTTATATAATTGCTAGAACGACACATCGGTAAGTGCTCAAGATTGACAACAATAATTGTGTACTGTTGACTGTTCAGCGATGCGATACCGATGCCAGGCACGTCTCTGCGGCTCTCGCTCATGAGACCATCGCGGTCTCGTGAGTTCTCTGGCCTTGCACAACAAAATAAACTTTGCACGTGGCATCACCAGTCTTCGATCTGAAGCCGGGCGCGCACGACTTTCTCAAACGCTCAAGATGCCGTCAGGTTCGTCAGGGGGGTGCAAGCGTCACTCTTCATCTCCCCCACGCGTTCGAGTGCGCTGTCGGAGAGCAGATTTTTTGTTTACACAAATCAACTGGTTCCCCCCCCACACACACATGACCCAGAAAAAGAAAAAAGAAACCTCCGGGGACACATCGCTTGCGTCTGTAGGCAACTTACTAATTTGTTTAACTACTGCCAGGGACAGTACTTGGCTTAGTGGAACTGCGCGAGCTCAAAGGGTTCAGCAAGCCCTCTTGTCAAAGGGCAGGAAGGACTTCACACGTGGTTGCTAATACGGGGGCAGCAGCAGAGGACAGTGGATCGTTTACAGATACTGCCGAAAATATATTTATCATTCACGCTCAGGACAATACCCTCCGAGTCTCCCGTGGTTCATACTTTGTGAATTTGTGGTGCCTATGCGTGCACTTCGACACAATGTAAAAAACACACACATTTCAGGACCGTGGGAAGCCTGTACACGTAAGAGGAGGTTTATGACAGATGTCTGCTGTTGTCTTCCAACAAAACTTAGTCGTCCAAGCTTACTTTGAATCAGAAGAATTTTTTTTTAAATATGCAACACAAAGTGCCTTTATCTCTTGACATAAACCACGAGACACAGCTTCAAGTGCCACACTGGTTTATGTTTGTAATAGATGTTCAGCTTGTGCTAGGTTGATACAGTCACTGTAAACAAAAAAATAACAATTCATCTTTAATGGATGATGGATTTAGGCCTCGAAGCGAAGGACTTGCCTGCTGTCAGAATTAATGACTAGCGACCGGTAAACGCAGTAGCACCTTGCGAGCGACATTTTTAGTGGGTAATAAAATAAAGTGTCAAGTCTGGTCTTGAATGAGGCTTGAAACCTACTTGGCAATTTTCCTGCTGCAGTTGAAAGATAACTAAAATGTTTACTTCAATCCAACACCGCTTGCTTGTCAGAACAATCACAAACTACATGTGACGAGACGGTTTTTCTTAAGCACTTGAATGTGGAAATAAGTATTCTAAATTGCTTTATTCTGTGTATATTGGACGTGGAGAGAAAAACAACAACCCAACACACTGAGATATCGTTGTATTTGCAATGTTGTCTTCCACCTCCTTGAACTGCAAGGCGTTTGGTTCTGGGAGATTGTAAAGACCGGAACAAACGACAGCCAGACTGTGTTTCTGCAGAAGTAGGATTTCAGCTGACACTGATCAAACTTCAGACTCATAAAGTTGCATACATGCCCCAAAATTGGTTATTAAAATGTAGATTTTGCAAATATTGTAAATGTTAAGGAGTCTATGTTATATAGTGATGGTAATGGTTCAGCAAGTAGCACTTTTAACTATTCATCCAAAATAGAGATTACCTCGCATAGCTCTTCTGCGAATCCAAATTAGAAACTAGATAGTTTTTTTTACGCATTATACTTTCAACAAACTGATAAGTCACTGTGTCTCTGTCTCCCTCTTTGATTTTCTATACCATCTTGGCCTTTTTTTCTTTCGTGAGCCGTTTTCTTTCGTCGTAAAATCATGGCTCTCTCATAGCCATACAAATCACATGCTAGAAAATCTCAAATCACAAATCATGCGAATTAATTTCGCACCATTAACCCACAAATTAACGGAACTGTGTTCAAAGGATCCTCACTGCCAGCTCCCTCATTACATTCTGTGCAGAGGGACAAATTAGAGTGACGATGCACCATGTGCCAGGGGCTTTCGCTGATCTCAGCATTCGCGCGGATCGTTGCAAGTCCCATAGGCAGGGGAAACATAAATGAATTGGAAATACACAAACCCACACACCTTTACCCATCTCCCCTGGTAACTCGTTACCGGTGTAGCAGCTGTCCGATTCACTACAGACTTCGGGAAAAGGTTAACTCTTAACGTCATCATCCGCACGTTTTCTGTCTGTTAGTTTGGTTTTTTTGTATCAAAGATCACTTTGTTTGCTTGGGTTATCTCTGCGTTGTACGGTTATCGTAATCTTGACCAGGTCGACCTTGTTTGTACAAGAGCCGATGTAGGCTCAAGTTGTTACCTGGTAAAATAAACTCTCCGATGTTGATTTCACGTGTGGGAAAAGTAGACACAGACGAAGAAAATCTTTCAAAATCACCATTGATTGCGAATTCAGCAGGATATATATTTTTTAAAGGGATACGGAACAGCATTAATGAAGAATTTAATTGGCTTACTAATAGACAAAATTATCTTAACCACCTCGAGCAAGTTTGGCAGGATGCCCTGCTTTCAAGTAACTGTTTCCCCGATGTAATCGCAAGCTATATTCTAATTTATGAATGTCGTATTTAAATGATTGCGTAACAAAATGGATCGTTGTGAAAATATTGTACTGAACAACCAGCTATGGCCCTTAAACGACATTACGCAACTGACAAGCCAGTCGTTCGAATGTATAAATGTATATTTTTGTCTGTTTAATTTGTCGTCTCCCCCGTACCTCCGATTAGCACAGTCGGCTACGTACGGTGCGAAAGAGGTTCAGCATACCGCATACATTTTGTAAAATGAAACTATTTCACGTGCACATTTCATTTTCATCTTGAGACAATGATGGTGGTGGTTTTTTTATTTCTACCCCATTTTAAAGCAAAATATGCCCATGCCATGTGCGCTTTTATCATGGCAATGGTTCGTAATAATAGGCAGAATATTGCCTGCAACCATGTCATGCAGCCATATCAAAATAAAACAAAACCCTTTGACACAGGGCTGTTATATAGCATTAGAAGTGCACACGAGGCACTTTGAAAATGCATTAGAGTTAATGGAAATTACATTTTGGTTTACTCGATTCTCTGCTGCCACTAGGAAAGTGCGTATCACAACATTCAACGTTTATTTTCAAATTTCTAATGAAATTAAACATTAATGCGAACACAATCGTTCCAGTTTATTAGTAACAGTAAATTCTGCTCACTAATAAAAAAATATTTTTGATAAATTCGTTTTGAAATCGTTAATGATTCACAATTTCGAGAATAATTAATCATTCGCTTTGAAAATCAAGCCTCTCTCACGAAGGAACCCTGAAGCATTCAGCACTTTATGAAGCCAATTATAATTTACTGCGGCGGCGCAGTAAATTAGCACACCGCAATAACAACCTGGTCACCCGAGTTCAATCCTCGGCGATGGTGAACGCCAAGTGGAGAGTGGTAACCGAAACCAGTTCTGGCCTCCCTCCCCTTTCACCAACCTGCAAAGGGCCAGCTCGGTGCAGTGCGGTGAACAAACCCTCATGACCGACTTGGTGTGCGAGGCCCCCATTCAGGAATGGCCGTAACTTCACGCGTGTAATACATCGGAGACGATACACGCGCGTATGTCGAACTTCTTTCGTACCGTACGTAGCCAACCGTGCTCATCGGATGGTGTTGGGGGAACGAGAACAAATTAAACACAAAAATCTGTTCTAAACACGTACGTTTATAATCTCGATTTTTTAAAATTGCATTGCTCCAGTGGCTCTCTGGAGCAGAAGCGCATCTGAAAGCGCGCCACACAGTAACCGTCTTTGCTCGATGGTTTGCAGAGAGCTGCTGCGAGCATGTCCGGCGTTTGCGTGACGGTTTATTCTCCTTGAAGAGATCAGCAAGGTAATAATGTGCTCTGAATGCTTCACTAGTTGTTACTGTAATGTGCTTAGAGGAGGGCCAGAGTGTTTCCTGCACGGGATGTGTGTTAAAGTTTATTTTCCGTAGTGTAGCGTTTTTCACGCTGTTAAACCTGCTCTGCTTATTACTTTGGTGTAGGTTCCCTTGATACAAATAGCTTTAAACATAGTAATAGGTTTGTACCCTTTCAACTGGTGCAAAAACTGACACCTTTATACAAGGCATCATGTTTTCAATAACCACAACACAAGCAGTCAAAATGCAAACAAAAAGAAACAACTCTGATAATGTATGCACTGTCCTTGAAGTTGATTGGTCCACACCCGAGACAGCTTTTCTTAGAGCCTAGTCTCCATTGGTGTTGGACCAGATGACGCCAAAAGGCGTACAACTCAAAAACAGTGCACTATCAGAGTATTGAGAGCTCGGGGTAAGCATTTACACTGAGACATCTCCTTTAAGGAGATGTCATCTCCTTTAAGGAGATGTCTCATAGCTTTAAACATGTCAGCACTGTATTGTATATTACACAACATCAGAAACATGCTTGAATAGTTTTACAAACCCCCCTTGACTGGCGTGGGGCTCACACAAACACATTCAAGGCCGCGTTAATGCAGGGGAAGTGAAAGACAGGTTCAAATAGCATGAGCCGCTAATGGATATATTCAGGAATTGAAGTTAGGTCCCTGAGATCAGAGAACAGTGTGCAAACCATTCCACCGCCCACTCCTAACAAACTAAAACACATCAATATGATAAATTCCTCTGTTGATATGTAAACTCCTTTGTCAAGGCTCTCTCCTCCTCCCACCCAGCTTAAATTACGCTGCCAAGCTTAGCAGTGTTCATTAGGGCGCTGTCTTTCCGACAGCCCTGTTCTTTACCTGAGGACGGCTGCTTGCGTTGTGGCCGAAACATCGTGAGAATTGTATCTTATTATGTTTGATTTTCATTATTTTATTATTTCCCTTCTATGTGACTTTACCGAAAGAACCAAGAATATTAATCCATGCAGTCACGAAAGCTTTAAATCGATGTTTTTTTTTACTTTAGCTGGTAAGGCCCACGGAGTTATATATTGTTTTTCAGAAGCAACCTGGCCACAAATGAAAGCTGAACGAAGTCGCTTATCACGTGGGAATTTATTGTAGCGATATATGTACTCGAAACACATTTTTAAATCTGGTGAGAAACACCAGAGGACCTGGACAAAAATCCACGTGACCACGGGGAGAAAGAACATGCAAACTCCAAATATACAACAGGCGAGATGTTAAACTACCTTGCCAGGCAAGGTAGTTTTATATCTCGCCACCATGCCGTGCACATTTATGAAACAAAGCATTTGTAGTACATATTCTTTGGGTCTTTCGGTGAAGTCACTTAGATAGGTCGCTGCTCACCACTCACATTAACATTTGCTGTTCCGCCCATGCTGCTGACATTTGGTCTACGCCCATTTCAAACCTTTATTATAAACAGTTTTCCTTTCGAAGTTAACCCCCTTTTCCCGATGACGACCGCTTGTGTTGCGATCGAAACGTCGTAGATTTTTTGTTATTTTCTTTGAACCTATCTACGTGACTTTACCGAAAGACCCAAAGAATATGAATTGCCTGCAGTCCCGAAAGCTTTAAGTCAAGATTCATCTGTAGTACATTCATCTTGAAGACACGTTCGTGTCAGTTGTGCTCACAAAAGGCCACTCGTATAAATAAATGATTTGATTAAATCATAATTTAAGTATTTATCCAGGAGATCACACACTAAGTCATATAACTCTCTTTCAGGAGGGCATTGCATCAGGATTATTATTTTAAGCTGCTTTCAGCAAATCAATCAAGAGTGGGAGGAAACGTTAGAAAACCCACGCTCACAAGGGGGCAAAACACACGACCCCTGTACAGATGGAAACAGATGGCGGTTAGTCCACTTGCTGTACTGCCCTCTCCTTGCAAGCCATGGTGTGACAACCACAATGCCCACGTTTGCTTGATCCTCCAACTTTCGCCTCCACAGTGCATGCACCATCACTGCCCGACTGGTGGCCCTTCTCATGTCTATACATTCATATTATGGCAGCAAAATTGTGATTTCTGTTTTTGAATTTACGGTGAAGGTACAGGCCTCCGACTGCTTGCTCACATTACTGCTGGCAGAAGTGCCTCCAACTAGAGGGAGCTCTAGAGCCCCTCTAGTTGTCACACCATGGCTTGCAAGGAGAGGGCAGTACAGCAAGTGGACTAACCGCCATTTGTTTCCATCTCTACGGTTATTTTTAGCCGACTCTTACTTGCTGACCAGGAATCTCGGAAGAGACTGGGAGAACCCGCACTTTAGCTCACCGCACGCGACCTGGCGATCGACCAACTGTGTTGTTCTCAATCATACTGCTGCATTCGAAAGAGGCGTAGGGATTTAAGAAACTCATCCAATGGTTTTCAACTGCCATGCTTGGAGACTGAATCGAGCCAGCAAACTTCCATTACACGAAGGCAGCATCCAGATCTTTAATAATATTCCATTATCGTATAAAATATAAGGTGGCCGCAGTCAATAAACCACATTACAGCGACTGCAAACTTCACCCCATTGCATCCAATTTCACGTTTAACCTGCTGAGAACTGTCCATTGAGCAGAAGGAAAAAAAACACCAGCAGAAATAAATAGGCAAGCTACCGAAAGGCTGGGATGAATTATGCTCCAACAGGGTCATTTGTTCGTGAGTTTAGAAAACCATTCAATATTATATAAAGACGAAGTGAATTAAATCCTATGCTATAGTAGCTGGTAGCATGCATCCGAGTTCCCCTGTGGCTAACCGAGACATGCATTCAGGTCTGTGACATACAATGAGCTATGAGTCAGACTAGGAGACTCTCACGGTCTGATTAGCGTTGAACATTTCAAAGTGGCGACTCGAAGGCCCAGGGGGTTTGAAGTTTGGGAAGCGGGGTCACCCGGGTGGTCAGACTGCGGCAACAGGAGCCTCACATATCTCCCTAGCCTCGGGCTAGGAAAACACTTTACCCAGCTCAGAACAGTCATACGTCGGTCACAGAACACGGATTCAAATTATCTGACAATAACCGTCAAGAAAACGCCTTAGGGCGTTCTACGTCAAATGTCACACGCGTGGAAGGAAACACCTCGAAGGCTACGACATGGCAAATGAGGAGTGCTTCGCCAGTCAGTGGCACGCCCAAGCTCATTGTCCCACCACGCCTGTTGAGCACATGGACAGGTACTTTTGATTTTCTTTTTTTTTTGAGGGGTTGAGGGGTGACGTGTCCAAACGGGGGAAATTAAATGCGCAATGATATATACTCCATGATAAGACGTTATTAATTGGTGATACCACGTTGGCAGTGGGTGCACAAAAACATTGTTTTTATTTCTTTATCACATTTGTCAATGACGCTGTGGCCTCGAAGGAAAATTATTGTAAGAGGTGACTTTTCAGGTAAGGGCCATTCTTCAAATCACATGTAGCATCTATAATAATCTCATACATCATCGATAATAATCACATGCACATATGGAACACATTCCTGCGGAGGGAGCTGGTAGGAATGTTGGGTTGTTCGGTCAATGGCCAGGGACAACGGCGGCGTGGTGTATTCCGCAAATATGCCCGACTTTGAGGGCGGGCACAAGCCGGCGTGAGTAGGTTAAACGTTGAGTTTTATAAGGGCACCACGGGGTGACCAGCCCCTCCCGACCCAACCCCACCCTTTCCACCCCCACCCAGCCCCACCCTCCCCACCCAGCCACTCCCCACCCTCCCCACCCTCCCCACCCAGCCCCACCCTCCCCACCCTCCCCTCCCCACCCAGCCCCTCCCTCCCCACCCAGCCCCTCCCTGCACGACGGACGGACACAATAATCCCGTGTGGGCTGGTGTAACCAGGAGGTTCCTACCAGTATTAAGGACTATTAGCCTAAATGTTCATCGTTACGTAATTGTTTTTCTTTTGAAGGCAGTGTTATTGACGAATGTGTTGAATTTTTTTATACTCTAGATAAATGTACATTGTTTTTTTACTCAAAATAGCATGGGTGCTGGCCTTGGTGGCTTGAACCTTGCAACACGACAGCATGACCCGCTTAGCCACGCAATTACGTGAATTACCTGCTCGTGTGAATTGTCACCAAATGAATCTGTGTACACATACGCACAGCTGAGTGCAATACACCATCGCTCCCTTATTGCATGCGAGCACTCGCACGCACAAACACACAAATCCACCGGTGCATGCGGCCTACCTTTTCGAGAGCAGCTTACTGTAATTGTAAACTCGGACTTCCAAGGTTTCACTTCCATTGATTGCGCTTGCAAGCGGCCAGCGGAAGGTCTGCGGAACAAAGGATACATCACGTCAAGCAGAGTTAGCGGAGTCTGTAGTGGAGCACCACACAGGCCAAGATGACCCAATCAATAGATTCAGTGCGGGAGTGTACGGGAGACCCAATTCGTTGGAGAACATTGATGTGAGATGGCAAGCACGTGTCCATTGCGTGACTGATGGGGAAGCTTCACACAAAGCAAGATAGCCCTTGGTCGGATTCTGTTTGCGAATGGAAAGATCAAATGCGTGCACACTGCGATTTCTAGATTCGGCTAAGAATAAAAATCTCACAATGGTATTTGGACAGGTAAAAAAAACACCACAGATTGAGGCACGTCAGATGGTAACACCCATTGAGCATTGAAAAATGTTGATGCTCCTGCTGATACTCCTGCTGTTATGGAGTGACTCATGCTGCCAGTTATGGTTGCAAAGTTTGGTCGTACATGTTATGTCTATCGTTTATTGTTCAATTTGAATCACAGTTCCTATTATCACTGTTTCATTGTTTTTATAACTTTATTTTGGTGATCGTCACTTTAAGATGTTTCTTGTTCATGTTTTTGTTGGTTGCAGTTGCACCCGAGTCAAGAGCCTCATGGCTCACAGGGCTATACCTAATAAATGAAACTGAAAACTGAGCGAAGCAGCTCTTATCACAAGGATGGCCACAGTCCAAGACCGACGGTATTGTCAGCAGTTATTTGGCATTGCAGGGAGGGAATGCATCGGGGTCCTAGGATGAAATGCACATCGTGAAATTTTGAATTATTATAATGTTTAAGATTAAAAGAACAAAAACTTACATTATTCAACATGAAACCCGTGTTCAAAGTTATTGTAAAAAAAATAAACAAGATTAACAGTATACAATGCCTAAATACAAAATGAAAAACAGTGTAAATAAATCCTGTCACTGTTAGGACACTTGTACATAAAAGAAAATACGTAAGGTAACGATGCGATTTTGAAAGTATATACTGTTTATCGCCATATATTTTTAATAAGCAGATACAGTTCTGTTCTAGATTTGGAGCTTTCGTGACTGCAAAGATTCATATCCTTGGGTTTTTTCGGTAAAGTCACGTAGGTAAAAAATAAAAATAAATAAAAGTAAACTAAAAAATAAAATAAAAATCACGACGTTTCGGAGGCAACACAAGCCTCCGTCTTCAGGTTGAACCGTCACAGCACGCTTGCTGTATCAAGTACATTATTTTTTATTTTTTATTTTACTTTTATTAATTTTAATTAAAAAATGTACCTACGTGACTTTACCGAAAAAACCCAAAAATATACAGTTCTGTTGTTTAACAAGAACAGAACCATCTGGTCCCCACACAGCTAATAGGCCTCACTGGTCAATGTAAACTCGCAGCTTGGAGGCAGCAACCTCTGAACGTCTCTTCGTCTCACAACTGGGTCACCTCCTCCACGCACAAAAGTGTTGTATTGTACTTCGAAGATGTACATCCTGGCAAATAAGTGTTTGGGACTGGAATCAAATTACAACGCGAGGCCATTTAAAGAGTCAAAGGGAGTAAGAATATTGCGGAGGAGAGCCATCCGAATATATTTACTCTGCATTATAATGACGTGCGGGTGGCAAACAGGCCCTCATCAGCACGATGTGGGCCGGTGAACAGCCGCTGATGGGGTACCTGGAGTCAGGGCCCTCCCAGAATGCCGTGAGAGCCCTTGCAATGCAGTACAGCAACATTGTAAATTTAGTATGCATTTTGTCAATTGTGGGTAACTATGTACCACTTGTTAAGAAATAAGATTGAGTTCGTTTACTACATCCCTCAATTTACCAAGACACTTCATAACACGTTTTCCACAATTTCCTTCTAAATCGTACTGCGAATTATATTGTGGCTAGTCTGTCAATCAATTCGCAGAGTAAATAACCAAGTGTATTAATTCCAGGGGAATTTGTACCAAGCCTTTGGCTTCCCAGTGACGGTGTTTATACATCGCACAGGGATCTCATTTGAGGCTGAGTAGATCTAAGGGAGGCCCAAGACTTGTTCAGATAATCGTCACTGGTATTGGAAGTAAGCGGGAATTGAACTCGGGTCGCCGGGTTCGGAGCACCGCTACACTACCACCCAAACACAAACGCACAGAAAAACAGACCTCCGAGTTAGCTAAGCTACTATATTTTGGTAAATACTGCTTGTACGCACCTATCATGCCCTTACACGTCTCCCCATCTCTGTTCATTAGACAAGAGCTCAAAGTATGAACTATTATTTTAGGCCGAGCCAACCTCGTGAGGTTCACGTTCCAAATGCCATCGATATTCCCAGTAAGGAATTGAATATGGACCATCGAAACTGCAGCTCAATGTGCCATCATTTCATTGACCGGCCACAAACACACGGTCACACGCACACACAGACGCACACACGAACTGTCAAAGCAAACATCTCCCAATGGGGGAACAACTCGAGAAATAGCAAGCTGTGCACAACATTAAGATTGTATCTTGGTGCAGTGTCAGCATCCCTCGTTAGGAGCATCCCAGAGAACTGACGTCTCTGCTGGTGCTTTGAAACTATAGGAGGGGAAAAGGAAGGTTTCAACTAAAGCCTGCCATAACATGATAGAGACATATATTAACTCTTTTTAATTTTACCAGGTAAAGCCCACTCCACGATATAGCTCTTTTTCAGAGGCCACAAATGATAGCTCAACAAAGTGGCTTATCACGTGCAAATGTATAGCAGAAAATACTCTCAACGTGTTTCTAAAATGTAGAGGGGAAAACCAGAGGACCCAGGAGAAAAATTCACACGACCACGGGGAGAGAGTCACATGCAAACTCCAAATATACAGGCGTCAGGATCGGGATCGAACCCATGACCTCCTGTATACCTGGTAAGCTAGTTAACATGTCTCCACCATGGCGCTTACATGAAATCTCCCATGATTTCGGGGTTATGCGAGGAGAGAACCCTCACTGCCAAGAGAATTTCGTGCCCCGAGGGAGTTGCTCTCGCTGACAAGTTGAACTTTACAATTCACGCCGCACCACGCAAAACAAGCTTCTGTCAATGTTTCCCATCTATCACTGCAGTCATAACAACGTGGAATTTTGATAATGCCAGTGGCTGGTTAGCATTACGCACGATAAATAAACATTGATGTATATTTCAGGGCACCTGTGCCGACGGGAGAATCGGTGATGAAGTGTGGAAAGCAGTGCGCAGTGCAACCACCCAGGTGCACATTTCATCAGCACGGTAAAGGTGCAGCCCTGCAATTACATGCTCGCACCACTGCTAGCAGAAGGGGCCTCCGCTAGTGGGTATCTCTAGAGCTGTTCTACACGGTATTTTTGATCCTACTCTTCCGCGCTAGAGGAGCCACAATTTACCCCCACCACACGTGACCTGGCACGTCAACCAAGTGGTATACCCACCAATATACTTCTAGGTACACAGAGGCAGGGGCATTTGTGAAATGTGCTCATTGTTTCGACTGCCTCTGTATTGCAAATCCAGTGCGCGAAACCACAACACTGCAACAGTAGCACTGTGATGTTAAACGCAGAAGTTGGAAAGATTTGGTCACTCGACAAATGGTATGATGATATACAAATTGGACACTGCAGGTCACAAGATAACTACACAAATTTGTAGTGGGGCACCACACAAACCAAGATGACCCAATCAATACAGTCAGTGTGGGAGGTGCAGGGGAGACCCAATTCGTTGGAGAACGCGGTTCCACTGTGCGACTGATGAAGACGCTTCAAACAACATCCACTTCGTAAGAAAGCCCTTGGTTGGATTCTGTTTGTGAACGCAAAAAATCCAGAATGGAATTTGGACGGGTAAAACACAGATGCAGGCACGTCAGAGGGTAACAGCCATTGAGCTTTAGAGCTGGGATTCTTGGTTCCACAAGCAAAAGCAAGTAGACTACATTTCCTTTTTGAAAACACATTTCAGGTAATTTACAACTTGTCGAAATGATTGCAGACATTTACAGGCAGCAGTTTGGAAAATGTACATTGTTCTTAATCCACCAACACATAGTGTACAATTAAAAACACGTCTTTTAAGGGTGTACATATGTAATGCGGGCGTAAACGGCTTCGCGGATATGACATCATGGGGGGAGGAGTTAGGTCACGTGGGTGAGAGGGGTGAGGTCTTAAGGGAGAGATACCGGAAGAGACGGGAGAGGGTGGGAGACTGAGTTAGAGTGAGGCCACGCAGGGCGGAGGTCGAGGAGTGGCGAGATCGCCACATACACGGGGGAGTAAGACTTGGCACCATCGGCCAGCTGTGACCAAGCGCGGAGGAACGACGGGCAGCAGTGGAGCTGCAGTGAGGGCAGCCGGAGGACTGCACAGGGGCTCTGCAGCGGAGCTGCAGAGGTGTGGAGGCTACGGGAGCGAGGGCAGCTACGGAGCTGCCAAGGGGAGAGCTCTGAGCGAGGGCCGTGCGGGAAAAGTGTAAGAACCCGAATAAAGGACGACGGAGACAGAACCAGGATACTGGTGTGAGAAGTGAAACGGCATGTCAAAACAGCTCAGAAGAAAGAATATTCCTGCGCCATCGTCTGCTACAACATCCGACGACGACGACTTCCTCGGGCGGTCGACCTACCTGCGATGGAGGAGGAGATCCGTGCGGGAACAAGCGCGGGTCCTGGAGTCGAAGAGGTTGCCGCGTCGGTGGACCCGTCTGCACCTGTGGACGCGGATTGGCGATGGAGGCAGATGGCGGCGCAGCTGGAGACGCTGAAAATCGTGCTCGCGCAATTGTGTGAGCTCGTCACGCCGAGGACGGCGTTCGGGGGAGCCGATGGAGGTCCGCAGGTCGCTGCCTTGCCTCCGCTGTCGGCGCCATTGACCACGCGGCAAGAAGACGCCATCTTGGGCGTGGCAGGAGAAGAACGGCGGGAAGCCGCCATCTTTCGCTCTCCGCGGCAAGAGGCCGCCATCTTGAACACGCGGCGATGCGACACCATTTTGAATATGCCACCTGGTGAGTCATCGGAGGAGGACGGTGCAACAAGGAGTCGCAGTCGTCATCTCACGACCGTCAAAGAATTCTCCATCGGGGGCGATTGGAGTGCTTTCGCCTGCCGATTTCTGGCGGCGGTACGCTCAGCGAGGTGGACGGACGCTGAGGCGTTGGAGGTTTTACCGACTCTTCTCGATGACGAGTCGGTGAGATTCTTCCGCTCCATCAAGGCGGAGAAGAAGAAAACATTGACAGGAGTTTTCGACGAGATGGCAGATGCATATGAGCCACCGGATGACGCACATCGCCGGTTTGTTCAACGTCAGCGAGCTCCCGAGGAGTCGCCGGTGGCATACAGGGGTGCGGTATTGGAGTTGGCCATGGCTGCATACCCGGAGACGGAGCCTGACCTGCTCGAACCTCTCATCTTGGGTAAGATGCTCGAGCTGTCCCGGGATTTGGGGATTCCTATGCCGGTGTGTGGCCACGAAAAGCTTACGTCCCGGGCGGCCGCTAAATGTCTTGATGCCCAGTTCAACCTGCGCCGTTGGAAGCAAGTCACGGCGTGGACGGGGGGACCCATCGTCGAGGGAGGTGCCGCGGGTTGGGATCCTAAGAAGGCGGTGTACGTTCCTGACGGGGGGGCCCTCAGGAGCTGACAGCCGCCTCTGCTCAGTGGTCGGCCCGCAGTACGCCGGGGCCGCGATCTGCGCCACCGCCACGGGAGCGTCGGGACGGGGTGCCTGCGGCGCGGCGTAATAACATCGACTGCTTCCGCTGCGGCCGTAAAGGCCATTATGCCAGGGACTGCTGGGCCCGCGTCCCTGGTCCGCCCCAGCAGGAGGCCTCGTCAGCGGACGTGCCACGGAAGGATCCTCCAGGACAGGCAAGTCGGTGCACACCAGACACCAGGCAAGGCTTGACACCTCACTCATCACCGTTGTCGTGCGATCCGGGTGTTGTTAATAACGGGGGGAGGCCATCGACTGGACCACGTCGCTCGGTAACGCAGTGGCGTAAATTGGCACGTCGGGTCGTCGCGCCGCTACTGGCTCGTCCACCGTACCTGGTTCTATACAAGGGGTGGACGTACGTGTGTTAGTGGATTCCGGGGCGTCCGCGACCATTATATTGGATGTCATTTTCCATCTGTTGAACATCCCACCTGAGGCCGTGCGTCCGGTATACGATTCTTGCGTCGCTGCCAACGGGGGGGGTAGCATGGGCATTGTGGGCCAGGTGGACGCTACAATATCTATCGGGGGAGTATCGGCCTCGGGAATTTTGTTAATTTCGAGGTCCCTCGTGGTTCCTTGCTTATTGGGAACTGACTTCCTGGCCAAGATGCCCATTCTAATTCGAATTAATCAAAACTGCATTGAATTACCGGGTGGCCGGAAAATTACGTTCTACCGTCGCCCTGGGGGCGACCTGCTCCGGTCGCTCAGGTGCAGGCGTTGTCCGAGGTATCTGTTGATATTCCACCTGGCTCACAGATGCTTATCCCCTTTCGATATCGGAAGCCTGTACCTGGTCGTCAGGGTGCAATTGGGATTTTGTTGTCGCCGTCCGCCACTATAACGGGCGGAGCGGCGCTCGTGGGGGCGCGAACTATTGTCTGGCATGACCAGCAGCCGTTTCTGCAGGTGCTTAATGCGAGTTCTGAGAATGTGTGTGTGCCGGCTGGTACGGTTGTGGCGCATGCCACTACGGCGTTTACGGCACAAGATCATCTGGGCAGCCAGATCGTGGTTGGTGGTGTTTCAGGTCCTGGTGCCGCTGATAATCGCTGGATCGCCGAATTGTGTGGGGAAAATTCTTCCCTTTCCGGTGAACAACGTTGTGCGCTTCGTAAATTATTATTGTGTTATTCTGATGTGTTTAGCTCCGACGATTTGGACTTGGGACGCACCTCGTTGCTTTACCATCACATTGACACAGGGGACGCTGCCCCTATTCGGTTGAACTCGCATCGGATGAGTCCGGCGGAGCGAGATCAGGTTCGAGGGGCAGTGGATGACATGTTGGCTGCGGACATAATATCTCCATCTAACAGCCCATGGGGCGCGCCTGTTGTTTTGGTTAAAAAGAAGGATGGCAAATTGCGCTTTTGTGTCGACTTTCGTAAGTTGAATAAAGTGTCTGTGGCAGATGCGTACCCCCTGCCGCGTATGGACGACTCCCTCGATGCCTTGTCGGGGGCGAAGTTCTTTTCAACGCTAGATCTCTCTTCGGGATTCTGGCAGCTTCCCCTTGACGAACCCTCGCGGGAGAAGACTGCTTTCCGTACGCCGCAGGGGTTATTCTAATTTAACTGCCTCCCGATGGGGCTGAATGCTGCCCCTGCCACATTTCAAAGGTTGATGGAGTTGGTGTTAACGGGGCTGCAGTGGGAGACGTGTCTGATATATTTGGATGATATTATCGTCTTCAGCCGCACATTTGATGAGCATTTACTGCGGTTGGAGGCGGTGTTCGCCAGGATGCGATCCGCAAATTTGAAATTTAAGCCTAAGAAATGTCACCTACTGCAACGGTCCGTGCGCTATTTGGGGCACATCGTAAGTGCGGACGGGGTGGCCACGGATCCGGACAAGACAGCATGCGTCCGTGACTGGCCGACCCCGGCCACGGTGGGGGATGTACGTCGCTTTTTGGGCTTTGCCTCATACTATCGGAGGTTTGTTCCTGATTTCGCGATGATCGCGAGGCCCTTGCACCTCCTTACAGGTAAAGGAAGGAAATTTGCTTGGGGACCGCCGGAAGAGGCGGCGTTTCAGAGCCTACGCGATCGACTGGCTACGGCACCGACGTTAGATTATCCTGATTTCGATCACCCCTTCATTCTGGATACGGATGCGAGTGACACGGGCATTGGGGCCGTGTTGTCTCAATCAAAAGGTGGTGTGGAACGCGTGGTGGCGTATGGTAGCCGGGTTTTGTCTCCCGCAGAAACTCGCTACTGCGTCACACGCAGGGAACTTTTGGCTATTGTTTTCTTTCTCCGCCAATTTCGACCGTATCTCTACGGTCGTTCGTTTATTGTTCGCACGGATCATGCGGCCTTGCAGTATGCTCTTAAGATGGACCAACCATCCGGCCAGTTGGCGCGGTGGCTGGACACGCTGCAAGAATTTTCCTTCCAAATTCACCATCGGAAGGGGGTGCGTCACGCGAATGCGGACGCGCTTTCTAGGTTGCCGCAGCCATCCCCTTGCGCGTGCGCGTCAGGGACGCATAGATGTGCGCCGATTCAGCAACCCCCTCAGCCTGTTGCGTTGGCGGTCGATGTGCCTGAAGCTCCGAAGGAGCCGGGACCAGCTGATGGGATTTTGAATCTTCCAAGGGCTGTGTGGATTCGGGAACAAATGTTGGATGGTTCATTGGTCTCGTTACGGAATCGGACTGCGACGAAGAGTGGGGGACTGGGTACGGGTGGTATGCCGGAAACCGCTCTCCGCGATGGTCTGCTAATGTGGAGGGAAGGGTTACAGGAACGCTGGCGTCTGGTTGTACCGGCATCCTTGCGGTACGAGTTGGTTAGGACTCTGCATGGGGACACGCTTTTACATCTGGGGGTGCAGAAGACCCTATTGACGTTGCAGCGAGACTATTTTTGGCACGGCATGACAATGGATGTCGTCGGTCACGTTCGCACGTGTCCCGATTGTGCCCGGCGGAAACCACCTAAACAACCATATGTGCTGCCCATACAGTCTATTCAGGTGTCTAGAGTTAACGAATTGGTGGCGTTGGACATTTTGGGACCCTTCCCGCCATCCGCTAAGGGAAGTAAATACTTGTTAGTTGGGGTAGAGTACCTCTCCCGCTGGCCGATGGTCTGGCCTTTGCCTGATCAGTCAGCGGCGTCTATCACAGACGCCTTCCTATTCAGGTACGTTATGGACAAGGGGGCGCCGGAGAGGCTCCTCACAGACCAAGGCCGTAATTTTTCTTCTAAATTGTTGGGGGAGGTGTGCGCGGCTCTTGGGACTAAAAAGATACGGACATCTCCCTACCATCCGCAAATGGATGGTATGGTCGAACGGCTAAATCGGACATTGTCCGCCATGTTGTGTCACACCGTGAGTGAAAAACAATGGGATTGGGATTTGCATATCCCCGGGGTACTTTCGGCATACCGAATGACGCCGCATGCGGCTACAGGATATTCGCCGTTTTTCCTTATGTATGGTCGCGAGAACGTGCCGCCAATGGATGTGCAGTTGGGAACTGGAGTGAGGGGACCTGCTAAGCCTCTTCCTGATTACATTCGGGATACTGTTCGCCGGGTTACTGAGGCACGGGAGTGGGCCCGCATGGCTACTGCCAAAGCCCAGGCCCGGAACGAGCGGTGTGCTCGACGCACGAGGGGGGAGTGCCCCTGGAAGGTGGGGGACATGGCCTGGCTCCATTGCCCGCAGGTGCGGCCAGGTACCTCGCCTAAATTACACAAACCATGGCAAGGGCCGGTCCGCCTCATCGAGGTTCCCAACCCACAGTCTGCGCGTGTTCGGTTTGGATCTCGGCGTTGGTTCGTTCACACGTCGCGCTTGAAACCATACGTGGCCCCTCGAGACGATGCGTCATCTCCCGATGTTGCCTTGCCGGGGTCTGTGGCTGCCGACTCATCCTTGCCTGTGCCTGTTGACCTTGCAAGAGCGCCTGTCGTGCCTTTTACAGACAAGCCGGCCGTGACATTGCTGGAGACAGGAGACTCTGCTCGGGGTGTGCCTGCCACGGCTGCGGGGACTCCGAGCCCCGCCGCCCCTCCGACCCCGTCGCAGACACGTTCGCGACGCACCCCCGACGCTGGGCCTTCAGGGACACGGGACCGGGACGTTGACGGGCCTTCAATAGCGACAGGAGGACTTCATCCTGTCGCTCCTAAAACCCCGTCACGTTCCCGGTCTGCAGGAGGGCCGCCGCCCGTCCGGGACGGACCGGCGACCCGAACGCGCTCAAAGTCCCTTACATTTCGTTAAATTTTACTGTTGTGTTGTTGTTGTTATATTTATTGTATGCTTCGTTGTCCTTGAATGTGTGATGGTTGTGTTCGCTCGCATTACTGGTCTCGTTATTGTTCAGCCGAGGTCGGCTGGATTTTCTCTACGGGGGAGGGTGGTGTAATGCGGGCGTAAACGGCTTCGCGGATATGACGTCATGGGGGGAGGAGTTAGGTCACGTGGGTGAGAGGGGTGAGGTCTTAAGGGAGAGATACCGGAAGAGACGGGAGAGGGTGGGAGACTGAGTTAGAGTGAGGCCACGCAGGGCGGAGGTCGAGGAGTGGCGAGATCGCCACACACACGGGGGAGTAAGACTTGGCACCGTCGGCCAGCGGTGACCAAGCGCGGAGGAACGACGGGCAGCAGTGGAGCTGCAGTGAGGGCAGCGATGGAGCTGCAGTGAGGGCAGCCGGAGGACTGCACAGGGGTCTGCAGCGGAGCTGCAGATGTGTGGAGGCTACGGGAGCGAGGGCAGCTACGGAGCTGCCAAGGGGAGAGCTCTGAGCGAGGGCCGTGCGGGAAAAGTGTAAGAACCCGAATAAAGGACGACGGAGACAGAACCAGGATCGAGTCCCTTATTACATATATTAAAGGTGTAAAGATTCCACCTGATTTTCTTTTTTTTGGAAAACTCCACTCAAGCCAAGTGGAGAATGCAACCGATTGCATCACTAGAAATCAACAATGTACCCACACACTATTTGTAAATGTATAAACACCAAAAGGCTTCTGACATTAAGAGGCAGGTTACTTCATGGCTTCAATGCCCTAAACTCCCAAAAAACCCTGTAATATGACTCCAAGAAGTGTTTAATCGCTGTAGAAAATTGAAACACCTTCAGGGCCTTCCAGATCAATATTTCCCAGTGGTGTATGTGTTTTCTTAACATTCACACAGCTACATTCAACACCCATCACATTACGTAAAATACAGTCATATTTTACTTGCAAGATACTTGGGTCATGTTGCTCGTGCGAATTTGGTTTACTGTATTTCCATTGCCGTACTCAAATGTGAAAATTTGGGTTTTTCATGAAAAACATTTGATTTACAAATTAGTTGTGTTGGTGTCATATCGCATGCAACGAGTTGTCCATTTATCTCTCTCGTAAAGTAGTGCATCACCCCGAGTTATAGAATCGCTTGTCGAAGGCAACGTCACAAAACCACTTATGAGATTCCTTCAAGGGGTGCCACAGTGGTGAGATGTTAACTACCTCGCCTGGTACGTAGTCGGTCGTGGGTTCGATCCCGACCCTGAGGCCTGTATATTTGGAGATTGCGTGTTCTCCCGTAGTCGCGGGGATTTTTCTCCGGTTCCTCCGGTTTTTTTCCTCCACGTTAAAAACACGCGATTTTCCTCTACATTTCCACAAAATAAGCCACTTTGTTGAGCCATCATTTGTGGCCAGGTTGCTTCTGAAAAAACGATATAGCTCAGTGGACTTTAATAGTTAGTTTAAATGCATCTCTACTGCAATAAGAAGCATTGCACATCCCAGCACACCCGGAGAAAGATAACGTTTGTCCCTTTGGAATAAAACGAACAATTCTTTTTCTATCCTCAGGAGCTACAATTTTACCGAATGATGCAAGAATAAAGTTGGATATTTGGATGATTTGTGCAGCCATTAACCATCCAAATCGCTACACTTGAGATTATGGATGGATCAGGGCTGGCTATGAACCAACATGTGAACCCAGAACCTCAGCAGTTCCAGCTCAGTGCTTTGACTTCTGAGCCACCAGGCCACCTTGAGATTATTGGAGTTTTTATCATTATAATTGGTTCAATATTTTCCACATAGGAAGCGAAAGGTAAGCATTATTATAATTCCGTACGAACTTTGAAATCAAGGGTGTCCCACTGGTGGCAAAAAAACCCAGAATAAATCACCTGCAAAGCAATAATGGATGCAATTACACAGAGTGGCTTTCTTGCTCAACACAAATACATGTATTTTTAAAACAATCTTCGGAGTTAACACTTAAGTACCAGTTAATGCATTAATTTGTTGAGATTGTTTTTAAGTCCATTGAATTTCATTACCAATATTATCATGTATATACTTGTTTGTCCAGGAGGAGCCTTGATAAGTCTCAACTCTTTTTCAAGGGGGTCTGACCAAGTGTTTGGTGCAGGGGTATATTCTGATACATCAAATCCAATTAGTAATGTGCAGGTCATTTTTCAGCATTGGGATGTTTGGCCAATACCAGTTATATTGTGTGGTTTTGTAGCTATAAAGAGGAAACCAGAGACAAACCATGCAGAACACGAATAGAACATACAAACTCCACAAAGAAAGGTGCCCGAGTCTGGATTCGAACCCAGGTCCTTTTTGTTGCGAGGCACAAGTGTTACCACTGAAATGTCACCATAGGAGGTGGTGAAATGATGTGGTTATGCCAACTCCCGTTTCAATCACGTGGATATGCGAAACGCAGATCCCTTTGGTCCACAATGCAGAATAAACAATTCGCGTCTAAGCTGTGCTGAGCCGTAGAATTACGTGGAAAGAGTCGAGTGAATAGAATTTAAATTTTACTGGTAGGAACCTCCTGGTTACACCAGCCCACAAGGGATTATTGTGTCCGTCCGTCCGTCCTGCATCCAAAAATGGGAGGGGTGGGGCTGGGTGGAGAGGGGCTGGTCACCCCGTGGTGCCCTTATAAAACTCAACGTTTAACCTACTCACGCCGGTTTGTGCCCGCTCTCACAGTCGGGCATATTTGTGGAATACACGTTGGGTTGCTCGGTCAATGGCCAGGGTCAACGGCGGCGTGGTGTATTCCGCAAATATGTCCGACTGTGAGGGCGGGCACAAGCCGGCGTGAGTAGGTTAAACGTGAGTTTTATAAGGGCACCACGGGGTGACCAGCCCCTCCCCACCCAGCCCCCCCCACCCACCCCTCCCCACCCAGCCCCTCCCCACCCAGCCCCACCCCTCCCACCCCCCAACCAGCCCCACCCTCCCCACCCAGCCCCTCCCCTCCCCACCCAGCCCCACCCCTCCCAACCCCCACCCAGCCCCTCCCCACCCTGCCCTCTCCACCCAACCCCACCCTTCCCATTTTTGGATGCACGACGGACGGACGGACACAATAATCCCCTGTGGGCTGGTGTAACCAGGAGGTTCCTACCAGTCAAAGGGATTTGCATTACTGACCGTACTGGGCCGTTCGGGTACAGGCACAGGATGCTGCAGCATGTAAAGGGTACACGCAAAACACCCCTACAAACAGGAATTGGCCAAACATTCCAATGCGGCAAGATATACGTGGCCTTATTAGCATGGGCATACAGAAGTAACAGTTATAAATTCTGCCAGGCATGGCACATTGAGGGGGTGGTAGGGCTATCGGCATAGACTCTCATTTGCCCCGGTGCTGGTGACCAAGGCTGAAACCAAGACACGTCGCTTCCTTCTTTTACGATTTGTCACGATTCAGGGTCGTCGTATGATGGAATAAATAGATCGTTTTGTTGTACGTTTTTTTTTGTAAATGGTGGATGCTATGCGGGTGAAGTGATACTTTTACGTACAATATGTGTATGAATAAATGAACAACAATCGTTACACACGCAATTCAATGCATTACGTTTTGTTGGCTTCATGATCTACTTCATGCAACGACTTAACGGCATTGCTCCACTTCAACTGACAATTTCGGCATATACGCATAATGTCCAATACTGGTATTCAGCTGACTTCACTTACCTGCCTAGGAGATATGAATTTCTACCCTCGTGTTTTCGCGAGAAAGCGAGCCTTGGTTCATTGAATGCGAGTGCAGTTCTCACCCCCTCGCACCACACAAGTGGCTCTGCGCTTTCATCCCCTAGAGCAACAACAGTATTTCGGCAGAGCACACGGTACATTCCACTGCGAATGCCATTAAGCCGTAAAGCACTGCAACTTTAATGTCAACGTACTAGGGGCAGAGCAGGGCAGAGGAGTCTCCATAGCCCCCTGATCCATCCCTGAAGCAGCGGCATTCACAAATGTGTCAGCACTGGCAATTCCTGCAGCCTCAAAATCGCTAATAGAAAGGGCAATGCGGAAATCTCCACCAGATCTGCAGTGGAGTTGTCCCTAAAGGTTAGCGAGTGCAAGGGCTTCTCAAACTCCATTTCCGCACAGCGCACGATGGTGAAGCGGGTGTGTGCAATGAGAAACGACTCAATTTTGCACGTGCGGTGAATGGAAGATGAATTCGCAAATGCGCCAAAGGTGGAAGGAAAGTAAAGGGCATGCGAGGAATAAA